>NC_137159.1:79743507-80343507 GCF_951394435.1 Stenella coeruleoalba | reverse complement strand
AAGAATTATACACAACAACCAAGTGATATTTATCCCAGATATACAAGGCTAGTTTACCATTTGAAGCTCAATCAGTGTAATCCATCATGCCAATAGGCTGAAGAGGAAAAAGTCATATAATTATATGAATTGATGCGTAAAGATCATTTCATGCAGTCGAAAATCCCTTCTCACACGTGTGCACACACAAAATCTCAGTAAACTGGGAATAGAGGGGAAAGGTCTTACTGTAATAAAGAACATCTATTGATACAATAAACCTACAACAGCCATCATAACTAACGGTGAGAAATTAAATGTTTTCCCACTGAGAACAAGGCAGGAATGTTGCCTCTCACTGCTCCTATTCAACACTGTGCTGAAAGTAATAGTTAGTGAAATAAGATAAGAAAAGAAAAAAAAAAGGTTTAAGGATTGAGAAGAAAGCACTGAAATCTTCTTTGTTCAAAGATAACATTATTATCTATATAGAAAATTTTCAAAGAATTGGCAAAAAACACTCCTGAAACTAAAAAGACAGAGGTGATATAACTTGATATATTTCAGATAGAAAAATGCATGTGTTTAATTTTTTTTTATTTAATGTCTTGGATGTATTCATACAAGAATATGTAATAATCATACAAGTACTTGATTTTAAAATTTCCTAGGTCATTTGGGATGTCTGGAAAATGCTTAGCCTTATAATATCATTTATGCTCTAAAATGAAGACACAAAGCTAATGCTTCATATAATTGTGTTTAGTTTGTGTGTCAGTTTCCAACAACAACACATTTTTTTTGGCCATACCGCGAGGCACGTGGAACTTCCCCGACAAGGGATTTAACCCACACCCCCGTGGTGGAAATGCAGAGTCTTAACCACTGGACTGGCAGGGAAGTCCAACAGCAACACATTTTTACATTGATTTTCTATGGAATTTTTAGTGCTAGCTCTCTAAGAAAATCAAAAAGAAAACTGAAATCACTGCATTTTTTGCAACAATGAGGAATGTTTTTCCCAATTATGGTTTTAACAAAAATAATTGTGCTTCTAATTATAATGCCGTGGGACTTATTAGATAATGGACAAAATACAGGTTCTTATGAATAGAGGATATTAAATTTTGATATTATATAGAAATATGTTGTGTGTATTTACATGTGTGCTTGAGGATAGAAGTTGGTACTGCATATTTTACTAACAGGCACATTTGAAATGAGCAGTGACGCATGAGTAAACTTTCTTCAATGTAACTGTATGTGAGACATTAGTGGGCAGTGAAGGAGCAAGAGTATAAAATATTATAGAAGTCAATGGAAAGTCTGAAGAATTCTGGTAATTCTTAGGACTAGAGTGCAGGGCGTGTGACAGGAGGAATTGAAGATGAGGCTGAAGCACTGTTTGAAGTCAGATGCTGGAAATCCTTTAACACCATGTTCAGGAACTTCGAGTCAATCACCAATTATGCTTCCTTGGCCTACAGGGATTGCTGGTTGAATTTGAGCTTTCAGTTAGTCAAGCTAGATGCTCAAAATCCTAAGGAAACATGATCATTGCCTTTTGTGCAACATTTTAACCAGTCCTTACCTCTATCAACATATCTAGCAAATTTTTTCTTGGAAATTTTATACCTGCCCTCCCCTGTTAGCCTCTGAACCTCTTATGGACAACAGCTGTGTCTTATTTATTTTTGCTTACCTAGTATATTGCTACAATTTCTGACACATAGTTGCATGTATATAGCATGAACAGTTCCTACTGGACTATGTTCTAGAAGAATGAGCTCGTGTTAGCAAAAAATCATTGAGTACCCAAAAATGGTATGGGGATGCCATTTCAATTACTCTCAGTGTTTAAGGAACATAATAGCAGTAGCAACAGCAACCTCTTAAGGTTCTGATTTGTGTGTGGAGAGAAAACTGGAAGACAATAGAAAGCTGACATGTACTTCAGTCCTCTTGCCTAAAGTGTATGAATAATAATAACATTGTTTATGGGGAGATGAGAAAAGTATCATGAAAGGATACTGGCCATTTTTGATATTTACACACCTCTTCCTGGCATAGAGTAGGCTCTTAGTTTATATTTGATAAATGAATGAATGAACAAATGGCTGGCTATTTTATGTTTTTTCAAGGAAATCTGCTGATATTTAATATGAATCTTCTAGACGTTTACACAGACATTTCCTACTGTTTTGAGTTCTGTGAATACTACTGCCATGCAGCTTTTTATTTTCACATATATTTGTGATTTGCAGAGACTCTTAACAAAAATCATCCAATCAAAAATAGCCACAGTGTAGGCAAAATTCGTCTAGCAGCCAATAAATACTAAGGAAAGAAAATGGGAAATTTGTGAAGCCAAACACATAGGATGTTTCTCAATTACATTCAGATTTGTCAGTGTGCATACTCAAATTCAACTTGAATTGAGACAGGCAAGCCATATTTACATACTCTGCTCTAGATATCATTCAAGCACTATATGTACCAATATGAATAAAGCTCAGTCTCTTTCCTCAAGAAGGTCACAGACTTGTTGAAATAAAAGATACAAAAAGAAATAACACATTTGGATGCAATATACACTCATCTTTCAAAGCCCACTTCGAGTGTCACCTTATTTGCAAAACATCTGTCTCTAATCCTCATCTAAATGACATACACATTGCACATATTGCAAACCACTTTATTACAGAAATACGAAGTAAAAGTAATATATTACTGTCTCTCTGTACTTACTTACTTATAAAGAAAGTGTTTCTAAATGCTACCAAAGGACTTGAAACGTAAGTAATTCTTTCTGATAGACTATCATTGAACTCTGAAGGAAGAATTGTAGTAACTTCCTTGCTTTTTCTCTTTGATCTTTAACTTTCCCATCTGTAAAATGAGGTGAATAGGGGCCACTATAGTTGCACATTTGTTTAATTCTACTTTTTTTTAAAAGAAAAAACAGATTAACTCTTAGAAGTCTGAGAAATTCTTCCCTTAGATGTTCCACAGGGGTACTTTCAGCTTTCATATTTATTCTATGAATGTGCCTCTTGGTCCCACTGAGTCTTGCTTAAACTCACCCTATGATTTGGTTAGAGTACCTATTATTACCCACCATCAGGCATAAAATCCTGTGAAAATTATATCTTTAAATGAGCCAGAACAAGCCCAAGTCATCAAATATAATTTTAATGATGAACCTCAACATTTTCCATTTGAATATTTTCCCAAATGGTTGCAATTTATTAACGTCAGATTGAAGGGCTCCATTCATTTTTCCTATTCAGTAAAGAGACAGTTAATGAACGGTGCTGGCTTGGCTAGGCTTCTAATGAATGATTCTGGAAGAGTGCAGCCCTCAGGGTGAAGAGAATCAACTAATGCCAGCTAAATATTGACATGGTTTTCACCCATGCAGAATGTCTCTTCCAACAACTTCTGGCTAATGAGATGGTAACTATGTCATCAAAGCTAAATAGAAAACTTTAGGCTTAAGATTGTCTTCTCTAAGTGACATTCCACGAACTAATACATGACCTCCTGGTTTCCTCACTTTCCTTATCATGGCTTAATTGCTTCAGAGAGATCTCCATAGCAAATGGAAAAAGACATAGTAAGGGCTGGTGTCCATTTTGAAAACTTTGGATAATGAAGAAGAGTAAGGAAAGGAAACCTACCACTCATATTATTACCACCAATATAGATAAACACTTTGGTTTAGTTTCTGAATTGGATCCATGTTTATCAACATTGATAAACTTCAGAAAGTTAGTATAGGAAGATTCCAGAAAGTTTTAAAGCATGAAACACTGTTATTGATATTTTATGCATGACAGGTCTGAAAGCTTGCACAGCAGGGGGAACACTAACTTCCCCATTGATGGTTAACTCTGGGAGGGACGGGAGAGAAGGAAAGAGTGGTGGGGAGAGATATTGTCCAGATATATTGTACCTATATATTTTAAATAATAAAAAGATTCAAGTAGTTGATTCAATTTGGTTTTTT
Source organism: Stenella coeruleoalba (assembly GCF_951394435.1). Taxonomy (NCBI): domain Eukaryota; kingdom Metazoa; phylum Chordata; class Mammalia; order Artiodactyla; family Delphinidae; genus Stenella; species Stenella coeruleoalba. The sequence goes on along the minus strand of NC_137159.1, from coordinate 80,339,519 downwards.
CAGAAAATGTCACAGCATTCTAGCATCAAGCTGCTTTAATTTGGCAATTCCAGGCTCTAAACAACTGTCCTAGTGCATTAAGATCCTGAACTAGATTTTTCGGTTCCACCATCCAATGCATTTCTCTTTCAAATGTAATTTTCATTGATACCCATGTGATAGATGTGCAATGGGGTACAAACTGAACTACAAAGCTGATAAGAGCAATGACCTGACCCACCTCTGTCTGCCGACAGTTCTTCTTCCAGAAGAGCAGCAGCTTTCAGTGGTTTCAGCTATTTATCCTGACATTTACCCCATATTTCTAAATAATGTTTATATGCATTTTTCTTGCTTACCGGCTTTACATATCATCTAAAGAAAATACTTTTATAGAAAAACAAGAATTAGTTCTCTAACTCTCTTCTCTTTCTCTTATTCTGGTAGGTTTTTTTTGTTTTTTTTGCCAAGGTACTCAACATAATAAGAACAATGGTAATACTGAAAATGATTAACTTTCATTTGAATGATGCTTTTAAAGCAAGCACTGAGCTAGGTATCCTCATAAAATCCTTTTGAAGAAAGTATTATTACTTCTGTTTTACAGATGAGACAAATGGGATCAGAGATACTAACATCCTAATAATTTAACTAGTAATTGGTAGAATTGAGATTCAAATTCAGATTTGTCTATTCAATATGTATAGTCCTAAAACCTAGGTAGACTTCACTCTCCTTGAAATCTTATAATTTGGGATCAGTTTTTCACTCGACATGCTCTTGGTATTCTTTTATATCATTAGAAATTCTTTGTAAACAATGTTATTTTGGATGCACAATATTCCAAGTGAAGAATGTATATACACATATAGTTTATTGAATTTCTCTAATTATTATTGTCAATTTAGCCCCTTCCCACACTTAATTTGTTATTCTAAACATTGCTAAGAGAAATGTCTTTATGCATTATTTGTGCAAAATCTTAAAAAATCTCTTTGTGTTTCGGGTAATTACTTAGGTTAAGTTGCAACGAGTGGTCATGACTTAAAAAATAATCTGTGAAAAAGTAATATAATATGGATAATCGCCAGAAACATAAATCAAAATTATACGGAAGCAAAACGAAGTTCACAGTCTCTGCTAATCATGCATTTTACGAAAGTTGGAAACCAGTTCCTTGTGAGCAGCTGGCAACGTTAAAGAAGAGTCTAGAGACACCTGTTTTTAAATAGAAACATTTAAGCTTTGCTTTAAGCTTTGCTTTCACCTACCGATTTTTTTAAGTTGTAGGCTCTTGAGGAATAACATTTTCTTACAAACAATACATATGCTTTATATATTATTGAAATATTAATTAGTATAATTATTATATATAATGTATAACTACTATGAAAAACTATTTTAAAACACGGAATTTATTTTTAGTGTCTTGTGACTTCCAGGGAACTTTAATAAATATATTACTGTTGGTATTAATGATCATTTTTGCAGATGAAAAGTGCAAAGCTCACAGATAACAGGTGGTTTGTTTTATGTCTTATACCTGCTAACAGCAGATCAAATACTAGCACTAGGTCATCTGACTCTCTTTTCATCACTTTTTCTACTACAAGAGCTATAAGGAAATGTTAGGTGCATCAGAGATAAAAATTTTAAAGAAAGACTGATTCGATTGTGGTATGCTTTCTCTCCTACTGGCAGAGAAATGGAACTATCTTAAAAACCCAGTCCCTAGAATAGTAAGTTAATAGTAAGTACTTCTTGTGGAAAACAATAGGTCCTAAAATCTAGGATGCTTATCTTTTCCAGGTGTTCACATGATTAATGAGAAACTGTGTAAGCTTTATTCTTGTCTGCATATAAATATCTCCTCTGTGTCCAAAAAAAATTCAGTCAAGAAATTAATCTTACTTGTAGAATAATGTTTCCTTTTCTAGGTTAATACTTTTTCTGCATGAATCTAGTTGCAATTCTTTTGTAATTATTCTCATTTCAAGCAAAGCTCAGAAATAGTCCTTCAGCAATAGCCAGCTGGTAGAAGAAGCCAGGTCCCTTGACTCTCAAGCAGTATCTTGTGAGATTTTCCTTTGTTTTGTTTTGCTTTGTTTTAATTTTAGTTAACTGAGTCCCTCCCTATTTCATATATACAGAAAACAAAATAATGCTCTGAAATTGCAAAGCTCTAAATTCTAGATCTTCAGAATATGTCCTGTTCTGGAAACATTCTGGGAAAAGAGAAGAACAAGAGGAAACCAAAGAATTAAGAGACCCTATAATATAGAAATGATCTAAATAATTAGGCTTTCCAGGTGAGTATTAAGGAGCCCACATGTTTGTCAGAAATCAGAAGTTGGATAAACCTCATGTATTAGGTATGTGACCTTACATTTTTCATTTCATGTCACTTATCCTCAGTGATAATGATTACTTTGCAAGGTTCTATTTACATTTGTAATGGGTTTAAAAGTATTTTATGGGTACATTGTTTAGTACTTAGTAAGTGCTTAAAAATGTCAGTCATTTATTTGTAACATGGTTTTATACACAGTTGATTAATATAACAAGAAAGGAAAAGGTCTCGCTATTACATCACAGTTACTCTCATGAAAATGAGGTTACATGAAAAAAAAACTGTTCTCTATTTTGCTTCCCTTAACTCTTACTTTCTTATTCAAAGAAGGCTTCAACATTCTACTGCTTGTTTCACTCCACCTGGGAAAATATCACAGAACAAAACTTCATTAAAATTTGGGATGTCTCCTAATTCTTGATTAAAACAATCATCTTGAAAATGTGATGTCATCTAGCTTGGCCAATAGACAACACCATTGACCAGGTGTCTGGGGAATTAATATGTATGGGCATGACAACTGCCATCTTGGCATCCTGAGAGTTAGCTTTGAAATAATTAGAATACTCAAACCTTAAAAATCTCAGCATTGAATGGAATCTTATGTATAATTCAACCCACAAATTATACAAATTAGGAAGCACAATCTTAGAAAAGGAAGGTCACTTCTTCTAAATTCAACTAATACATACTGTCAAGAACTGCAGATAGTTTGTATTTTACCCTACTTGTAACGTAACAATTACATGGAAGCCACAATTTCATAGATAGTGGCACAAGACATGAGACTCCTATGTCAGAGACAAAGGGCTTTATTACTCATGGCACTCATGGAAGGTAGGATGAGCTTCATGTTAACAGTGGTTGCTCTCACTGTCTCAAATCCCATTGGGTGATAAGGAGGTAGTTCTAAGTAAATGCTGTGTATACAATGGGTTTATGATACAGGTGAGTAACACTGAGTTTAGGAAACTCCAGTTTTTTAAAAAGGGTTACCAGTGAATCTGCCCAACCTTAGCTCCAGTGGAAGATATTAACTTTCCTAATCTTATCAGGAAGCAAATCTGTCCTCTTACATAAGTATGCATGCATGCATGCATGCATGTATGTATAGATAGGGATTATGGATATGGATATAGATAAGATACAGATATAGATTCACATTCTGAACTAACAGAGGATAGTATGATGATTACAATTTATTAGAAGAGATTTTTATTTGTTTATTTTAAGCCAGATTTAATCCTTAAGAGAGAGTCATTTACTCTTTGTTACATTTACCAAAGAACGAAATTAATCCTAGGGCATTCTTTCACTAAGTATGTAGCATTTTGAGGGACATGGGTTAATACATGTGTCTAGGAATCTGACTCTCAACCATATATTGGGCCCAAAGCTTTGTCACCTGATGCTATCTCAATTAACATTTGTTTCCAGTAAATTCCTGAGGCAGCCTATAGTTTAATATTGACTTTTCAGTTTCCTATTCCTTTGTGCCTCCATTAAATTTACTTTTGTAAATTCATCTATGCATTTAAAAGATACTCTTTCTAGGTGTTTGATTCTTTTCCCATAATTTCTAGTCTGCCAATAGTGCCATAAGTGGAAGACTTCCATTATTTCTTTTTACCTTTGGACATATGGATTATATCTTCAGACATAATGGACTGCTGTTGTTCCCAAACCATGGCCCAGCTTTCTCTTGTATCTTTCTCTTTGAGTATATTATTGAATTTACCAGAAGTTTCTCCCTCTTATTTCTACATGTTGAATTCCATTCATCTTTCAAACTCTATTGCAGGTATATATTTTTGAGGAAGACAGTTTAATTCTCCATGTAAATATGATATTTGATATTTCCTAACTTTGGATTCAGTTTTTTGCTGATGATATAGATCTTATGTTCTCCAACAATCATTAGGCTTTATTAGTACCAGTATTAATATTACTGAAAATACCATAATAATATCACCCATAATTTGAGGCAGGAACTGAGGTATGTGCTTTACATGAATTGTTCCTAATCCTGGAAATTATCTTTCAAAGTAAAATTTTTGACCCTTATTTTACAGTTGAAGTAATTACACATCTTAGAAATCAGTAAGATTCCAGAATTTACACAGCTAGTGAGTTCTAGGAAGGGAACCCCGATTCACATCTTTCAATCCCTAAACCCATGACCCAACTGTAAATGCTATAAGAGAAATGATTATATAAATATTGTTTCTACAGAATGTTAAAAGTATAAATGCCTGGTCTAAGTTAGGTCCTTGGGCTCTGTTTATTGCTTCAGAAGTTTCACAGCGAATATATAAGTTCGGGAACATTAATGTAAGTTTAAGTGTTATTATGATTTACTCAACTCACAGTGAAAACATAGCACCTAACACATCCTATTGTCTACAATTTATTTTGGAGTTGATGTGAGAACAAGCACAGCTATGACAAAATGATCTGTATAGTTTCCTGTCACCAAGGAAAAACATGCCTCTTATATTAGGTTAACTTGGAAGATTCCATTTAATATTCTTATACTGCTTACATTATTTATTATGTTCCCTAGTAAGTTCATGGAAACTCTGCTAACACATGTATGGGAACAAAGAAAACTGAACCACATATCACAAACAGCCCAGGACAGGAATCAGCAGAGGAATCTGGACAACAGCTTTAAGGCAAGTTTTCTAAGCTGAAGGCCACCAAAGAATATTAGTTTGGGTTTAGGTCCTAAAGACAGTACAATTTAAAATATAAATCAAATAATCTTTGTGAATGTTCAGTATCACTAAGCAAAAATACACAGTCAATAAAAGTGCAAAAGGAACAGACACAAAACCAAAATGAAAATGAGTTTCTTTGAAATAATATCTGCCTCTATTCCTTAATATTAAATATATAATGTTAATTATACGATGTTAAGTAAAACATAAAATATTTAAATAAATTACACTACGATCCTTAAAACAAAATCTAGTCAGTATTCAAATATTTAAGTCCTTCTTTACTTTTCTCTTTCCAATGTCTATTTATGTGTCTATTATTTCTCTCTCCTCCTAACCAACCATCTATTACACCAGGCATAATTCTAATGTGAATGACTAGATGATTATTATTTTCTATTTTCTACCTTCACAATTTGTGCCAACAGCATATTCTTATCTTAAACACAAATGGTTTTGTAAAAGGCTAATTAGACAAAATGAAACTAGTGAAGGGAGAATTCCACAATAGTAACATTATTTTTAAAATTTTAATACACATTTCTATATTGACTATATAACCTTCATGTGTCCTCACAGAGTCAAGTTTCTACTCTGTTCATACTCTCACTAATTGTGAAAGAAATTATTAGGGGAGGATTGAATAGATCATTGAAATCTCTGCAGCAGATCTGCTGAGGTTCATGAGTCATGGGAAGAAGTATTTCTCACCTAAGAGATAGCTGGTGATTTCTCTTTTGGAATTTTGGGACCTTAACCTAAACCTTAAATGAAAGCTTCTCTCTAGCATAACTAGCTATTTTTCCAAGAAATTCCTCTTATTGTCATTCCTGTCAGGCCCAGGCTAAGCAGACAGTAGTCCAGGCCTGGTTATTTCCGGATAATTGATGTAATTTAGAGAAACCAATGTCTTTTGCTATGTCAAATTAGTAAGAGTGAGATCAATGGAAATAAGTCAGAAAGAGAAAAACAAGTATCATATAATATTGCTTATATGTGGAGTCTAGAGAAATGGTAGAGATGAACTTATTTGCAAAGCAGAAATAGACTCACAGATATAGAGAACAAACTTATGGTTACCAAGGGGGGAAGGGGGGGGTGGGATGAACTGGGAGATGGGGACTGACATATATACACTACTAAGTATAAAATGGATAACTGATGAGAATCTACTGTATAGCACAGGGAACTCTACTCAATGCTCTGCGGTTACCTAGATGGGAAAGAAATCTAAGAAAAGAGTATATATATGTGTACATACGATTGATTAACTTTACTGTACAGCAAGAAACAAACACAAAGTTGTAAAGCAACTATACTCCACTAAAAGTTAATAAAAAAAAAAAAAGATTGTGCCCTTCCTTCAGCCACTGACCCCTAAGGTGAGATATAGTAAACATTTATTTTCATAAGATAATAATTTATTATTTATTGCATTTATCCAAATAAGAAATGTTTAGTGAAACAGAGAAAATACATATTATATGGAATAAATTTGACAAAGTCCGTGATTTGTTGTGATATTTTTTTGATAATTATCAGGATTTTCAAGATTGTGAATTTATTTTATTTTTGACCTGCTTTGTCAACTGGGGAATTAGAGTGTGATTTAAACATGACCAAGTGACTAATGAGGTATTACACCAGAGAAGAGAAAAGCTACTCTAGAGAAATGTGTCAGAATCACTCATGAAACAACAGGAAATTCTGAAATGCTAGAGAACCATCACAGCATTATATTGTGTATGCAAGGAAATAATTCTGTAGATTTCTGTTCAAGCATTGTCTTGGCTCAGGCTCTTATAGCAAATTACTGTAAACTGGGTACGTTATCAACAGCAGAAATTTATTTTTCATAGTTCTGGATGTTGGGAGTCCAAGATCATGGTATCAGGAAGGTCGGGTTCTGGTGAGAGCCTTCCTCCAGAGTGAGATGGCTGACTTATTGTAACTTCACATGGCAGAAAGATGGCAAGCTAGCTCTTTAGCCTCTTCTTATATGGGCACTAATCCCCTTCATGAGAATTCCACCCTCATGACCTAATCACTTCCCATAAGCGCCACCTCCAAATACCATCACGTTGGGGATTAAATTGTAACACAGGACTTTTGGGGGGGATACAGACATTCAGTTCATAACAAGTATTTTTTTTCTTCTTTGGTGTCATTACACTCATTTCTAATGTTAACATAATGTGCTAAAGCAAAGCTGGGGATACTAAGTCTTGTTCAGCCTTGTGGTAAGATGGAGAGTCTGAAACAAGAATTTTGAGGAGTTACCAATATAATACAGTATATAAACTATTAGGGATGAAATTATTATTGATTTTGGGAGAATTATTGATTTTTGTGGTGATTTTCTGTGAGATGTTCGCATATATGTGCCCGTACATGCAAAGAGATAGCTATAACAAGAGTATGGATACTGAGTTTTCCGAGGAAAATGAGGCTCTTATGAATGTTCACAATCTTGTTTTCACCCTATCTAGTGCCAAGGAAAGGGATGCCACAGAGAATATCACAGCTATCTAAAAATAATGACTAGAACAATAACAACAATAACCATGGTGAACCTATCAACTATAGCACAGCAATGTAACAGGAGCTTTCCACAGAATATTTTCACAATTAGTGTATGAGACATATTATTTCCTCTGTTTTGCAGGTGATAAACCTGAGATTGTTCATAAAGGAAAATTAGAGGTCAAGAGCAGGTTTTTATTTTAATTTACAAGGAAGTGGAGGAACAGAAATGCTAAGTGATTTATAACCACGCAGAAAGCAGCTAGCTGACTCTGGAAAGCCAGTATAGCCCTACTGGCACGATTTAAAATTTTTCTGCAAAATGAGCCCTCGTTATATGATCTCAAAAGATGCTGTCTGGCTCTATGCATTCACTGTACAAAATCTCATCATCCCTTCTATCTCTTACAATACTTTTCATGTAACATCCACTTAAACAGCTGTTGAATTAAAATGCATCACAAGGTAAGCTGAGTTTCCCTCTGAGGCCAGCTATAAATTCCCTGCTTTGGGATCTGGTAATGAACATTAGACCTTTTCTCCTAATGTGAGGTTAAGGATGGGCTGTGCTATTGTGATGCCTGCAATTAGTGACATTAGCTAAGACGGATTCGACTTTCAGTATAATTCAAAAAAAATTCTGTACGTTTGAAAAAAAATTAAAACGTTGTTGCTATAATAGAATAAACTGGCATTTCTTTTGGAGAGTCCCTGGAAATGTAACAATATGATGAATCTCAATGTTGGCAGCATCTTGGAGACCATGGCATGGATTCTATTAATTTTAGAAATAAAGAAAGTAATGCGGAAAGGGAAGGAATAGCTTGTTCAAGTTAATAGACCTAGTTAAAAAAAGAAAAAATACAACTTTATTCAGTCACTGGCTTGTGAATTCATTCAATGAGCATTTACAGAGTATGTTCTATATATGCAGAAAAGTGCTATGCCCTGGAGAGACCTAAAGGAAAAGCACAGAGGTGAATGTAATATAAGACATGGTGAAGTAGATACACTACAAATTGTCATGTGGTTTAACAGAAGCAAGTTCAAGGTACTGAAGACATTAATGCATCATGATGAATCTTGGTCTCTGACTACATGGCTTTAGTGCTGTCCAAGAAGCTATTTTGTGGCACATTGCACTTGGATGTGACTCCTCATAATATTGTACTTTTACAGAATATAACTCATTAAAGAAATGAACTTTACTGGGAATTTACTATATGCCAGGCACTGTAGTATGTACCTTACATATATTATAAATTTACTGTTATTGTGGAAGATTTCAGTGATAGAAAATATTTAAATCGTATTCAATATAAAAAGCATTAAAAAAGTGCCCATGTAACCAATACTCTTTTTTTAAACAAAGAGTATCATCAAGATTGTTAAAATACCTCTGCCCTCCTTAACGGAACCCCTCACTAGAGCCCAGATAGTACCATTAGCCTGAAATTTTAAATAATTCCTTTGGTTGTACTTATAGTTTGGTTATATATGTACAAAATATTAACATGAATGTATTTGTATATGTGAATGTTTTAATGTTTTTGCAATTTAGAATAAAAAGAGATCTAATATATCTACACTTAATTTTTTTGTTTTCAACTTTATGTTTGTGAAATTCCCCCATCTTGACTTAAGTAGTTCTAGTTTATTCTTTTTTAATGCTGTATTCCACAAAAGAATTCTACATATCATAGCACAAAAGAATCAAAATGCATATATATGTATGTAAATATATATATATTTTCTCCTTTCCATGGACATGCTTAGGTATTTCAGGAATTATATATTACCCTCCAAAATCTGCTCAGAACATTACTGAAAAATTTCTGTGCGGTTACATGTACAAGTGTTACTTAAGAAGATATTTATTCAATGAAATGCTGTAACTCAGGGCAATTTACATATATGTTTATATTTATGTAACTATTTAATACTTTAATAGTAATATTGAAAGTAGTGTTTATAAATAAATAAAAATACTATATAAGTAAACAATATAAGTAGATATATTTATAAAGTAATTTAATACTAACTTAAAGTTAGGATAAAACCTAGGATATAAATAAAGTTATAAATTAAATTAAGATAAAAATAAATAAATAAAACTAGGATAGACTAATGGCTATAACAAAATAGAACCCAAATATATACTTTCTAATGGCTCCAACACCATGACAAATGTTTCCTTCTCCCTCACTTACACAGCCTAAGAGGCTTCCAGGCCAGTGGAGCAGGACAAGAGAGTCTATATAGCATTGAATGAGGCTAGCCTAAGTGGTCACTCCTTCTAGAAGCCCTTGCTGAACCTCCATAATCTTGTTTCTGAAGTGGGTAAAGGGCCCCGTCCTGCTGTTCCCATAGAGTTTTTTGATCACCCTCATGTATCAATCTGAGAGTCTGTACCCTTCTATTTATTAGAGGGAAGAGTCTGGAATCTTCAGGGGATACATAAAGTCCAGATAACCAAAATACTTGTTTGTTATTAAATTATGCTTAACTTTTCATCATTAAGATTCTGTCATTTATTTTAAAGTATTTTTATCTTGTATAAATGTAAATACTATGGGTGTGGGAGTCTTCTTTTTATCATGATTTATTTAGAATATGCTGAAAAAGAAGAAACATAGTTCTAAAAGGTGGATGTGTGAGTGAATTGGAGGTCAAGTATCTAAAATTAAAGATAAGCAGTCAACAAGTAATGAACATGTTTTTCCAAAGATGTGATTGGGATAAGTTTTCAATTATTTAAAATACATGTAATACATATTTTATATACTCTATTCTTTCTTTCTATGACATGTATCTCCTTGAGTAGTTTTCAGTGAAAACCAACACAATGATTTAGGGATGAATTGCACCACTTTACAGATGAGAAAAACGGACTTACTGGTTAGATGACTTTCATAAGGTAATATAATTAAAGAATCAGAACTTGAATGTATGTCCTTCTAATTACAAAAACCTTTGCTCTTTTTTGCCTCATGGCACATGCCTTAGATGTAGGCAAATATCATTGTTTCTAATGAGAATGTAAATCCTCAATAAATCTTCTACGACTTAAATATACATATACATATGCACATATACATACACAAACATACGTAAATATACACAAACACAGACATATATTCCCACATTCCCACAAGATGGAATATAGCTAAAAGATGAATGTATGCAAATAGGTACATATGTGTGTGATGCTTGAGCATACATATGTCTAGGTTTTACATATGTTAGTATGTCTGTGTATATACATATCTGTGAGTTTGTGTGAGTACACTCATAAGGCCCATAAATAGGGATTTATCATTTTCTAAGTTGCATTTCTCCCAAATACAATGCCATTTTTCCCAGATCTTATTTATCATGTTTGTCTCTTTGTTTTCAAAATACTCAATTAATACACTAAATATTCCATTATTTCTCTTAAGGAAGAAAATTATCAAGCTTCATGCCTACTATAGATTTCCAGTCTGTGTAAAGGTCATTTATAAACAGCTGCATTAAATGCATGTTTGTGAGTGTGTGTTCATGAATGCATGCACCTATCAGGCCAACAGTAGTATCATACAGAGTAAAAACCTGTCAGCTCAGGATTGAGACCTGGATTCTATTCCTGGCTTTGCTACCAACGAATTTTGTGACTATCTAAAAATTGCAGATACTAACATGTTTTTTATTAGACTAGCTGTCCTAATAGTTATCTTTAAGTTCTAACCTTTTAAAAATCAACAAGATTTTGTAGTCAAACACACAAGCTCTAAAGACAGAATACCTATAATGGCATTACCACCTTAGGCAAATTAATAGCTCTGGGTATCCTGCTGACTGTGTGTGTTCTCTTCGGAAAACTGTTAAAGAGTAAGAGTTTCAGTGAATTGTTGTGATAATTAAATGATTTAATTCATTAGTGGCTTAGAAAGTGCCTCATGCATGGTTAACAGTTGATAATTGTTAGTAAATTTTATTATCTGAAATATGTAGCCCAACTGTGGGATGTGAAAAATTGTAACTTAATGTAGGATACAAGGTTAAAAAGATCATGTTATTAAACATAGAAACACTAGCTAGAAGAAAAAAAAACACAAATGGCATAATCATTAATACATGTATTAGACCTTATTTGAAAAGGATAAATTCACATAAAGGCAGAAGGGAAAATGGCTTTCCTGGTTTCACAGCAAATGTGCTTTTACAATTTCCCTCCTGCCACTGGGAAAGTTTTTGGCTTGCACCATCCGTTGTCCTATCCCTGACATCTCCCTCATCTTAAATTGCACATTACAGTGGCTACTGTCTGGCTCTCCAAGGAAAGAACAAATTGCCTTCTGTTTATTTCCTCCATCAATCAGGTAGAGCAATAGGCTATTTCCTCAAACCCCAGAAATGTGTCCAGCTCAATGCAAGCCCCAGTGGTTGGAAAGTGTCCAAAGTCAGAATAAAGAATGTAAGAGTTGTAGACCAGAGTTCATAAAAAGAAAGCGTGCCCACTTGAAAATTTTAATTGTGGTCTGTCTTTCTGACTCCTGGCAAATGAAATGTAATGGGGAAGAACAAATGTAATGTAATGGGGAAGAACAAATCTGACTTCATATTAGGTCTGTTTCTTTTACCTTAACCTTTGTATTCTATTGCTTTTGCTTTAAGAATGTTGCTTATAGCCTGAAATATACAGGATAGCCTATTCTCAAGGCTCTGACATTTAAGAGTGCAGAACTTTCCATTCATATAGAGATAAAATTTGCTTTGAGAACAGAGAATAACATTTGTCTTGTTGGAGGTTTACAGGAACATCGTGACCTAACCTAAGTGGTCAGCTGCAAGAACAAAGGATTTCTATACCGAGAAGTTTGCAACGACCAGCCAGGCCCCTCCCTCACCTTGACTTTAACAATGCTTTGCTGAAACCCTTCTGGGAGTCTGGGACTTTGGGGACATGAGCCCCCCATTCTCCTTGCATGGCCCTGCAATTACACCCTTTTTTTGCTCAAACTCCATCGTTTCAGTATTGTTTGGCCTCACTGTGTGTAGGGCACACAAACTTGCATTCAGAAACATTAATAGTTCTTTTGTGGAACAGTGAAAAATCCATGAGAATGTAGATAAAAAGTCTTAGTTTGATCGTTGTTTCTGGAAGAGCTATGTAGTATTCAGTATGTCCCCCTTCATTTATTTCATTTACTCCTTCATTTATTTCATTTACTCCTATATGGAATGACGATAGAAAAATCTGCATAACATTCAAAGCCTTCTAAGACTATGTTGCTCAACTCCTTCTCCCTCAATAGCTCATCCTTTTATCCTCATCTCTACCATGTCCTAGTGCTAATAAACTCCCTGCAATATCTCTGGATATTTGTTTAAAAACAATTTTTGAGTGGAATTATTTAAACCGTACCCTTTGTTGACCTTCCTAACTTCCAGGCATTATTTAATACCTAGCACAGAGACCATACTTTTCCCTGGATCTTTCTAAAATCCCTGCATTCAAGCTGTTTACCAACCCTTTTGTGCCTTTTCTGTACCTAGTTTATACCAAATAGTACTACGGCACTTTGTGCCTCATCGCTTATTGCTTGCATTTACCCCAACCCCTTCATATAACGTAGACCACATTTATTCATTTTTAGTGCCTAGCTTATATCATGATGGCTAAACTGGCTAAATCATTTTTTGTTGAATAAAAGAATGGAGACATAAAACTCAGTTCCCTGTAAGTGGGAAAGTGGGACTCTGAAGTTCACTTCAGCTATAAAAGTAAATTAATCTATGCATTAGACATTTCAAACACACCTAAACCAATGGGAGCACACTATAGGGAAAACAAACAAACAAACAAACATTTTCTTTATTTCTTAAGTAAAACAAAATTGGAGCTATAAAATGGGTTGCCTGGTAAGTGGAGGCTTTGTTTGGCAGAAACAAAGGTGTAGCAAACTAGATAAATGGGAGGGATTCAGAGATCAGTTACTAGGAAAACCCACAAGTAAGAAACGAATAAAATCCTAAACCAGGAAAATTTTAAAAGGGAAGACAATGGTAGCATGCCAAAACAATTTCCTTATAAACAAAACAGGAAAATTCATTCTCCTGAATCACTGAGTAGTGGGCCCCACTAGCTCAAAGCACAGTTGTGCAAATAGAAAATTGCTAAATTAAAGCTTTTATGTTTTAACAGCTTTTGAAACAGTTAATCCCTGCCTTCCTTTTGGACTTTTTTCTTCTCTTGTACTCTGGAGCAACTCAATATTCAGATTTTTTCTCCTCCCTCATGGTGATTCCTGGCTCTTTACATCATCCTGATCTCTAGATGTTGCAGTATCACTGACTTCTGTCGTTTAGCTTCTCTTTTTTTAACTATATAGAATTTTTAGTCATCTCACACAGTCTTAAGACAGTAAACACATGCCACTGACTTCAAAATTTTGTATCTCTAGTTCTTATTTACCCCCTAAGTTCCAGATTCATATGTCTGCTACTCATCAACTTCCTTGTACGTCTAGTACTTCAAATTAAATACTCAAAGCAAAACTCTTTTCTTTAGAACACAAAAATACTGCTCACAGTCTTCCTCATCTTTATAAAGAGCACAAGTGTGCTTAGGCCCCTAACCCAAGTTACATATTTGTTAATTTTCTTTCTTGATGTATCAGTTATTGAGGGGGGCATTGTTGATATCAGTAACCCAAATCATCCATTCATCTTACAATTTCTAAAATTTTCCAAAAATATTTTGTCCATTGCCACCTCCTATCTCATTCTCTCTTTTACTTTGAGGTTATGTGTTTTTCATTATTTTATTGTCAGTTTAGGGTGGATTCTGGAGAGGCAACTAAATACATCTTTGTGTCCATCATGTTTAACTGATACCAGCAGTAGTTACCATAGTAAAATTTTTGAAAAAGTCCTAATGTTTAATAATAAAGAAGTAGCTTAGTTATTTATGATAATTCTGCTTAATGGAATAACATGTCATAATTAAAATAATTTTTATAATGATTACATCATTATATGGAAAATGCTTATAGTGAAGAATAGAATAATAATTTTACATTCAATGCGTTTGCAATAGTATTTTAAAACATTCATTAATGGGAGAGTAGTAAGAATTAAAGGTACACTTCAACATGTTAGCAATGTATAGAAATGATAAAATTAGAAATTGTTTGTAATCATTTTTCATCATGTCCGTGTTCTCTACATTGTTTTCAATGACTAGATAATATTTTGGTAATGAAAAACAAATTGGACAATAGAATAAATGCATAGAAAAATGCCTTATTCACATAATAAAAGCTTCACGTCCAAGTCTTTGTAAAAATCAACAATGCCCATCTCCATGCTAGCTCACCAATTGTTTCTACCAGCTGGACATATTGGCGATTCACCAAGAGAATGGAGATCACACCTAATTTCCATAATTATGGAAGTTGTTTAGCAGCTGTTATTTCTTTTCTATTTAACCTTTCTACAGGAATATGTATTTTGTAAAAGGATTTGAGAATGACAATTAGTCTACCTTTGTAGCATCAGTATAGATAACATAGGCAGATGGAACAGCCTGCCATTAACTAGCTACCTAACTCTAGAAAAACAATGTATCTTTCCTCAATATAAATATTTTTATCTGTTGAATGATAGTTTGACTTCAACATAGTTACTATAAGCAATGCTGTACTTACTTTATATATAACAGAGAAATCTATTTGAAATGTTTTATACCAGTTGCTTTCAAACTTTCTTAGTAAATGGTCCTTTTAACATCTTAGTACCTTTTTCATGGCACATGGACCAAAAATCTACTTAACAGCTCCGTTTATTGATTAAAAAGTTTCAAAAACTTCGTAAGTATTTACATCCCAATAATTAAAGTTTTGAAAAAATTATTTATGTTAAACTTAAAAGAATTATTTCATTCTTAAATAATCACCATTACTGATACTGAATTTGCCTTTTAGGCTCTGTACCACCTCTCAAACCTTGGAATCAAATTGGACACCATCATATTTATTTCCTGTTCCACACTGATTTTCTTGCTTTATATAGCAACCAGTGAAAACTCAGCTTCACAAAAATATGACATCATTGAAAGATATGCAATGGAATCCAATGTTGAAACTGTGAAGTATCTCAAGCTAGTGTTTGCATAGTTCCTAGCACATACTGAATATCTCTCCCTTTGTCTCAAAACATTTAAATTGTCCCTCAGTGGTTCTCTGGGTGCCTTAACACATAGTTTTAGAATTGTGGATTTACACACGTATCTAGAAATATTTAGAAAGCTAGTATCTATTCTGCTTTTGGAGACATGTTTGGAATTAAAGAAATTAGAAGATCCTTCTGTAGAAGTGTTATAAGTCCAGAGCTGAAAGAAGCCCTAAATGTATCTAATTCAATTAATCTGCTTCACAGATGAAGACATTAAAACAAGCAGATAACAAGGCTTGCCAAAGGACACAGAGCTAATTAATAGAATACCACTGTTATATCATTTGTGATGTTTTATTACAATGTTCTGTTGATGTATCAACTTTGATCACCGAAAAAGAGGAATCACGTCTTTAGCCTTTCATCTCCTAGTCTTGGCACAGGGGGGATTGTATGTGCTCAGTAAATGTCCCCTTAACTTATTTAAAAGTCCAGGTAGGCATTCATAGTAAGTCAGGTCTGATTCTTTTTTTTCGCATAATAATACCTTTGAGAAATTATTTCTTACAATCATATGAAACAAAATACAAAATTTCATTTGCTCACTGGTTTGATAAGAAAATCAGTAGTCCTCTTGCTTCTTGATATCAAATCTTTAAAACTATTCATACTTCATTAGAATAGCTTTCAGAGCATCAGCCCTAATCTATATCTATTTTAATATCACCAATTTTTGTTCTATTTAACAAACTAAAATTTTTATTATTTCAGGCATACTTAACTGTTTGTTTTTATGGCATTCAGACACAAAAAAATCTAAGCAAAAGCAAGGAACTGGTTATAAAAATAACTGACTATTAACTAACTCAAGAGTAATATAGAACTGCATGTATTATTTTATTCGTATATGACTTTATTCAGCTTACCAATTTAATTAAAATTTTCTTAGTTGCCACATGCTGCTGTAGCTTCCAGGAATCCAATGTAGTATAAAATGCTTATTGTCAATAGTTCAAACTCCAGTAAAATATCAATACATAGAAACATAAACAACTAGCTCTAATAAAATGTGATGATTGCTATAGCAGAACAGTTACACTAAAGGCAAAGAGCAGTTTACTCTATCTATATAGTCCAGAGAAGAATTCAGAGAGGAGGGGACAATTGAACCAAGGGAGAAAGTTTGGCCAGGATGAAGAAGAAGCATGAGCATAAAGAATCATAAAGATTTAGGAAATTTCTGGGAGAGAACACATAGCTAGGCGGGTTGCAGTTTGGAAAGGAAGAGAGATAAAGAGAATATTAGTCTGGAAATGTATAAATGAGGAAGCTGAGTCTCAGGGAGATTAGTATTAACTCATATCACCTGGGAGGGATTCATCATCTCACACTCAGACCCCCATAACACTCTTGATAAATGGTATGTTTCCTCCACAGTAAACATTCAGCTATGGTTCTAATTTATGTCTTCAGGACATGTCACATGCCCCAGAATCATCTGTGTTTGAACTCTAATCATCATCTGATCCTGGAATCTTATTTACTTTCTAAGATCTTTTATATTCCCATCATAAAATGTGAATAGTATAAATTTTGAAGTTTTTATGTGAAAATTAAATGAGACAATGCATTTATATTACCTAGTGTAATAACAAGCCCACAGAAGATGTTAAAATAGAAAGAAAGAAAGAAAGAAAGAAAGAAAGAAAGAAAGAAAGAAAGAAAGAAAGAAAGAAAGAAAGAAAAGAAGGAAGAAAAAGAGGAAGGGAGGAAGGAAGGAAGGAAGGAAGGAAGGAAGGAAGGAAGGAAGGAAAAAAGTTAGATTATCTATCCCATTCAAACTTCATTAAACTACTACTTGTGCCACTGGATCTTAGTTCCCTGACCACCAGGGATTGAATACGTGCCCCCTGCAATGGAAGCATGGAGTCCCAACCACTGGACAACCAGGGAATTCCCCAATGCCTCTTCTTACAAGGGCACTAATCTCATCTGTAGGCACACCTTAATCACCTCACCTCCCCAAGGCTCCATCTTCACACACCATCACATTGAGAGTTGGGGTTTCAACATGATTTTTCGCAGGGCACAATTCAGTCCACAGAACAGTAGAAATGTTCAATTAACAAAGAATACAGAGAGTCTTTATTCTGTTCCACTCAAAAAAGGAGTTAGCTCAGCATTTGCTCCACAATGGACACAAGTATAAAAATTGTATTACAACACATTTAAACATGTACTTTTTCAGGTTTTTTTTTTCTTAAGGCGAATGTGATTGAGAAGTGAAACTCAAGTCACAATTTGTAGAACTCTAGAAGAACCTCTGTTGACCTTTAGGAAAAAACTGCCTTGCTACTCCAACTCATTTATTTATAGAAGAAGAAAGTACAGCTCAGAAAGAACTAACCCTGTTGAGAAAAATAATGACCTAGCAGCCAAGCTAGGATACAACCCTCAATATTGCCACTGCTTTTCCCACCTTACTTTCCCAATAAGCCACTACACTACTACATCCATGTGAAAATATATCTGTTTGTCCTTCATTTTGTTTAATTTCTTTGCCAAGGTCTTTTTGGTAGTGACAATTTCATTGAAAAGTAAAGAAAATTCAGTAAGGTATAAAGATGGCTACTTTAATTTTATTGCTTCAATCCATGTTCTACATTTGAGATGCACTGATGAGGTAAATTATAATACGTCTCCAGCTGTGGTGTAAGGTAAAAGGAAGAGAGAAAGAGAGAAAAAGATTGAAACAAAGAGAAAGAGAAAGGCAGAGAAAGAGAGAGAGGAGATTGGAGACACATAAGGTGTCTTGTGCAGTTAAGAAATTCTATTTTAAAAGTGTTACACTTGTGGTTTTGTTGTGCTAAAGTTTGTAAATTATCTTTCTTGAAAATATACATAGTAGACAAATTCTGCAGATAAATGACGTTCATTGTTTGATCACCGCTGGTAGTTGCTAGGTGTACTGAAGACATACGGATTTTACACATCAATTAGTAGTGAAATTGTTATGGAAATCCTTTGTCATTAATTACAATACTTCGATGCCAAATAAATCCAAATCGTTTCTGATCGTGTGAAGCTATGAGGAAAACTTATCTGTGGGGCTAATACGTCTTAGAAGAGGTGAGCTCTGCAGACATCTTGTCTTTATTCCAGTAGTGATGAGACAGATGCTCATTCAAAAAGAATACACTGTGAGACTATTGTGCTCAGAGTGCAACCCAACCCACAAAACTTTTGAAATGTTTTATAGTTTTATGTTTTTGATAGACCTGTAGCTTAGCAGGTGAAAGAGAGTTAGAAAAGGGTAGAATTTAGAAGAACCTGTTGGCCTTTCACAATCCTCCATACATCCAATGCCTTCATTCTCTCATGCCCAGACATTTTAGAATGCAGAAATATATCACTTTTAAGTGACTATGTCCATAAGATTATAAATACGATTCTCAGTTTCTTCATCTGCAAAATGGAACTATAATAAACCACAAGGTTGTTGTAAGGATGAAATGTGATAATATAATTAAAACACTAAGCATAATAACATTTAGGTTACAATAAAAGCTGGTACATAACAAAAATATATCCTCTAGAGAGAAACAGAATTCTATTGTTTTTTTCCATAGACCTAATTCACCATCATAGATGTCTGGGAGTCCATCCTGACATGTTTGCGTGCCTACTATGTCAATCATTCTTCTTTTACCTTTAATTCCTAAAAAAGACCTAATACTCAAGCAAAAGAGTGTTCGTGGTATGATAAGCCTTTGGATACTGCATTTTAAAGATTTGTTTAAACAGTGTGTGAAATAACCCCCTCCCTTCCAAAGAACAGGAAGAATTCACATCGCTACCTGCATTTAATGGATGTACAAGGGAGGGTGAAGTGGAGCCTGCTGAGAGCAGGCTGATGAGTGCTCATGGGGATCTGGGGTCAGCAGCTGCCTGCCAACCACTGCAGTCTTCTCCTGCTCAGATCTAGCTCACTTAGCTCTTACAGTCCCAAAGCAAAGGGAAGACACTGTGAGAAACAATTCAAGGGAAAGTAGGACTCAAAGGAAAGTAAGATTACTGCTAAATAATGAGCAAAGGCAGGAAAACATGCATGGATGTAAACAGAAAAAATAGAGGTAAAGAAACTAATGAGAAATGACTTAATGGATGTGCTTTCAGGCCACACATCCTGCATTTCTACCTTACATCAGACACATATTAGCTGGACGGCCTTAGAATGACATTTAACTATCTGAGCCTCAGTCTCCCTCCATGTAAAAATGGAAATAGAATTGATCCTGTGTGGTTGATCAGATGGTTAAGTGAAAATGCATGTGGAACTCATTGTACCACTGCTAGAACTGTAAATATGTATGATGCCTATGTTCAGAGGACATAAAGGAGAATTAAGAGAAGCTTCATGACAGAGTGAAGAAAATATAACAAAGAGAACATAAGCTTTGGAGTCAGAAAATTCTGGCCTTGATTCACAGATCTAGTACTTAGCAGCATTTTGACACTGAGACTAAGCTTAAGTTTCCTTATCTGTAAAATGATGGCAATAAGATCTACATAGCAGGGGTGTTATAAGCATTAGAGATGCTATATGTAACCTACTTATTATTGTGCATGGAATGGTCTCTTCAAATTGAATTACCTCTTACTGAAAATTATAAGACATAAAAATGAAAAAAGAAAAAAACTTTTCTCAGAACTTTCAAAGATTTGTGAAGGACATTCACATTTATTTATTCACACCCATTTGTTCACTGTATGCCTTCAGTATTCCTACATCATATACATACAAAGAAATAACATGGTTTACACATGAGGCAACTAAAGTCTCGGAGGTTAATTAATGAGCATCTAGTGACAGGGCAGAAACAGGAGGTCAGGTTTACCTCCATGGAAGCTTAAGCTCTTTGGAACTATGCATCCTTCCCACTCTGCTCTTGTATCAATCTGGAAAAGATGTTTATTGGCAACAAACAACCCAAAAATACCACTTTGCCTCAGAAAAATGACACATCTATTTTTCTGGAACTCTTGGACATGCAAGGGCTGTGGCAACTATCATGGAATTTTCTAAAATAAATGGATGTGTGGATGGCAGTTCATAATAGATGGCAGAAAGATGTAAATGCCATTAAGAAAACTTTGGAAAGTTTTACGGAAGGCAAGGCCTCTACAGCTTACAGTTCAATAAGTGCCTCATGGCAAAGACACACATATGGTTAAAGAGCAAAGCAAACCCTGAAAACTGAACACTTGTGAGTTAACAACCATGTTCATCAGAATCACCTTTGAAGCTTTTTCGAAATGCCTGAGGTCAGGTTGAATCGTTGCTGTTTGGCATGTGGAGTCTACTCAAAGGGACCTAGGCTCTCTTGTGTCTCCAAATCAGCACCTGATTCCATGACCAAGAGTCAGAGAAAAGAGAGCATGACCTGGCACGCACTGGTTCCAAATGCTTCTGGGAGAAAAAGGAACCATGCAACCATCCGCCAGATTTGGTGTCACAGGGCAGTCTGTACAATCCTCGAACAGGGAACAGCCCCAAAGAGTAGTTTACAAGATCATAGGTAATAACTAACTACAATTCTGACCAACTGTTGCTCCACTTTTCCCAGGGTTTTTATTTATTTCATTAAAAAGAGGGCAGAATTCTGGAGGAAAAGAAGTGGTTTAGGATAGAAAATCAATGACTCCCTTTCTAGTTACATGACTGTGTTGGGTAACTTTATAGAGAACAGGTGATAACTTTTATGATTTCTTATGATTCTCAATTAGTATGAGCCTTAGAGTTAAAACCATAAAGAAGAGACATTATTTCATTTTTTTTTCATGCAGGAAGCATTTTGTTGGCAGACAGCATTCTTGAATCAGCTCTTTCCTTAGAACCTTAACTTGTTTCTGTCAATAATACTCATATCTAATGGAAAGAAGCTGACAACTAAACAAGGAAGAATATCCAATTATTTCACACATTTTAACGTCTATTGGTATAGGATTGCTTTAGTTTAGTTTTGTCTTGAGGGAATGGGCAAATGAGAGGGTAACTTTAAATCAAGGTAACCTTTTTATTTTCAGTATCATGGAAAATAAGAAATCTTTAAGGCAAGCTCAGGATACAGTGTAGTTGTGAACGATGGATTAAAAAACCCAGGATTGTTTTCAGTAAGTAATTTCATTACCTGGTATATACCACTATAAGGAAAAAAGACCAAAGCAACAGACATAAATTCTCTCAAGCCTCTGTAATGTACTTGAAAATAACACTGGGGACCATTGAACAAAATAGGAAACTAATAAATCAAAAAGAAGGCTCACGAATGGAACTACTTTAACAGTTTGGAAGAGCTGAGATATACACAGATTCTGTCCTATGAATTTTCAGTTCAGCACAGTATTTGTGGTACTGTTTCCAGCAGCAAAAAGTGTTTAATATCCAGCACAAATCTGAGTGTAGAACACTGACTTCATGTCTAAAGTCTACCACCAGCACTCCTGTGACTTTAAACGAGTCTCTAATCATCCCTAGATCTCATTCACTTCAATCTGAAGTAGCTCTCATATCTCCTCCAGCTCTAATATTCATGGGTCTGAAAAAAAAAATGCTTTGGGGAAATATATCCTCAAGTTTCCACCATAATAGAAAATGTAGACAATCAGAATGCCTTACTATATTAGTTGGGTTCTCCAGATATATATATATAGATAGATATAGATATAGATGACAGAGACGGAGAAAGAGAGACAGAGAGCAGGAGGGAAGGGGAGGAGAGGGAGAGGGACAAAGATTTAACAGAAGGAAATGGCTCTCATTGTTATGGAGGGTGAAAAGCCCCATGATCTGCAGTTGGCCAGCTGTAGACCCAGGATTGCTGGTGGTATAGATCCAGTCTGAGTTTGAAGGCCTGAGAACCAGGAGAACTGATGATGTAACTCCTAATGTGAGAGCAGGAGAAAACTGATGTCCCAGCTCAGGAGTCAGGCAGAGAGAGAGAGTGAATTCTCTCTTACTCAGCCTTTTGTTCTATTCAGGCCTTCAACAGAATGGATCATGCCCACCCACATTGGGAAGGCAACCAGCTTTACTCAGTCTACGGATTCAAAGGCTAATTTCACCCATAAACAACCTCACAGACATGCCTAGAAATAATGTTTAACCAAGTATCTGGGCACTGTGTGGCCTGGTCACCTTGACACACAAAATTAATCATTAAACTGTTCTTAGGTATTTTGATTGAATTAAATACACCCCTTATAACCTTTTTCTAAAAATGGAGAAAGTATCTCATTGATATTAAAAGGTATGAAAATATGTCTTGATGGTGTGGCACGGTTCAGCATTAGGTCAAGTGACAGGAACAGACTATCCTGGCCTGGAAGATGCTACCATAAGGAAAGTTGAGTTCTAGGCTCAAGACTTAGGCTCACATCCATGCTTAGGTAGCTGGAGTAGGATTATAATTGTGGTCACTTGTTCTGCTGACAATTTTACTTCTCACGACTCAGCCATTCTGGAACTCAGGATGCAGCCTGAGGACAATGGCTATCTTTATTTGAAATAATAGAACTTAACTACTAAGTATTACAATGGAGTCAGAGCAGTTTCTGTGGGCTACTCATGACTCAATATGACACTGCAAGAAAGATTGTTATTCCTCATAAATGTAAGGGCCGTAGAGGTCTAGATGACCAGTTGAGGTCAATTCTGAAAGTTTAAAGAGGTAAACATGCAATGGAGCTAGCAGTGATGTGATCCATCCAACCTTATTGTGCTAGGACTGGTAGGAATTCTGCATGGAATTCTGTACTTCACTACAGGCCACAACAAGGTAGTGGTGTCACAAGGATAACCAGCTGTGAAGAAAAATTCCAGAGACCAATGCTTGCAGAAATCTGCCTCAAGGTATCCTGTTTATGCTTTTCCTCAAAATGTCCCTACTTCAGTAACAAGGAATAATTCCTAGACAAAAGTAAGTAAAATTGGTGTATTTTAAAATGTAAAACCCTAATTAAACAGGTAAAGGCTGGATGTCATAGTAATATGTATATTAAAGAACATAGAACTTTATATTGTAGTCACAGAATAGTGAGGTCAAAACTTTTAAATTACACTTAGAAATCCAACTTAGAATGCATTTCTTATAAAATTGTTTTCCATTGTTAGTATTCCTTTAAGGTCAAACTGTAGATTTTAATGTTGGCAGAAATGAAAGAAGTGTAGTAACTTTAATATGGAACAAGAAATGGAGCATAAAAAAGAGAAAGCAACCAGGCCAAGGTAGTTTCACTGGCCTTCCTTATCAAACATTTTAAAAGGTATAATAACAATTATATACAATCTCTTCACAAAAATAGAAATAAAGAGAATATGTTCTAACTTAATATACAAGGCCAGCATTACTTTAATATCAAAACTAAATGAGGATATTATAAGAGAAATATAGACCAATATCTCCCATGAACACAAACCTCAACAATATATTAGTACATCAAATCCAGCAGTGTATAAAAATTATTATACACCACACCTAAGTAGAATTTATCTTAAGTATGCAAGACAAGTTCAACATTCAATAACCAATTAAAATAAGTCACCATATTGACAAGCTAAGAATACTAATCATAGGATAATATCGGCAAATGCAGAAAAAAAACTGACAAAACTGAACATCCACACATGATAAAAATTCTTAGCAAACTAGAAATTGAGGGAAGCTTCTTAAGTTTATCAAATTTAAGAACACTTACAAATAACCCAAAGCCAACATCATTCTTAATGATGAGAAATTGATTTTTTTTACTCTATAGTTAAGAGCAGAGCAAGAATGTACTATCTCACTATTACTATTCATCATTGTACTGGAAGTCATAGCTAATGCAGTATGACAAGAAAAGGAAATAAAAGGCATACATCCTGGGAAGGAAGAATTAAAACTGTCTCATACAGCATGTTTGTCTATGTAGAAAATCTCCACCCCCCAAAAAATAATATTCTATAACCAATAAGTGATTAAAGCAAGATTACAGGATACAAGGTTAAATGCAAAAGTCAATTGCTTTCCTATATACCAGCAATGAACAATTAGAATTTGAAAGGAAAAACACATCATTAATATTAGCATCCAAAAAATGAAATACTTAGGTGTAAATCTATTAAAATATGTACAAGATCTATATGAGGATAAATTCAAGCTACCAATGAAGGAAATAAATATCTAAATAAATTTGTATATATCCCACATTCACAGATGGGAAAAACACTGTTAACACTATTATTAAGATTTCAGTTTTTCCCAACTTGGTCTAGAGTCAATGAATTACCAATCAAAATGGCAACAAATTATTTCTGGGTTATTAGCAAATTTATTCTAAAAGTATAGAAAAGGCAAAAGGCCCAAAATAGCCAGCACGATATTGTGAAAAAAACAAAGTGAAAGACACTACTCGACTTTACGACTTAGTATAAAACTAAAATAATTGAGGCATTGTGGTATTGGTGAAAGAACATACAAGAATATACAAATTGATCAATGGAACAAAATAGAGAGCTCAGAAGTAAACCAATACAAAAATATTCAATAAAGGCATTAAGGCAATTCAATGGAGAAAGAGTAGTCTTTCAACAAATAGTACTAGAGCAACAGGACAACTGGGCATCCACATGCCAAAAAAAAAAAGTTAAGATAAAGACCGTATGCCTTTCACAAAAATGCACTCAAAACGGATCACAGATCTGAATGTAAAATGCAAAATCATAAAAATTCTAGAAAGTGGCATAAGAAAAAATCTAGGTGACCTTGGGTTTAGTGTTGACACTTTAGGTACAACACCAAAAACATAATCCATCACTGAAGAAACTACTGACTGGGACTTCACTAAATTTCTTCTCTGAAAAAGATATTACAAAAAAAATTAAATTACACAATATACAAATTGATCAATGGAACAAAATAGAGAGCTCAGAAGTAAACCAATATAAAAATATTCAATACAGGCATTAAGGAAATTCAATGGAGAAAGAATAGTCTTTCAACAAATAGTACTAGAGCAACTGGACAACTGGGCATCCACATGCCAAAAAAAAAAAAAAGTGCAGATAATTTAATGAAATTGAAAGAGTTTGAGAAGGATAAGCATTAGTTCTCCTTTATATGTTTGGTAGAATTCCTCTGTGAAGCTGTCTGGTCCTAGACTTTTGTTTGCTTTGAGTTTTCTTACTACAAATTCAATTTCACTACCAGTGATCAGTCTGTCCAAATTGTCTTTCTTCTTGATTCACTCTTGGCAGGCTTTATATTTCTAGAAATGTGTCTTTTTCTTCTAGGTTGTCCAATTTGTTGACATATAATTGTTTGTAGTATCCTTTCATGACTTTTATATGCACTGGGAAACCAAAAATATTGCTTTACTAAAATATTTGCTTTATCGTGGTGGCCTGGAACCTAAACCACAATATCTCCAAGGCATGCCTGTATATGGATATTCTTTGTACTTTTGGCTCAACTGCCTGAAAACCTAAAACTGCTTTAAAAAAGCATATTAGCAAAAAAATTTTTTAATCAGAAAACATGAGATCAGAACCAGTAGCTATAAATAAAAGTTAACAAAATAAATACTGTAAATTACTTGTAAGAATTCAGTGCCTGTATGCTCATAAAATAAGTTATCTTTTAGTATTCATTATCTTTGCCTCCTGAGGAACATGTGGCCCTAGAGACCCTGGGAAACAAAGCTGCTGACTCTACATTCCTTACTTCCTGTTGAAAAGGAGGATTTCTCCATGGGTGTTACGGAGCTTTTCCATCCATGTTCAAATACACAGAGATTACATTTTTAGACGCATCCACATCTACATTCCAGGGTGAGCAGAACTTAGCAGGTGACTCTAATTTAGCTACATCCTCCTCATCCACATTTTGACATCCTGCTTCCTAACAAACAAGATTATAGCCCTTCTTTTCATATTTTTTGTCTTCCTCTGACTGCTTCCCAAGACATCCTTCATTCCCTAGCACTTTACTTACCTTTCCTCCTTTTTATTTCTAGATGATATCAAGTATAGGGGAGAGTATTTTCCCTAGACAGTAGAAAAGAGCCTGATTTTAATTCACTGAGCTGCCACAAACTCACTCTGACCTTGGCCAAAATATTTGGGCAGTCTATCCTCAGTGTTTTCAGTTGTATGATGAGTGATGGGGGCTATCAATTGTTCAGCATAATAAGTATTCTCTGATACTTATTGCTATTATGTTTCTTTTAATGTAAACAGTGGTAGTAATAATGATCATAATAATGAGCAGGAGAAGGAGAAAGAATGTCTCTCACAAACTACGGGGAAACAAAGAATTTTATAAATCGTGTCTCATTTATTCTTTATTCTTCCAAATATCACTGAGAACCAGTGAGTAACTCCTAGAGTGAATGCATTATGAGGTTTTTAAATTTCTTTAAACATTACACTTATGTATTTTGAAACTAGAGCTAAATTAAAAATAAAAATAAACAAGGTTTTTTTCTTCTAGACTATATTAGGTCCTTCCTCATCCTTTTAAAGAAACCTCTGTGAGTCCCTGCTGAATGAATTTCTGAATTAGGTTTAGTTTTACCAAGAACATTTTTTTTAAAAAGGTCAGAGGAAAAATACCAGTACGCATTTTGACCAAACTAAGAGATGTTTTTGTATATGTTAAAATAACACTCACTGATCTGCAACAAGAAAAAGGATTATTTCCATCGATTGCAACTATGTAAATGTCTTCTAGGTAAAGGCATTTTCCACTATTTCAATAACAAAAATCTTGAGTGCTTACACAGTAACAGGCAGAATCAGTGACAGATAGTGGAATGGTTTCAAACCTTACTGGGCAGGACTGAGCACTTGAGCTTAGAGAGGGGAATGGAAATCTATTCCCCATTGTTCAGAGAAGCAGATATCATTGCATTCTCAGTGTTCTCTGGAGTCTTCAGTGGATTACTCTATAATTACTTCATACCTAATAACAGGGCAGTTATGTATAGCAATAAAGTAATAAAAATAAATCCTGTAAAGGATCTTTGTGGTTGATTGAATTATTTACCACAATTCCTCACTCCTTGACATAGAATATGAATTCACATGCTTGCTTGCACCCCTTGTGGGAAGAGTATACTTTCCAACCTCTTGACTTTGATTTTGGCTGGGAGGCTTGTATTTGGTTAATGTGATGGATGTCACAGTGTATATGATGAGAGCAGAGGCTTGAAATTATCTTGTAAAGTTAGGCTTGCCCCGTTGAACTCCAGTGACCTGTCATGAGAATAACCTACCCCAGAGAGCTGGAACCCTTTTCATTTTGGACCCAGGATGAACACACATGAAGTTAACATAAGCACAACCCGTGGTTTGGAGCTCAGACCAGTGGGGTCCTCAGCTAGAAGCAGAGAGGCTCAGAGCTCAGACTATACTGGGCAGTCCACAAGTTGAACTGCTAAACTAAACATAGGAACACATATCTTTGTTTGCCACCAAGATTGTGTGTTTCTTTTTCATACAACAATGTCTCCTTTTCTAACAAAGTCTCATAGTCTAACGAAGGCAACATATAGAACAAACAATTGCAAAACTGTGCATTTAGTGAAATAATAGAAATAGGTAAAAGTTACCAGAGTAAGACAGAAAAGAAGTGATTTTTTTTTTTTTTTTTTTTTTTTTAGCCATGCCATGTGGCTTGCAAGATTGAACCCAGGCCACGGCAGTGAAAAACACCAAGTCCTAACCACTGGCCCACCAGGGAATTCCCAAGAAGTGATTATTTACAGAAGAGGAGTAAAGAAAGCTTTGTCTAAATAGGTATCAAATGAGACAAGGGTTCACCAGGAACAATGGGAGAAGAAATGGAATTTCAGGAATTCTGTAAATATACTAGCAAAGAGTAGAGGGGGAAATCATCAACCTAAAAGAAACACTACGTAGGTATTTTAATGCATTAAAGATATTATGCTGTCTGCACATCACAAGTGTACTTTTCAACAATCTTCATGGCAGGAATTTTCCCAGATACTTAGACCTATGACTTTTAAGTGTGACACAGTTAGGGAGCAGCCAAACTGGGTTTTATACCCAGGCTCCTCCGACACGTTATCCTTCAATACATTATCTTCCTACTATACCACACTAAAGTATTGTGAGACCAAATTTCTGATCTCATTTAATAATATTCTGTACTTAAACTTTTTTCACTATTGAATTGGATAAATGTGTGATTTCATATACTTTTTCCACCCATTTTGAAGAGAATAAATTATTTCTCTCTGGGCTGCAAAAAAGAAATGGAAAAACAACTTAATGATATCCCTTATGGAGTCGGTAATGATTAAAAGCACTGTGGCATTTAGGTCTACTTCTCAAGAGGAACTAATAATGGGAGTCTGATAAAAAGCCAGAGAAGCTCCGCTCTCTTTTCTGCCCCCAGTCTTCTAAAACTAGATAAGGTGGGTGCCTACTACATTTTAAAGAACAGAGTTCCTTGTTCAACAACAAGGCAGGGCATCTTTTAAGAGATGGATGTAATGGGGGTCATAACCTGCATTCTTTCTAACAGACAATTCAAATTCAACAATTTGAATGTCAATGTGCTCTGTTCCTGTGGCTGTTTGGCTAGGTTCTTGCTCACCTAGACTTCTGATTCCTTATGATTCTTGTTTTAATCCCCCCTAACAATATTACCCAGGCTTAATGTCTGGAAGTGTGTGTGTGACCGTGCACATGCACACACATACACACACATTCTGGCAGACTGCTTCTTTATGTTGTTGGTAATAAGAAAATGAAAATAACTTTACAAGGAGCAATGGTTTCCCATTTCTTGCAAGGTTAAATCCAAACACCTTAGCATGGAATACTGGGCTCCTCAAATACTGGACTCTATTCTCTTTCTGAGAACTTCTTCCTCCCACTCTGCACATGATGCTTAGGTGTCACTGAGTTTCTGATAGTTCCCTGCATGTGCCACATCTGGCCCAACTTTGCTCTTCCATGGGCTTGGACACTAGTTTTCAAATATCTTTGGTGCTTTGTAAATACTTTAATATTATTTAAAACCCAGCATTGTTTTCATCAGGTTCATCTAGGATTTCTCCACCCTTCCTCTAAACCAGGGTTAGACATTGCCCTTTTGCATTATTTTAGTAGCAGCGAGATAGTACACTAAGGAACTAGGCCAACTTCAGAAAAGCCAGTTTGCAGAAGGAACACTTTGCCAAGGAACCAGCTCTTAATATTTATCAATTTATCAAAAATATGTCTTAAGGAAATAATAGTCTCCAACAAATACAATTAATGGGAATATACTCTTCTTATATGTTTGTGAATACAGTAAACCCTCATGCAATTTTATATGACTCTATTATTTTAGTAAACACAAATTTTATACTTGATAGGATTTTCATATATTTAATTTGAACTTAGAATGCTAAATTTGGAATATGCTCCAGAGATCTAGCTGCTTCTCTGCACCGACACCTCCATCATTTTACTTAGAAGAAAACTAAGACCAGAGAAATAGTCTTTTGCTAAATGATCATATAGCTGGTAAATTATACATAAGACCCAGGATACGGGGTCTTCTGAGTACATCCTGTACAGTGTTCATTACAGTCTATCAATTATATACCAATAGATAGGTACAATATGCAAAAATATATATTTATATATTTACATTGCCAGAATTAGCTGTACTTGAGGTTAAGGGCATAGTCTACCTGAAGATTAAGTCTACCCAAGATTTCTGACAGTGACAACAAGTTCAAGGATGTCCCCAAACCACTCTCAGATTTGATGGTTCACCAGAAAGACTCACAGAACTCCCCGATTGCTATGATACCAAAAGATGCATTTATTCTAGGCAAAGGATACAAATTAGAAGCAGCCAAAGGAAGAAGGAATAAGGCAGGATTGGTAGGGGTCTCAACTGAAGCTTCCGGTAGTCCTCTCCCTATGGAGTCACGGACAACAATATCTCCTTCTGGCCACAATGTGTGAAAATATTCACAGAGTATTGCCAACCAGGGAAGCTCACCCCAGTTATGATGCCTAAAGTCTTCATGTCTAATTGAAATATTGCCCATGTAGCTGAATTCAATCTTCAGCAACCTCCTCCCTGGAGGCTGGACTACTTCACATTGCCTAAAGCCTCCAAATCTCTAATCACATGGTTGGTCTTTGTGGTATGACCAGTCCCCTCACACTAAGACTATCAGGTGTGACTGAGGGACCCACATGGATAACAAAGACATTCTATCTCTTGGGAAATTCCAAAGATACAGAGGTGACCAGGAGCTGGGACAAATACAAGACCTCTCTTTAAAGACCAAATTCCTTACCACACACATATATACCAGATGTACAATATACATGTGTCTATAACAATAATGCATCTATACATCCATCTGATCTTAACATATCATTCATATTTTATTTATGTGTACATGTGAAATTATTCCATCACTATAATTCTCTATAGATGTAAACAGAGTTAATAATATTTTCAACACAAAATAATGGGGAGGAAGGATTGTACTGCACTCCTTATGTTTACATACAGAAACAGTCCTCTGTTAAAATAATCTTCCAGTACTCTCTCAGGCTTATT
The DNA here is from genome assembly GCF_951394435.1 of Stenella coeruleoalba. Classification (NCBI taxonomy): domain Eukaryota; kingdom Metazoa; phylum Chordata; class Mammalia; order Artiodactyla; family Delphinidae; genus Stenella; species Stenella coeruleoalba. Next base: position 80,308,152 of record NC_137159.1, on the reverse strand, counting down.
CAGTACTCCCAGATAAAAAGGGATGACTTCCTGATTAGTGAGTGTTATGAAAGAAAATGATATGCTTTGCTCAGATCACTCTAAGTTGGTTCTAAGTTTCTGCCTGACCCCAAGAAGCATGAAATCTCTGCCCTTCTACGTTTTTTTCTTTTTCCCCCCAAAGAATAGGTTCCCATGAATCAGTGACTATTAGTCTGTTTTGACCAGATTAATCCAAATTTATGCTTCTTCTCCTGGAGCCCCATTCAATTTAAGATTTGTCCTGAATTTTTCCTCATTAAGTTATATTATTAATCCCTGCATAAAAATAACTTAGTATATAGTTTTTTCTAATTCCTGTTATGATTTTACTTAGTAGAGTCAGAGGTAAATACAGAATGTAAATGCAGAATGAAGAGTTTAACACACTAATAAATCAGAAAGATGACCAGTAATCAAGTCAACGGTCGTTCCAAATGTAATTAACTATAACCTCCCTTTAAAGTACACCATGCAGGAGTGAACTCAGTTAGACAAGAACAGCTAAAGACAGCCAACTCCTAGTCTTTCAGTGGTCTTAGGAGAAGTAGTCAGTACTGTTGTCCCTACAAGCTACCTATTATATCAAACAACTGGATCATAGAATACTGGATAAGCTGTGAGGTGTATAAATTCAATCGGGTTGCCAGTTGGAGAACTCAATGGAAAATGTGGGAAGTTATAAGTTAAATGAAATATGTGTAACATATAGAGGCTGAGGAGTCCCACCACAAACACAGAAAATAAGCAAAGCTCTTGCTACTGATGAAATCACAATTATTTATTTTGTTATATTACTTGATAACATTTTAATTTAAAAAATCCTATAGCATCAATGAAGTTTTAAAGAAAATGTATAGCTAATAACATAAAAGTAAGTTCTAATATGCTTCATGATACCTAAATGAAAGCTGCAGAAACTGACCCAGAGGTCACATACCTGCCCATATGGTGAAGCAGTAGTGTATCAGAAATGCTGCTGGAAAGCCTTTGCTGAACTTTATCTTTTTTAATGATAAAATGCTCATTTTACATCATTTTACATGATTTTAACCAGCCACAATTTTTGTTTTCTAATTCCATAAAAACTAAAAACAGATAAGAAACACATTGATGGATATTAATGGCAATAAGAAATAATCGATAGCCACTCAGTGTCAGAGCAGAAGATGAAAAAGAGAAAGAAAGAATAAAGTACATTGTATCTTAAGAAAAGAAGGGAAAAAAAACTATCAGGACAAATGTTTCCTCATGATAGCATAGAAATGAAAGAGCATAAAAATGAGATTTTCAAATAAGTATGACTTTGAAGTCTTTACAACGGCAAAGAAGTATAAGGTAATTTTATGGAGATTTCAAAAAGGTATTAGCAAATATACACAGCATCATTTGATAAGATGGAGTTATCTTTAGAAAGCCATTTAGCTGGCACAATATATTATAAAGTATTATAGTAGAAAATGTCAAGTGATACAATTTTTTTGGAAAGGTATGCAAGACTTTGAGATGAATTAGAAAAGTCCTCACATTATATTAGCAAGTACTGAGGCTCAAAAAGATAATCATTTTCTACAAAGTGGGAAAATCTAGACTAGAAGCCCGTGATCTTAAAATACCTTATTATGCAGAATACATTTTTGGACATATTGCACATTTGGGGGGCTTAATATTCACTTTTATCCTGAAACGTTTATTTACCAATGGGAGACCTGAATCAAGTATGCATTAAACCCCTCATAATGGAGCTGTTTGAAACTTTGTCCTCCTTAAGATACAAGAAGGATCATTTTGCTGCAACTTTTTGTACAAATCATTGGACAATTCAGACATTGGAATTGCAATGCATTTTGGCCATGAATATCTCCTTCAGAAAAGATTTTTCACCAGTTGCTGCTGAGAAAAATGAAGGCCATAAAAAATGTCATAGTAGGTGGTAATGTCTTTGATATCACTTTTTGGCTTCAAGGAAAGTCATTTCATCTTCTCAGCTATTGAGCTGGGAGTCAATTCAGCCAAGTATATAAACCACCAAGAAAGAGCAACCATTAACTATTATCGAATCAGTAAAGTTCCATTTGTCATCCTGTGAACTTTCTGCCTTCCTGGGGAAGCAGTAAAGAGACATTAGTTATGATGCCTTCAGCAATACATAAAAGAAAATTCAACTCCAAAATGACTTAAATTGAAATGACGACTAAATATTTCTTATTTCAACAATATCAGAGGTAGAGTACTTCCAGGACTGGTTAATTGGGTGAGTCAGTGAAATCATCAATACTTGGGTTCGTTTTATTTTTCTGCTCTGCCATTTTCCACATATTCTCCCTCAAGTTAATTCACTTCATGGTATAAAGAAGCCTATAGCAATTCCAGGTATCAAGTGAAGACACAACATCCAGAAGAATTAAAAAAAAAAAAAAGAAAGAAAAGAGAGAGAAAGAAAAAGAAAAGAAAAGAAAGAGGATTTCTTCTGTGTGCCTCATTTTGACACCAAAAAAACAAATAAACCAATAACCTTTCCTACCTCATTAACTGGCAAGGGGAATGTTGACCCTATGACAACTTACTGTGGTCCTGAAAACTTCTTAAAAATGAAACCAGCTGATACTTTAGGAAGATGAGATCATACGTGTTTCTTTTTCTTTTTTCTAAATTTTACCACCTTTAAAATGTTTGCCTTATATTTAGGGGAAAAACTTAATAGTAAGACCATTTTCTTTAGATTTCTGATAGATATCTTAAGAAGCTTTTCTTAAAAAAAATAAAGCAAAATAAAGGAAGCCAGTTACAAGGTTCACCCATAAAAGTAAGAGAATTGTTGACATAAGTAAGAAAACTTACTGCAACTGAAAATCAATTATGAAATATTTATCTTATATCTGTTGACAGGGATAATAGGGCAAAGACTATGATAGAAAATAATTTAGTAAATTATGAGTAATTGTACTTCCTTTCATTTTCCTGGTTGTAGTTGCAATGTTTAAAAAAAAACAGCTTCATCTGAAAACCCACTACTTTATCTAGGGAAGAATCAGTCTAGTGGACTACCTTATCTCTTTTTATTTATTTATTTTTCTACCCTCAACATTAAAGCAGCAGTTCTTGATTAAAGGTCCTTGAACCCTATTTTAAATAATGGGCTTGGGCAGGGGGCTCCAACATACTTTTTATGTTAAACTTTACGTGTATGTCCATTTTCCTGGGAAATGGACTTAACTTTCCTCATGTGCTTTGAACATTCTGTAACGGGTCCTAATTTTGTCATTTTGTCATACTGCTAAGAGTCACTGGCCTAAGGACATAGCCAAGGTGGTGAGTCCAGATCACCAGAGACTTGAACACAGCTGGTCAGATGTTTCAATAGTTATGGCTGGTAATCTTCTCTTAATGAAACTAAGTTCTCTTGGGGCTCAGGGAAGCCTACCCCAAAATATATCTCAATGACATATTGATTATTTTGAATTTAGTTGCTTGAAAATTCAGCCAGTACAGGAAGGACACATTGACTCTCCCTTGTCTCCCTGAAGGCAGGAAATAAATGCCATATCCTCCCAGTACCAGGATGCTAATGAGAGAAATGTTTATGAGGATAGAGAATTCATGGCCCAGAAACCTGCATGAAAAAAATCTTGTTACTTCTTTACTAATATACTACTCAAGCCCAGACTTTGCTAAAACTCCTTATTAATTAAGCAGCCAAACCTAAGCTTCTTGTCTTGTTAAATCCTCATCAGTTTATTATTTCTCTATGTAAAAAGATATAAAATCTGCCTGCTTTTGGTCACTCTCTGAGCATGATTTTCATGATTTCCCATTATATGAAATTAAATTTTTCTCCTGTTAATCTGTCTCACATCAATCTAATTCTTTGAGCAGTCAGAAGAACTTAGGAGGGCAGAGGAAATTTACTTCCTCCCCAACAATTGGTGACTACAAAGGGACAAACTTCCCTGGCTGGACTCTGACCCTCTGAGGTTCCTGCAGCTGAGAGATGTTAGGACATCTGATAAGTGCCAGAAGACGGTAAGAATTCTTACCATCTCAGTCTCCTGAATCTCTGCCTGAGGGTCTATAGGAAGTGAGAATGGTAAGAGTCCTTTTTCTCTTTCTAAATTTAGATTAGCAGGAAAAAATATTTGTGGGATTATTTCCTTGGGACATAGTGACTCAAATAAATATGGTAGAGTACATTTGACTTTATCTTTTTCCTCTCGTCTTTTTACTCTTTATGACTGATGAAAATATTCTCGCTGTTCTCTGCCAGCTGGAGGATGCATATGCATCTGGTGAGTAGGCTGTGGACCTGGTTTAGGAAACCTTAAAAACAAACAAACAAAAATGTAAACTTCTGACTTTGTAAGTCACACTATTCTGTTTATAAGGGGAGGAAAACGTGATTCCCTGTGTTTCAGAAAAGCTGTTTAAAACAGTAGTTACCCTACTAGTTACCCTACCCTAGCAGTTACCACTTTTCCTTCCTTATGCTAACTCAGGGAGTGAACTTTCTGGATCTCGTGGGGGCTGCATTTTGGGGTTTTTTTTTTGTACTTTCTGTGTGAGACCTCTTGCATCCTTGGTTAAGCCATAAAATAGCTTATTGGTTTGAGCTGCTGTTGAGATTTATAGACCCTAATTGTCAATGGCCAGGCAAAGGGTCCTGTGAATTGGAAAAACTTCTAAATAGAAAATAAAGAAAAAATAAATAGAGAGCTCTCATAGTGATATAATGACTAGCCATTAAGACTCCTTTAATAATATGGAAGGATAGAAATTTGAACAAAAGTCAAAATCCAGGCCTTTCTACAAACAGTCAGGAAATGAATCAGCTGGAGGCCAATATCCAAGGGCTAATAAAAACAGTTGTCTTTATCTTGCAAGTTTCTACACACCAGAAATACAACTCTAGAAGCAAGTCAAAGCCCACCTACCTTTACCAGTACCAAAGTTTCTCCTGTTCCTCTCAAAATGCTTAAGGATATTCTAAAAGATCAAGATATTAAAAACAACACTCTCCTCTACTTTTAAAAAGGAAGGAAAATTTTATACAGCAATTTCCCTGAAACTCCTAGGGAAAAACTTCATATTCTTTCTCTGTCATTGGAAGTTATAAATTTTACTGTGCCTTTAAAATGTAAATACTCCAAGAGCTAAAAGCCCACAATCACCAGAGACTGAGCCCAGCTAGCTCAACCTGTAGAGCCTAAAACTGAAAGATAACAAAGAGGAAGTAAAGCTTTTTAAATATAAACTACACAAAGGTCTCTCTTGACCATAACAAAACTCTAGACCATAACCTCCTTAAGATTACTTTTAGGAACAAATATAAACCTTAAAAGATTTTTCCACAAACAGCAAAGAAGCATTAGCCATCTGAGCAGAAAAACTTAGCTTATTCCAAATAGATAGCTTATTTATGTATAAACTGGTGAGTTTTGTATTGTACCTAATTCATGACTAAAACTTTAAAATAAAAACTATGGGGTCTCTCTGCCTATCTGTATTTATGTACATCTATGTGTGTACGTTATGGATATGGTATTTATCTAACTTAAAGTGGTATTGCCAAAATTAAATCATTAAAACAGCTCTGTTTAATTGGCTTACAAATAAGTGCTTACAAATTAAGTATTTCTAAACTTCAGAGATATAGTAAAAACTAACCCAATATTTTTTCAGGTCACAAGATTTTGAATAATCTCTGGTAAATAAAAGCTAATTTTATGTTTGTTGGTTCAACTAATACAGGTATGACTTCAGAGTTATCAGCATTTAATATAATGCAGATAAATAACTTTTGTTCCACCTGTATCAGATAAGTTCATGTTGTCTCTGTTGCAAAGTTTTTCAGCAAAATCATCATCATCCTCATCCTCATCCTCATCGTCATCATTGATAATTGCTAACTGCTTTAATGCCTCATGAAATCTTCAGAAGTAATCTAAATATCATTAAAGAGCAAAGAAATTAAATAGATGTAAGTAAGATAAGTTGGTAAACTTTTTAGCAATGATTATTTTTATGATTGCTAATGACAACAATTTTTTATGATGTCTACTTAAATAGCTTCCCAAACCTCTTTGGTAACTTACACACTTAAATTAAATGATGAAAATGTATTAAATATCTAGATTATTTTCAAATATGATAAAACAATGGTTACTGAATGAGTCTATTTCATTTTGGGTTTCTTTACAGAGAAACTAGAGATGTTTGGGCTACTGGTAAACATGTGCCACTTCAACAATTCATACTATGAAAAATGTATGTTTCCAGAAATTATGAAATGTACTGATAAATTTGTAAATCTTAAACAAATGCTGGTATGTCAGACATTTCACAGTTTTTCATTTCTTAGTTTTCACTGGAAGTTTAGGCTTCTAAGGGTTAAGAATTCTAATTAATATATGTAATTAAAGCTCCTAGAATTAATAAGGAAAAACAACTCTGTATGCAAAATAGTAGGATATGTATTTGGATAAGAAAATACAAAGTTAGGAGCTTCAAAGTGGTGGAAGAGTAAGACGCAGAGATCACCCTCCTCCCCACAAATACAGCAGAAAAACATCTACATGTGGAACAACTCCTACAGAACACCTACTGAACGCTGGCAGACCTCAGACCTCCCAAAAGGCAAGAAACTCCCCACGTACCTGGATAGGGCAAAAGAAAAAAGAAACAACAGAGACAAAAGAATAGGGATGGGACCTGCACCAGTGGGAGGGAGCCGTGAAGGAGGAAAGGTCTCCACACACGAGGAAGCCCCTTTGCGGGCGGAGACTGCGGGTGGCGGAGCGGGAAAGCTTCGGAGCGGCGGAGGAGAGCGCAGCAACAGGGGTGCGGAGGGCAAAGCGGAGAGATTCCCGCACAGAGGATCGGTGCCGACCGGCACTCACCAGCCCGAGAGGCTTGTCTGCTCACCCGCCGGGCTGGGCGGGGAATCGGGCTTCGGTCGGATCCCAGGGAGAGGACTGGGGTTGGCGACGTGAACACAGCCTACAGGGGTTAGTGCGCCACGGCTAGCTGGGAGGGAGTCCGGAAAAAAGTCTGGAGCTGCCGAAGAGACAAGAGACTTTTTCTTGCCTCTTTTGTTTCATGGTGCGTGAGGAGAGGGGATTAAGAGCGCTGCTTAAAGGAGCTCCAGAGACGGGCGCGAGCCAGGGCTATCAGCGCGGACCCCAGAGACGGGCATGAGACGCTAAGGCTTCTGCTGCCACCACCAAGAACCCTGTGTGCGAGCACAGGTCACTGTCCACACCTCCTCTCCCGGGAACCTGTGCAGCCGCCACTGCCAGGGTCCCGTGATCCAGGAACAACTTCCACGGGAGAACGTACAGCGCAATTCAGGCTGGTGCAACATTATGCCAGCCTCTGCCGCCGCAGGCTCGGCCCGCATCCGTAGCCCTCCCTCCCCATCCCCGGCATCAGTGAGCCAGAGCCCCCGAATGAGCGGCTCCTTTAACCCCATCCTGTCTGAGCGAAGAACAGACGCCCTCAGGTGACCTACATGCAAAGGCGGGTCCAAATCCAAAGCTGAACCCCAGGAGCTGTACAAACAAAGAAGAGAGGGAAATCTCTCCCAGCAGCCTCAGAAGCAGCAGATTAAATCTCCACAATCAACTTGATGCAACCTGCATCTGTGGAATACCTGAATACGTAACAAATCATCCCAAATTGAGGAGGTGGACTTGGGCGCAACGATATATACATATTTTTCCCCTTTTTCTCGTTTTTTGACTGTGAATGTGTATGCTTCTGTGTGTGATTTTGTCTGTATAGCTTTGCTTTTACCATTTGTCCTAGGGTTCTGTCTGTCCGGTTTGTTTTTTTTTTTTACTTAAAAAAATTGTTTTCCTTAACATTTATTTATTTTAATAACTTTATTTTATCTTCTTCTTTCTTTCTTTTTATTCCCCCTTTTATTCTGAGCCGTGTGGAGGACAGGCTCTTGGTGCTCCAGCCAGGCGTCAGGGCTGTGCCACTGAAGTGGGAGAGCCAAGTTCAGAACACTGATCCACAAGAAACCTCCCAGCTCCAAGTAGTATCAAAAGGCGAAAATCTCCCAGAGATCTCCATCTCAATACCAACACCCAGCTTCACTCAACGACCAGCCAGCTACAGTGCTGGACACGCTATGTCAAACAACTAGCAAGACAGGAACACAACCCCATCCATTAGCAGAGAGGCTGCCTGAAATCTTAATAATGCCATAGACACCCCAAAACACACTACCAGACATAGACCTGCCCAACAGAAATACAAGATCCAGACTCATCCACCAGAACACAGGCACTAGTCCCTCCACCAGGAAGCCTACACAACCCACTGAACCAACCTTAGCCGCTGGGGACAGACACCAAAAGCAACGGGAACTATGAACCTGCAGCCTGCGAAAATAACACCCCAAACACAGTAAGTTAAGCAAAATGAGAAGACAGAGAAACACAGAACAGACGAAGGAGCATGGAAAAAACCCACCAGACCTAAAAAAAGAATAGGAAATAGGCAGTCTACCTGAAAAAGAATTCAGAATAATGATAGTAAAGATGATGCAAAATCGTGGAAATACAATGGAAAAATACAAGAAACATTTAACAAGGACCTAGAAGAACTAAAGAGCAAACAAACAGTGATGAACAACACAATAAATGAAATTAAAAATTCTCTAGAAGGGATCAATAGCAGAATAACTGAGGCAGAAGAATGGATAAGTGACCTGAAAGATAAAATAGTAGAAATAACTACTTCAGAGCAGAATAAAGAAAAAAGAATGAAAAGAATGGAGGACAGTCTCAGAGACCTCTGGGACAACATTAAACGCACCAACATTCGAATTATAGGGGTCCCAGAAGAAGAAGAGAAAAAGAAAGGGGCTGAGAAAATATTTGAAGAGATTATAGTTGAAAACTTCCCTAATATGGGAAAGTTAATAGTTATTCAAGTCCAGGAGGCACAGAGAGTCCCATGCAGGATAAATCCAAGGAGAAACACAACAAGATGCATACTAATAAACTATCAAAAAAAATACACAAAAAAATATTAACAGCAGCAAGAAAAAAATAACACATAAGGGAATCCCCATAAGGTTAACAGCTGATCTTTCAGCAGAAACTCTGCAAGCCAGAAAGGTGTGGCAGGACATATTTAAAGTGATGAAGGAGAAAACCCAAAAACCATGATTACTCTAACCAGCAAGGATCTCATTCAGATTTAACAGAGAAATTAAAACCTTTACCGACAAGCAAAAGCTAAGAGAATTCAGCACCACCAAACCAGCTTTACAACAAATGCTACAGGAACTTCTGTAGGCAGGAAACACAAGAGAAGGAAAAGACCTACAATAATAAACCCCAAACAATTAAGAAAATGGTAATAGGAACATACATATCGATAATTACCTTAAATGTAAATGGATTAAATGCTCCAACCAAAAGACATAGACTGGCTGACTGGATACAAAAACAAGACCCATCTATATGCTGTCTACAAGAGACCCACTTCAGACCTAGGGACACATACAGACTGTAAGTGAGGGGTTGGAAAAACATATTCCATGCAAATGGAAATCAAAAGAAAGCTGGAGTAGTAATTCTCATATCACACAAAATAGACTTTAAAACAAAGACTCTTACAAGAGACAAAGAAGGAAACTACATAATGATCAAGGGATCAACCCAAGAAGAATATATAACAATTGTAAATATTTATGCACCCAACATAGGAGCACCTCAATACATAAGGCAAATACTAACAGCCATAAAGGGGAAATCGACAGTGACACAATCATAGTAGGGGACTTTAACACCAACTTTCACCAATGGACAGATCATCCAGAATAAAAATAAATAAGGAAACACAAGCTTTAAATGATACATTAAACAAGATGGAATTAATTGATATTTATAGGACATTCCATCCAAAAACAACAGAATACACTTTCTTCTTAAGTGCTCATGGAACATTCTCCAGGATAGATCATATCTTGGGTCACAAATCAAGCCTTGGCAAATTTAAGAAAATTGAAATCGTATCAAGTATCTTTTCTGACCACAACGCTATGAGACTAGATATCAATTACAGGAAAAAATCTGTAAAAAATACAAACACATGTAGGCTAAACAACACACTACTTAATAACCAAGAGATCACTGAAGAAATCAAAGAGGATATCAAAAAATACCTAGAAACAAATGACAATGAAAACACAACAAACCAAAACATATGGGATGCAGCAAAAGCAGTTCTAAGAGGGAAGTTTATAGCAATACAATCCTACCTTAAAAAACAAACATCTCAAATAAACAACCTAACTTTACACCTAAAGCAATTAGAGAAAGAAGAACAAAAAACTCCAGTTAGCAGAAGGAAAGAAATCATAAAGATCAGATCAGAAATAAATGAAAAATAAATGAAGGAAATGATAGCAAGGATCAATAAAACTAAAAGCTGGTTCTTTGAGAAGATAAACAAAATTGATACACCATTAGCCAGACTTATCAAGAAAAAAGGGAGAAGACTCAAATCAATAGAATTAGAAATGAAAAAGGAGAAGTAACAACTGACACTGCAGAAATACAAAGGATCATGAAAGATTACTACAAGCAACTGTATGCCAATAAAATGGAAAACTTGGAAGAAATGGACAAATTCTTATAAATGCACAAGCTCTCGAGACTGAACCAGGAAGAAATAGAAAATATGAACAGACCAATCACAAGCACTGAAATTGAAACTGTGACTAAAAATCTTCCAACAAACAAAAGCCCAGGACCAGACGGATTCACAGGCGAATTCTATCAAACATTTAGAAGAGCTAACATGTATCCTTCTCAAACTCTTCCAAAATATACCAGAGGGAGGAACACTCCCAAACTCATTCTACGAGGCCACAATCACTCTGATACCAAAACCGGACAAAGATGTCACAAAGAAAGAAAACTACAGGCCAATACCACTATGAACATAGATGCAAAAATCCTCAACAAAATACTAGCAAACAGAATCCAACATCACATTAAAAGGATCATACAGTATGACCAAGTGGGGTTTATCACAGGAATGCAAGGATTCTTCAATATATGCAAATCAGTCAATGTGATACACCATATTAACAAATTGAAGGAGAAAAACCATATGACCACCTCAATAGATGCAGAGAAAGCTTTCGAGAAAATTCAACACCGATTTATGATAAAAGCCCTCCAGAAAGTAGGCATAGAGGGAACTTTCCTCAACATAATAAAGACCTTATAAGACAAACCCACAGCAAACATCATCCTAAATGGTGAAAAACTGAAACCATTTCCAATAACATCAGGAACAAGACAAGGTTGCCCACTCTCACCACTATTATTCAACATAGCGTTGGATGTTTTAGCCACAGCAAGCAGAAAAGAAAAAGAAATAAAAGGAATCTAAATCGGAAAAGAAGAAGTAAAGCTGTCACTGTTTGCAGATAACATTATACTATACATAGAGAATCCTAAAGATGCTCCCGGAAAGCTACTAGAGGTAATCAATGAATTTGGTAAAGTAGCAGGATACAAAATTAATGCACAGAAGTCTCTTGCATTTCTATACACTAATGATGAAAAATCTGAAAGTGAAATTAAGAAAACACTCCTATTTACCATTGCAACAAAAAGAATAAAATATCTAGGAATAAACCTACCTAAAGAGACAAAAGACCTGTATGCAGAAAATTATAAGACACTGATAAAAGAAATTAAAGATGATATAAATAGATGGAGAGATATACCATGTTCTTGGATTGGAAGAATCAACATTGTGAAAATGACTCTACTACCCAAAGCAATCTATAGATTCAATGCAATCCCTATCAAACTACCACTGGCATTTTTCATGGAACTAGAACAAAACATTGCACAATTTGTATGGAAACACAAAAGACCCCAAATAGCCAAAGCAATCTTGAGCAAGAAAAACGGAGCTGGAAGAATCAGACTCCCTGACTTCACACTATACTGCAAAGCTACAGTAATCAAGACAGTATGGTACTGGAACAAAAACAGAAATATAGATCAATGGAAAAGGACAGAAAGCCCTGAGGTAAACCCATGCACATACGGTCACATTATGTTTGATAAAGGAGGCAAGAATATACAGTGGAGAAAAGACAGCCTCTTCAATAAGTGGTGCTGGGAAAACTGGATAGCTACATGTAAAAGAATGAAATCAGAACACTCCCTAACATCGTACACAAAAATATACTCAAAATGGATTAAAGACCTAAATGTAAGGCCAGACACCATCAAACTCTTAGAGGAAAACATAGGCAGAACACTCTTATGACATGAATGACAGCAAGATCCTTTTGGACCCACCTCCTAGAGAAAGAGAAATAAAAAAAAAGTAAACAAATGGGACCTAATGAAACTTAAAAGCTTTTGAACAGCAAAGGAAACCATAAACAAGACGAAAAGAGAACCCTCAGAATGGGAGAAAATATTTGCAAATGAAGGAACTGACAAAGGATTAATCTCCAAAACATACAAGCAACACATGCAGCTCAATATCAAAAAAACAAACAACCCAATCCAAAAAGGGGCAGAAGACCTAAATAGGAATTTCTCCAAAGAAGATATACAGATTGCCAACAAACACATGAAAGAATGCTCAACATCATTATTCAGTAGAGAAATGCAAATCAAAACTACAATGAGGTGTCACCTCACACCGGTCAGAATGGCCATCATCAAAAAATTGGCAAACAATAAATGCTGGAGAGGGTGTGGAGAAAAGGAAATCTTCTTGCATTGTTGGTGGGAATGTAATTAATACCGGCACTATGGAGAACAGTATGGAGGTTCCTTAAAAACTAAAAATAGATATGCCATACGACCCAGCAATCCCACTACTGGGCATATACACTGAGAAAACCACAGCTCAAAAAGAGTCATGTACCAAAATATTCATTGGCAGGACATGGAAGCAACCTTAATGTCCATCAACAGATGAATGGATAAAAGATATATACAATGGAATATTACTCAGCCATAAAAAGGAATGAAACTGAGTTATTTGTAGGGAGGTGGTTGGACCTAGAGACTGTCATACAGAGTGAAGTAAGTCAGGAGGAGAAAAACAAATACTGTATGCTAACACATATATATATATATGGAATCAAAAAAAAGAAAAGAAAAAAAATGGTCAAAAGATCCTAGGGGCAAGATAGGAATAAAGATGCAGACCTACTAGAGAACGGACTTGCAGATATGGGGAAGGGGGAAGGGTAAGCTGGGACAAAGTGAGAGAGTGGCATGGACAAATATACACTACCAAACGTAAAATAGATAGCTAGTGGGAAGGAGCTGCATAGCACAGGAAGATCAGCCCGGTGCTTTGTGACCACCTAGAGGGGTGGGATACGGAGTGTTGGAGGGAGGGAGTTGCAAGAGGGAAGAGATATGGGGACATATGTGTATGTATAACTGATTCACTTTGTTATAAAGCAGAAACTAACACACTGTTGTAACGCAATTATACTCCAATAAAGACGTTAAAAAATTAAAAATAAATTTTAAAAAAATACAAAGTTACATTTTTGTTAATCAAAAAAAAAAAACACTGTAATTTTGTCCTAAAATACAGCTGGTACTTCAAAATGGGAAAGGGGGAAATAAAGGACAAAAACAAAAATTCTAGAAGTTTTATAGGAAAGAATCCTGGGAAAGGAATTTTATGTATGTTTAAGCTAGATAAGATTGAATGAATTTTTATAAGTGATTTTTTTTCATTAGCATCATGATATAATTTCTCCTTTGTGCAAAACTTATTCAATAAAAGTAACTGCTCCTCTGTTTTTTTTTAAAATTTTTTTTCAAGACAGGCTATTTATTTATTCATTCAATAATCATTCATTTTTCCCCCCCTTTAAATCCTTTTATATACTGAACGATCTCCCTGTTGGTTTTCAGGGGGAAACCTTTTTTTTTTTTTTTTTTTTTAATACAGCAGGTTCTTGTTAATCATCAGTTTTATACACATCAGTGTATACATGTCAATCCCAATCACCCAATTCACCACACCACCACCCCCAACCCCGCACGGCTTTCCCCCCGTGGTGTCCATACGTTTTTTCTCCACATCTGTGTCTCAATTTCTGCCCTGCAAACCAGTTAATCTGTACCATTATTTCTAGGTTCCACATATATATGTAAATATATGATATTTGTTTTTCTCTTCCTGACTTACTTCACCCTGTATGACAGTATCTAGATCCATCCACATCTCAACAAATGACCCAATTTCGTTCCTTTCTATGGCTGATTAATATTCCATTATATATATGTACCACATCTTCTTTATCCATTTGTCTGTCAGTGGGCATTTACATTGTTTCCATGACATGCTTATTGTAAATAGTGCTTCAATGAACATTGGGGTTCATGTATCTTTTTGAATTGTGGTTTTCTCTGGGTATACCATATGATCAAGCAATGCCACTACTGGGATTATACCCAGTAGTGGGATTGCTTGATCATATGGTAATTGTATATTTAGTTTTTTAAGGAACTTCCATATTGTTCTCCATAGTGTCTGTATCAGCTTACATTCCCACCAACAGTGCAAGAGGGTTCCCTTTCCTCCCCACCCTCTCCAGCATTTGTTGTTTGTAGATTTTCTGATGAAGCCATTCTAACTGGTGTGATGTGATACCTCACTGTAGTTTTGATTTGCATTTCTCTAATGATTAGTGATGTTGAGCATCCTTCCACGTGTTTGCTGGCAATCTGTATATCTTCTTTGGAGAAATGTCTATTTAGGTCTTCTGCCCATTTTTGGATTGGGTTGTTTGTTTTTTTAATATTGAGCTGCATAAGCTGTTTATATATTTTGGAGATTAATCCTTTGTTGATTCATTTGTAAATATTTTCTCCCATTGTGATGGGTGTCTTTTCGTCTTGTTTATGGTTTCCTTTGCTGTGCAAAAGCTTTGAAGTTTCATTAGGTCCCATTTGTTTATTTTTGTTTTTATTTCCATTACTCTAGGAGGTGGATCATAAAAGATCTTGCTGTGATTTATGTCAAAGAGTGTTCTTCCTATGTTTTCCTCTAAGAGTTTTATAGTGTCCAGTCATCTTACATTTAGGTCTGTAATGCATTTTGAGTTTATTTTTGTGTATGGTGTTAGGTAGTGGTCTAATTTCATTCTTTTACATATAGCTGTCCAGTTTTCCTGGCACCACTTATTGAAGAGACCGTCCTTTCTCCATTGTATATCCTTGCCTCCTTTGTCATAGATTAGTGGACCATAGGTCCGTGGGTTTACCTCTGTGCTTTCTATCTTGTTCCATTGACCTCTGTTTCTGTTTTTGTCCCAGCAGCATATGGTCCTGATTACTGTAGCTTTGTAATATAGTCTGAATTCAGGGAGTCTGATTCCTCCAGCTCCGTTTTTTTCCCTCAAGACTGCTTTGGCTATTCGGACTCTTTTGTGTCTCCATACAAATTTTAAGATTTTTTTGTTCTAGTTCCGTAGAAAATGCCATTGCTAATTTTTTTTTTTTTCGGTACGCGGGCCTCTCACTGTTGTGGCCTCTCGCATTGCTGAGCACAGGCTCTGGACGCGCAGGCTCAGCGGCCATGGCTCACGGGCCCAGCTGCTCCGCGGCATGTGGGATCTTCCTGGACTGGGGCACGAACCCGTGTCCCCTGCATCGGCAGGCGGACTCTCAACCACTGCGCCACCAGGGAAGCCCAAGACTAGAGGTTTTATCATAATATAAATATAAGATGCATTGCCTAGTACCACAACTGTGTTGTGGGCAGTGGAAGAGAAGCACAATTAAAGACATATGGAGCCAGAAACTGGTCTGTAGAAAGTTGTCCAATTACAAGCCATAAAATTATAAGCTAAGGATTCAATTCTATTTGAAGTCTAGCCGAAATTAAAGGGTGGGTTTTTATTTTTGAGGGTTTAGGAATATCAATAACAAAACATATAAGATTATAAACATAGTATACACAGGTAGGGGAGGCAAAATGATTTTCTCTGCCCTTATATGTTCTTGGCTGAGACTCCTCTCTATAATAAAAAATTAACGGGAGAAAACTATACAGAAGTTTAATGACATGTCTACCTCCAAATATACATGGCAGATACCCAGGAAAACTGAGTAACTTCTCAAAATGTTTCAAGTCGCCACCTTAAATACCATCTTCATCTAATGGAAAAAAAAAAAAAGATGCTGGGGGCAGAGGGAAGACCTGTTACTGGAAGGTTACCAGGAAAAGCACAGTAACAAGTAACAAGACATGGTTCTTATGCAGAACTAAGTCATTGTCTTCTCCATTGATTTCAAATGCTTCTAATTTGTGGTTGGCTGAATCTGCAGATGTGGAACCCATGGATATGGAGGACCAACTGTATGTTTAAATTTAGTAGAAGATGCTAACTTGTTTTCCAAAATGATTGTGCTACTTTATGTTCATACCATATCCTATACATTCCTCATAGACCATCTCTGTTAAAATAGAGATTGTAAGAATCTAAGGAACCCAAGATACAGAGAACATCTCTTAAAAAGACTTGTCACTGTGATTTTGTCTAATCGAGTAAATTCCAAAGAGATTCATAAAAGTCATCACAAAATTTGTAAGGTAATTGTACAAGTAAAACCCCCAACATCATGGGATGAAAAGGACTGAAAACAAAGTATGTAAAGAGGTCTTTAGACCTTAAACTCTATATAGGCAGAAAGCTGTCAGAGAAAGCTATGCACTGCCAATTAATGTCATTTCTTATTTTTTTAAAAAAAAAAAGTTAGGGTGCAGAACCAAGAGTATAGAGGGAATGAGAACCAAGAACCAAGAACCACAGAGAGTAAGCCCAGGGCCTAACAATTATATTTAGAGAAGTTTGTCAAATGGCAAAATAATGTCCTGATTAGTGTACCTATAGACTTCTGGAATTTAAGCAGAATGCTCATTTTTGTGTATGTTATTTTCCATGGGCCGATACAAGATGCATATGTGCATGTTAGATAAATGCCTACGTTACTGATTTTTGCCATTCTGTTTTCTAGGATTTTCCTCTTATCTCACTATCAAAGCATTTTTAATAAAAAAATTTTTTTCAAGATGGTTTCTTAGAATTTCATGTTTGATTTTTATTTGTTATTAAAATGCAAGCATCTGTTATTGATCCTCATCTACAAAGCACATATATAGCCACATGCCAAAATATTTCTCAAATATTTACATATATAATTGATCTTTTAATGGTTTGTATGCTCAAATCTAAAAATAGCAATAGCCATAACTGATAAGTGTACCTCTATACCAGGGATTCTAAGGCTACAGGCTTCCTAGAACTATGCTGGAAGTCAGCTAGTGGTTAAACCCAGCACACAAAACATTTCTCAGCAGGTATCCCATGGCATAGAATACCTGCTCAACGATACATGAATACATATTGAATAAGTTCAGCAATGAATGGGCCATTGACATTTGGGTTCAATCTAAATCTCCTATCTTTTACATAAAGCTCTTTTCAAGTTACTCAACATCTTTTGAGTACTGAAAATAAAACTAATAATATTCATTCAGTGTTGCTTTGGGGAGAATTAAATGATATAACATGTAAAGTAAATTAATATTTATTTTAATAGTAATAATACCTATCATTTATTGTCTTTGTGCTAAGCACTATATAGTCACAATCTCATCTTTTCTTCAATCTCTCCAAATCAGTAGTGACTTTTTACCTCTATCATATAGATAAAGAGACTGAGTCCTAGGGAGATTAAGTAACTTGTGCAAATCCATCACTACAATTCAAATCTTTGACTACTGGGAAGAAAACTTCTCAGGTGTAGGCAGTTAGATACATACAGATTTTTAAACCTAGAACTGCTCTGGAGAATATTCTAAATCTGTACACTTTTAGATCCCAGTGTGTTGGACTGGGAAATAAACTCACTGCTTCCAATACCCACCTTCTCCATATTCTCTTGTTTTCCTCCTACCTCTCTGCCACTCCTTTTTAATTTCCTTTGCTAGATCTTAACATTTCTGAATGCTAAATTTTGGATAGCTCCAGTGCTTAGCTTTGGAAACTCATTTAAACTCTCTCTCTCTCCCTCCTTCCCTCCCCTCCTCCCTCCCTCTCCTTCTCTTAGTTTTGGATCCATTGTCCAGACTCCAGACTTTATCTCCAACTAGCTAGCATTCCCACTTAACATTTTAGTAGTCATTTCAAACCATTAACATATGCTTCTTTTCATTCCAATCACTCCCTCCCAAATATACTCCCTTTTATTCTTTACCATCTTGGTTGTGTCAACTCCATCTTTCCAGATACTTAATTCAAAGAAAAAAACATTGGATTTGTCTTTGACTCCTCTGTTTTCTGCCACTCCACCTAGAGTCAACATTTACAAAATACATCCAGTATTCCACTAGTACTCACATTCTTTATGTGTAAGTCTGGGATTTCTGAGAATCGAATGCCAAGATAGGATTAAATATGCAAATGCATTAGGAAAAGAGCCCATGAGACAAAATAAGGTTGGGGTCTGAAGACTCAGAACAGTCAGAATGAAACTCAGGTCTGACTCCAAGTGAAGGAGAAAAGGAAGACAGGAAGTTGGGTGTAAGGGGCTTTGACAGCAGAACAATTCTAAGGAGAGTCTGGCAAGGCCATTGGAGAGTCCTTAGGCCAAAGTCACCTGTGAGAGGATTTCTGCATCATCCAGAAATGAGCCTGTCGTAGAATCCCTGCCTTGCTTACTGGTTGGCTGGGTAGCCCATGGGGAAAATGGCCTGTACCAGAACATATTGATGGATTTCAGAATGCTCCCAGTGGTCAGAGATCTGAGAGGCGCATTCTCATGGTGGGCACATACTGTCATCACCTTGGCCCAGGCCATTATCATCTCTCAATAGAATAACTGGAATAACTTGTTAACTGGTCGTATACATTTGCCTTTCCTTCACTTTAGCCTTTTCTCAGCATAACTTCTACTGTGCCTTTTTCAAGACGTAAGTCAGATCCTGTCACTCTCACCTCAAACCTTCCAATGGTCTCCCATTTTTCAGTAAACCACAAAATCATTGCAATAGGCTACATGTCCCCACAAGGATTGGTCAGTGCTTCTTCTTTGACCTTTCGCTCACCATAGCTCCAGACTCTCTGTCATTTTTCAAGCATGGCAGATATTCCCCAGCCCAAAAGTCTCTGTACTTGGTGCTCTCTCTGCTCAGAACTCATCCCCATGCTCACCCTTCTATCCCCAATACTCAGTGTCTCTCCATTTAACCTACCTCCTACTTTACTTATTTATATTTTCCATTTCCCCCAAGAGTGAGGACATATGAGGGTAGGCGTTCTTATCAAACTGCTGCATTCCTAGTGTCTATGCCATTACTTACACAAATTAAGGGCTTGAAAAATATTTGTTTGCATTTATAAATAGTGACAATCCAAGGACTTCTGTGGAAGACAGATGGGCATTCAAATTCTAACTTTAAACAACTACTATTTCTCTCTGGAGAAATCAATTAGCCTCTGTACTCAGGTTTCTCAGCTATAAAATAGTAGAATAATAAAATAGTAGAATAATCAAGTCCAGAAACCATATGTGTGTTGTGGATATAAAAAATCACAACTCTTTATAACCTCTCAGATGTTGTAAAAATCTCATTTACCATTGCAATACTTATCCAACTAGATTGGAGTCCGCCATCCTGTCACTCCAAACCCAACTCTTGCAGGTGATGAGAGCATTACAACACAGATCTGAACATTTTCACTCTGAGGTACTTTGTTTTTAATTTCCTTGAGAGATTATAAATCACGCTTCCCTCCTGACCAGAGATATTCCAAAGAGTATAAATTAATGGATAGAGTTTTTATTAACGTGGATTGGAAATCTGGCTTTGCCTCACTGGGTATGTAAACGGAGAAAAATTATTTTACAGCTCACAGACACAATTTGTTCATCTATAATGATAGTTATACTTTTCTCTCCAAGAGGTTCTGATATAAAGTTAATAAAGTATCTAAGATAGATTTATATTAAGTAGCCAATACCCTTAAAGATGTCACTTTACCTGAAGGTGGCAGAAGGTTAGTGATTCTCAATAAAGATAGTGAAAGTATTAGATCATTTCCATACACCTGAAGGGCAGTTTCTTATTTGACAATATTGGTCCCTAATACTACACGGCTCCTAAAATGGCTAATGAAATGAAATATTAGTATTCCAAAATCATTGTATCATAATTCTGGGATGACTGAAGAATAAGATAAAGTCACCATCAAATTAGATCATTTGAGCATAACACACATTTATCCCCCAATTTCTTTCCAGGAGACACACTGCTCCTGATCTGAGATGTCCTATGTCAATATGATGTATTGGATAAATTATTTTCTGTTTAATGCTAGGACAACAACATGTCTTTTCTTTACTGACCTTGATATCTCATTTTTAGAAATACGAACACCAGAGTTTGAAAGATCTGGTAATGGCCTTGCTCTTTTTACCATGGATTCTCTGGTTCCATTATTATCTTCTACCAAAGAGTCCAGATTCTCCATGGTGTTCTGTACATTCCGCAGAGTAGCAACTTATTCTTACTCTAAATAATATGCAATCAAAGATAGAGGATCTTTAACAAACTGGTTTACAGGAACATACTAATGTGTATTTGCCTGAAAATTTACTCGTGTATTTTTAAGACATGGTGCTTTTTTTCAGAGTACAGAAGTATAATTGATGACGTTTTATCACAACAATTTCTTGCATAACTATTAATAACTTAGTTCACACACTGAATTGCCAGTCATTGTTTCTGATGAGATGAGCTGTGAAAAGGCAAACCCTGAGGTCACGGCACTACAAGTTGACAGCAATCGTACCACAGGCTCCTTCAAAATATATTTTTCCCTAGAAATTATGTTGGTTGAATTCAACAAACACAATTAAAATAAATGATGTCTTTTATCAGTAGTCTTATAATAAATTAGTAGTCTTGTAATTTATCACCTACCTGGGACACATATGAAAGTACAGTTAAATTTCTACCAAGACAGCAAAATCTCAATCTCTTTCAGATAAACTGGGGAGTAAGTTCACCTTGTTTATCAGGCACCTACTATGTCTTTGTGAGGCACTTAAAAATATATCATCTCTAGATTTTCAAATAAGCCTGCAAGCATGTTAATAACTTACCGAAAACCATACCAACTTATCTAGGATTTGAACACTTTTCTTTCCCATGTAGAAAATACATGTTCTTTCCACTGTACCACACTGCCTCCATGTAAACATGTGCTTCAGATCAACCTTTGCAAAGTATCACACAAAATATAGAAAGAATAAATGAATGTCTGTGGAGAAGACACTGCTTGCTTGGAGGTTTCAGTCCATTGGGAAACACGGAATGTCGATGTTAGAGAAAGTACATACATATAGAAGAGATTCATTCTGAAAAGGGTACTTCCGTTTTAACATGGTGACAGACCAGATAATCTGTAAACGCTTCCAGAGCAATACAATTGAAAAGCTGGATAAAATATAAAACATTCATTTCAATGCATGCCTGAGTTTGCAAGAAAAGAACAGAAATACCTAAGCTCCCAAAATATGAGAGATAACTAAATAGCAAGGGGATCAGTGGGTGCTAACCTAGCTACACTGAGGGTGAATTTCTATCTTTAGACCTAAAATACTTGAGTTTTCAAAGGTATAAGGATTGGAGATACAAGACATGGGGCTCCCTTGAGGCAGGGAATGAAACAGAGACCCTTACCTGTCCACCTCTGAGGCGACAGTTCTCAACCAGGGGTGGCAGTGTCACACTACTGGATGCTTGTACTTTTGTGTTGCTTTTTTCTGTTTACGACAATGAATGGGGGGGCACTACAGAATTTAGAAAATTAATCACTTTTTAAGATGTAAACCAAAAAAAATAAGTTTATTGTGGAATATAGAGAAAATATTTTTAAACTGTAAATATTTATTAAATTCTGCTTGGAAGCTCAATGACATAACCATGATGAGAGAGAAATAAATTCCATATATTTTGTATAAACATTAATGACAACCCACATATTATCGATGGCTTCGACTAAAATTTCAAGTATAAGATTTTCAGAGTACTGAAAATATTTAAACTTACATGTAAGCAAATAACAATTTTTACAGCATCTAAGATGTGACTTTCTTTTTAGTACATAAAAACCTTAATTTGAATATAATTTCTTAAATCATATACTTAAAAACAAATATATTCTGGGTTCTACTAACAAGACCACCTTCAGAAACTGTGAGATAAGAGACTAGAGAAATTAGCATATATTATCTTCAGTTTCTTTGATGTGGTTTGTGAAGAGGAAACATCTGTTGGCATAAATAACAGCTCATCTGAAAGCACACAATGAGATCTTTAATAATCAATATTTTGTATTCACTGAAATGTCAGTATTTATTTTCTGCTTCCCATTCTGGTTAACTTTATAATCCTCTCTGTGGATTCTGTGTTAAATTTAATCGCTAGAAAGCGTTAGGTGGAATTAAAATTGGCACAGTGTTTGTGGTTACGCAGAACTAGAATGAAACCGCGGCTTTTCAGTATCTGTCTGACCAAGGACAAATGCTTAACCTCCTGGAGACCCTGTATTTTTTATGTTTTAAATAGAGATAAATATGCCTATTTTATAGGATGAGTGTAAGAATTATTAATAATGCATGCAAAGCCTCTAGCATAAAGTAGATTTTTTTTTAAATGTAGCTATTATTATCACTATACATCAGAATTACCTGTGGGAAATTTTTGAAAATTCAGACCCGCATCTAGGAAATTATAGTGTCTAGAGATGTGGCTCATTATCAAGACTTCAGATATGTACAAGTATCTGCAACAGAGATAGTTATTTACATTAGTTTAAGGACAGCTATGTAAATGCTTTCTGCTTTACCTATATTCTTTCCAAGCTTTACACTTTGCAAAAGCTTCATTCCCCCCACCTCCACAGGAGCCTCAAATTAAGATATAATCAATTTGGTGGCTATATTGTGTTAGGAACCCTCATAGGCATGATTTCAGAAATTCTTCAAAACAACTGTAATTGGTCTTCAACCTTGTGTTGCAAGTAATTAGACTGAGCTTCGGTGAGATAAAATTAATTTTCTAAGATGAGGTAAGTAGTAAGTACAGAGGTGAAATCTGAACTCAGGTTTCTCAGATCTACAGATGAATCCTCATTTAATACCTAGCTCATATATCTCCACCTTTTAATTTCTTTCACCAGGTAGATTTACGGTTTCTACTTTCAGCTGTCCTTGCATGTTTTACCCATCTCCATTATGGCACTTTTCACTTCCCTGCATATAAATCTCTCTAATATACTGAATGTAGGATACTACAGGGAAGGGACTCTTGTTATTTGTTGTTCTGTAACCATATACTATATGTGTGCTTTCAAAAATAATTGAATGGTTAAATGATCTGTGCTTGGTGCCATTTTCTATTTTTCCCATGAAAAAAATGCATTTGACAGGGACTCAGGGGTACATTGTTAAACCTTAAACTCTACGACCCAGATTTTACTAGAGGAAAGCTATGTCATAAAAATAACCAAATAATCAGTAGAAATTACATTTTGAAATGTATCTACATGATTAGATTCAGTCAGAGGGAAGTTCAGAAATTCTTCATGAAGAAATAGTTTCTCTTTACATCAGGCGGCAATGCATGGGCCAAGAGTTTAACCTGAGAGAACTCAGCTATTTATTTAAAGTTAGTTTAGAACTCCATGATGTTGGGCAGATGCTTTCTATCTTGGAGTGTTAAAGTTTTTTATTTATTTTTCTTTATGTCTCATGGTATTATAAATATGTTTCTCTTTTAGAATAAAATTATTTTGTTAAGCAATTAAAAACACTGAAAAGTTGCAGGTACCATTGGTAAATGGCAAAAGTTAAATGAACCATTTGATTATAGGCTACCCACATGATGTCTCATTAGAACTAAATACTTTAATGTATTTTCCTACAAACAAGAACTTTTCATTATATCTTCTCAGTTTAGCTTTCAAAAATATGAACTCAACAATGAATCATTGCTAACATTTCTTCCTCAGACATCATTCAAATTTTTTCAGTTGTTCCAATGATGTCATTTTTATAAGAAAATGAATCAATTTCAAACCATGCATTGCATATAACTCCTTCATGTTTCTTTTAGCCTCCTGTTTCCTTTTTTTCCTTAGTTTTCTGGACCCTGATACCTTTCAAGATTACATGCCAGTTATTTTGTAGAATGTCCCCCAATTTAAGTGTGCTTGATGTCTCCTCATGGTTAGATTCAGGTTAGGCTACCTCTCCAAGAGTGTCTTGCCTTGGTTAGGGTTAGCCAAGGGTCTATAGGCACAAGCTCCAGGACCTGACTGGGTCACAATAAGCCCAAGACTCACACATTTCTTGATATGTGGCTTCTCTAGACTTTGAGAGTCAGCATTTCTTCCAAACCACTCACTCAATCCACGTAACACTTCTGTTTTTGTTTTGTTTCATTGTATCCTAGCTTAGTGAACAGTTTGCACATAATCTCAACCCTGATGGAGAACTGAAATTGGTTTATTGTATTAGTCAGTGTTCTCCAGAAAAACATAACCAATAAAATGTGTGTGTATATATACATATATATACATATATATACACACACATATCAGAGTCTAAAATCTGATGGAGGAGGCTGGCAGGACTGATTTCACAGGTGAACTCTGAAGGCCATCTGCTGGCAGAGTTCCCTCTTGTTGGGAAAGGTCAGCCTTTTGTTCTACTTAGGTTTTCAACTGATTGGATGAGAGGCCCACTCATTTTGGAGAATAGTTTGCTTTAATCAAAGTCCACTGATTTAAATATGAATCTCATCCAAAAACAACCTCACAGAAACATCCAAAATAATGTTTGACCAAATATCTCGGCACCATGGCTCAGTCAAGTTGACACATAAAATTAAGCAGCACAGTTATCTACTCATCAGATTGTCTGAAGCTATCTTATTCCAGATGTCCCAAGGCCCATTCTTTTCGCTGGTAAGATTTTCTGTCCCATGTCACCACTGTAACAGAAGTATATCTAGAGGCTGTCAGAGCTGGAATCAAGCTGAGAAGTTACGCTGTGCTACTCATTTCTGTTGGTTTACATCCTCAGGAGCTGCCCGGGTAAAATCTGAAACTGGCCCCTGTATATAGAGGGCAAAGAGAGAACAAAGAAAGAGGCAGACACCACTGCAGACAGTAGGTGGCAGGTTTAATTACATACCAGGCTTATCCTGCGCAGCTGTAAGACAAGTAGTTCTCTGCACCTGCCTGCCAGAATCTTAAAAGTTTATAGAGAGGGGCTTCCCTGGTGGCGCAGTGGTTGAGAGTCTGCCTGCCGATGCAGGGGACACGGGTTCGTGCCCCGGTCCGGGAAGATCCCACATGCCGCGGAGCGGCTGGGCCCGTGAGCCATGGCCACTGAGCCTGCGCGTCCGGAGCCTGTGCTCCGCAACAGGAGAGGCCACAGCAGTGAGAGACCCGCGTACCGCAAAAAAAAAAAAAAAAGTTTATAGAGAGGCCTTAACTGGGTTTAATCACATATTCAGTCCAGATGGTCTCAACAATACCTTACTCTCTCAAGGCTACATCCTTGGAACAGCTCCCACTGTGGGACCAGTGGGCTGAATGTACATTCTAAGGATGGGGAAAGGGTGAAGACCCTCCAATTACCCAGGTACAGCTCGTGGGTAAACCAGTAGTCACATCCTCTTGATGACCTTCTCCAACAACTTCACAGGTTCAGGATGTGAGGACCAGAGAGGGGTTATGATGTTCTCAATGTAACACTGCATGTTCAAGTCATCAAAGTATCCTCACATCTAAGATATTCTTATCGCTATAATCTTCTAAATATTTCCACTGACACTGAAAACAATGCATATTAGTGCTAGGACCTAGAATCATACATTGGGGTGCCCTGCAACAAAAGTAAGAGTTCTTTGAAAGTGTATGTTCTATACCTAAATCAATGTAAACTTGCATTCTTATAATATATCTGTGGGGTTTTTCTGGCCACACCAGGGCCTATGGCAGTGAAAGCACAGAGTCCTAACCACTGGACCGCCAGGGAATTCCTATATCTGTGCATTTTTTAATCTAAATGTCTCAAAATAAAAATTTCTCCAAATCTTGGAAGAAAATTCATAATCTAATAAGATCCTTACTTGGGGCAAAGGCTTTCTCTATAAAGAGTAATCTGTTGCTTTCTGCCAATATCTCAATTCTGCATTCTCCTTTTCACTGTCAGATAGCCATAGAAACTGCCTTCCCACAGAAGAAGAAATTCCATAGCCACCAATTGAGGTAGGGTCTGCAACAGTATTTGAGAGTAATGAACCAGTACCAGGGTTTTAGCAATAGGGTCCACACATCTAATCTCAAATCCTGCCCAGCTGATACGAGCTGCTGAACTCTTTGGAGACCAAGTCAATAAGGCAAAACAGAATGATAATGGGAAAAAAGCATAGAAGTCTATACCCCCAAGGTCATCAGAATCACTCAGCGGAAAGCTAAGAAAATCCCCTCTGTTTTCACAAAGCCAGATGTCTGTGGGTGCCAGTTTCAGAAACCTATATAGCTTTTGAAGAATCCACAATTAGGTAGCAGATACTGAGAAAATCAAATTTCAGGATAAACCGATTGCAAACAATAAGGGAAAAATTCACACTCTGTGCAAGAGGAGAAGGAAGTGGAAGAGGTTGATGAGAGAGGAATCAAAAGTAAGGAATCAGGGCTTCCCTGGTGGCGCAGTGTTTGAGAGTCTGCCTGCCGATGCAGGGGACATGGGCTCGTACCCCAGTCCGGGAAGATCCCACGTGCCGCGGAGTGGCTGGGTCCGTGAGCCATGGCCGCTCAGCTTGCGTGTCTGGAGCCTGTGCTCCGCGACGGGAGAGGCCACAACAGTGAGAGGCCCGTGTACCGCAAAAAAAGTAAGGAATCAAATTGGTCATGATGCAGGAGAGTGTATGGAAAGAAGGCAATCTGGGTCCTCAAGAAACATAGCAATGTAGTTGTAAATACTATGAGGAAACAAATGATGTATTTGTCTGGAAGTGTAGATTCTTTTTGAAGCCTCAAAAGAGTAAGTTGTAGTGTATCTAACAATTTTTGAAATTGTGGCTTCTTCTTGAATGATTAAAAAAAAACCAACAAAGCTGGGATGAATCACATTTTATTTCTTCATTGAACACAAAATTTTATACATACAGATACCTAAACTGGATGGTAAATGAACACTTGATCAAATGATTCTCTCCTTAAAGGTGTGCTATAAGTAAAGGAATTAATGACACCTGCTCAGGAAAGGTAAAAATGGCAGCTCTTTCAATTGTGCCTTAGTCATTTGATTATATCTCCAATTTAATTGAGGCAATTGATTTCCAAAAGTCATGAAAATTAAGCTCATTGTTCTGGAAGAATTTAATCCTCAAATTATGATATTTAGCTTTATTTAAGCATCCTTAAGTTATAATGAAATTAGTTTATTGAATAATTCTTTAAATGCAGTTATACTATATTTAGCATTAATTTTTAAAAACAATTTTAAACAATTTTTTAAATTAATTGATTTTATTTTTGGCTACATTGAGTCTTCACTGCTGCGTGCGGTCTTTCCCTAGTTGTGGCGAGCAGGGGCTACTCTTGGTTGCGGTGCACAAGCTTCTCATTGCAGTGGCTTCTCTTCTTGTGGAGCACGGGCCTTAGGCGCATGGGCTTCAGTAGTTGTGGTGCACGGGCTCAGTAGTTGTGGCACACAGGCTTAGTTGCTCTGCGGCATGTGGGATCTTCCTGGACCAGGGCTCGAACCTGTGTCCCCTGCACTGGCAGGTGGATTCTTAACCACTGCGCCATCAGGGAAGCCCTGTATTTAGCATTTAAATGTACTGTTTGGAGCCTCTTCTTTGTAATACAAAGTCTCTAATTATTGTATTCTTACAACCATATTCATGCCATTTTATGTTTTTATAGAGGCTTCTTTCAAAGGGGCACATAGAGGAAAATCATAATACAATGGATTAAGAAATTTTCTTTTTCCTATTTTACCAAGTATGTTTTAAAGCATTAACAAAACATTTGCAAATGACCCACAGAGGCTCATATATGTGTTTCTTCAAATGTACGATAAAACATAAAGGTTTAATAGTCTGTAATTCTCTGATAATGAATCAAATACTCAGCACTATGCATACTGTACTTAGTCTTTGGGCTTGGAATAAAGAGCTGGAATGTCTTTTGTGGCAATTACAAATAAAGTAATTCATGTAATTATTCTGTAATAATGTAATCGTTGCCATGTAGACTATAGAACATAAAAAAGCATTAGGTAATTGTAGGGTTATTTATGGCCTGAAAATTGGCTGGCAATTATGCTAGAGGCAATACTAGCATGAAATTCATGGCATAATTGTTACTTGATTTTAAAATGTAAGATGTGTTTTTTTAATTATAGATCTAAGCACGTAACCGCATAATTGTATCACATACTTTGCATAGAATGGAAAATTGGGCACAATCC
Organism: Stenella coeruleoalba; assembly: GCF_951394435.1. Taxonomy (NCBI): domain Eukaryota; kingdom Metazoa; phylum Chordata; class Mammalia; order Artiodactyla; family Delphinidae; genus Stenella; species Stenella coeruleoalba. The sequence goes on along the minus strand of NC_137159.1, from coordinate 80,279,545 downwards.
AATAGAGAAACATATTCTTCTGCTTAATTTTAAGTACTTGAAAAATTAGCTTTTTTAAAATTGGTTATGTCACTCAATCTCAATTTCCACATTTTTTAAATTAGGAATTTTGGTTTAAATAGTTAAATGATACTATTCTTTAGTGTACCTTAAGTTTTGTGTGTGTGTGTGTGTGTGTGTGTGTGTGTGTGTGCGTGCAGATGTATGGTAGAACCTCCTCTGTTCTTTCAAAACATCATTATCTAGGAAGATGGCACAGTTTTTGATAAGGTTATTTATCAGAACTTGGCATACATGATATATTCCATCTCTTGTGCCGATGTGAAAACTTACTTTCTGAGAATAAGATACAGTCCTTTTGGAAGACTTAACTGGGAAACATAGGTTATAGTCACAGTTTATATTTATCAGAGATAAAGTCTGAGATAGAGAAAACTCACCCTCCCTAACCCCTATCATTCTTAGCCTCACCACCATTGTCCACCCTGAAGCCATTAGGTTCAACCTCATTCTCCCCTTTTTACCTTGTTCAGTCACCAAAACAGTATCCAGATCCCAGATCACCATTCACTCACACACTTGAGTCCTTATAAGGCTCCTGATGTCCTTAGTTCCTTTTCTCACCTTTTTCAAGATTTACGGCCATTCCTCAGAACACTTATAAGTCAGTTAATTTTTTGATTTAGGTTTGAAAAAAATGTTACATCAGTCTTCAATTTAAGAAAAATTTTTATGTTAAAATGCCCGTATTACCCAAAGTGATCTACAAATTTAATGCAATCCCCATCAAAATACTGATGACATTTTTCACAGAAGTAAAATGAATAATTCTAAAATTTATACAGAACCACAAAAGACTCCTAATTGTCAAAGCAATCTTGAGAAAAAAGAACGAAGCTAGAGGTTTCATGTGCCCTGATTTCAGACTATACTGCAAAGCTACAGTAATCAAAACAGCATGGTACTGGCATGAAAAACAGAATAGAGAGCCCAGAAAAAAACTCACACAACTACATTTAATTAATCTATGACAAAGGAGGCAAGAATACACAATGGAGGAAAGACAGTCTCTTCAATAAGTTGTGCTAGGAAAACTGGACACCTACATGTAAAAGAATGGAATTAAGATATTTGATCACACTATATACCAAATTAAACTCAAAATGATTAAAGACCTAAATGTAAGACCTGAAACCATAAAACTCCTAGAAGAAAACATAGGCAGAACAATCTTTGACATAAATAGTAGCAACATTTTTTTGGATCTGTCTCCTATGACAAAGAAAACAAAGGCAAAAGTAAACAAATGACCCAATTAAACTTAAAAGCTTTTGCAAAACAAAGGAAACCACTGACAAAGGAAAAGACGGCCTACTGAATGGGAGAAAATGTTTGCAAATGATATGACCTACAAGGGATTAATATCCAAAGTATGTGAAAAGTTCACAAAAAACCAATATTTAAAAAAAAAAAAATGAGCAGAAGAACTGAATAGCTATTTTTCCAAAGGAGACATTATTTACAGATGGCCAACAGGCACATGAAAACTCCACATCCCTAATCATCAGAGAAATGCAAATAAAAACCACTATGAGATATAATCTCACATGTGTCAGAATGGCTATTACCAAAATGTCTACAAATAACAATTGTTGTTAAGGATGTGGATAAAAGGGTACTACCCTAGCACACTTTTGGTGGAAATGTAAATTGATGTAGCCACTATGGAAAACAGTATGGAGGTTCCTCAAAAAACTAAAAATAGATCTACCATATGATCCAGCAGTTCCAGTTCTGGGTATATATTTGAAGAAAACGAACACACTAATTTGAAAGATACATGCACCTTAGTGTTCATAGCAGCATTATTTACAATAGCCAAGATATGGAAGCAACCTAACTGTCCATTAACAGTTGAATGGATAAAAAAGATGATACACACACACACACACATACATACACACACACACACACACACACACACACACACACACACAGCCACGGAATATTACTCGGCCATAAAAAAGAATGAAATTCTGCCATTTGCAACAACATGTATGGACCTAGAGGGTATTATGCTTAGTGAAATAAGTGAGAGACAGAAAGGCAGATACTCTATGTTATCACTTATGTGTGGAATCGAAAAAATAAAACAAACAAATGACCATAGCAAAACAGAAACAGACTCACAGATATAGAGAACAAACTAGTGGTTACCAGTGGGGAGAGGGAAGCGGGGTGGGGCAAGATATGGGTAGCAGATTTTAAAAAGAATATTCTTTAGTTTCTGCTCTAAAGAATGGCGGCTTTTCCGAGGACACTGCTTTCCCTGTCAGACTCTCAACTGATTGCTGTTTATATCTCCTCATCCCTACCTCCCCCATCCTGCAAACTGTCCTCTTATGCCACGTGGCTGTTTCCCAATTTCTTCCTCCTCGCTTTTTCTTTGCCTCAATCCACCCATATGAAATCTGATATCAGCAAATTTGTCACCCTCCCCTTCACTGTTGCTGCTTTCCACCATCTCCTAGAATAGTTTACTCTACTTCTCAATAGTTTTATTTATGGGATCACTTTCACTCTTAACAAAACAACCCATGTCTTAGTCATTGATTTAAATATATATGTAAATTCTATTTCCACAACTCTGGCCTCTCAGCTTTTCCAAGTATATTTTAAATCTAAAAAAAAAATCCTTTTATGACAACTCCTCTGAAAAATGGTGCTACATTTATTAATTAAATATTGAATACATTTCAGTGGCACATTCTTATGTCAAATTCAATAAGTAATTTAAAAAGCATAAGACTCTGCCATAGTCTTCAACTATTTAAAAGTGGTAGCAGACACCCATCCACAAATCTTTTATAGGCTCACCATCTGTGGACGCTGAAGTGGACCCTTGTTGTTCACTTTTTTATAGATATTCTTTATCAAGTTGACAAAGGTCCCCTCTATTCCCATCATGAATTGTTGTTGGATTTTGACAAATGCTTTTCCTGTGTCTATTGATATATATACATTTCTTAGTCTGTTGATATGATGGATAACATTAATTGATTTTCAAATGTTGAGCCACCCTTACATACCTGGTATATATCCCACTTGGCCATGGTGCGTAATTATTTCTATACTTTACTGAGGCTCAAATTGCTAATATTTTGTTGAAGGTTGTATCTGTAAGAGATACTTGTGTGTCTCTCTTTCTTGTATTGTCATAATCTGGCTTTGGTATTAGGGTAATGCTGGTCTCATAAAATAAGTTTTGAATATTTTCAGTACTTCAATTTTCTAGAAGAGATTGTAGAAAATTGGCATCATTTTTTCCTTAAATGTGTAGTAGAATTCACCAGTTTAACCATGTGGTCCTTGAGCTTTCCTTGTTGAAAGGTTATTATTGATACTTTTTTATAAGCCTAGTTTTTTTTTTTAAATAAACCTAGTAAGAATGATGATGGTGATGACGGTGATGATGATGATGATTTGTGAGTCTAGTAGTTTCTGTCTCATAAAGAATTAGTTCATTTCACATTAGTTATCAAATTTGTGTACATAGAATTGTTCTTAATATCCCTTCATTGTCCCTTTTAATAATCTGTGGGATAAGTAGTAAAGGTCCTGCTTTCACTTCAGATACTGGTCATTTGCATCTTCTACATTTTTTATTGGTTAACCTGTCAATTTAATGTCAATTTAATTAATACTTTCAAAGAACCAGTTTTTGGATTAATTAATTTTCTCATTTTCAATTACACAGATATCTGCTCTAATTTTATTTTTTCTTTTCTTCTACTTTAGGTTAACATTGTTCTTCTAAGTTCCAAGGGCAAATACTTATAATATTAATTAGACTTTTCTTCTTTTCTAATATATGCATTTAATTGTATAAATTTCCCTTGAAGCACTGCTTTCTCTGTATAACAAACATTTTGATAAATTATGTTTTCATCTTCATTTAGCTCAAAATATGTCTTAATTTCTCTCGTGAATTCATCTTTCACCCATTTTTATTTATAAGTATGTTGCTTCATTTCAATATATGTTGGGATTTTCACTATCTTTCAATTATTTATGTATAATTCTGTTGTAATCTAAAAATGTGCTTTATATAATTTTTGTTATTTTTAATATGTCTTATTTAAATGTGTTTTTGGACCAGAAGGTGGACTATCATCATGAATGATCTATGTCAGCTTAAGAAGAATGTGTATAATGCTGTTACTGAATGGAGTATTCTATAAATATCACATCATCAAATTGATTGACAGTGCTGTTCAGGTCAAATGTATCATTACTGATTTTCTGCCTGTTAAATCTACCAATTATTGGAAAAGGTATGTTGAAATCTTCAAATATAATCATGAATTTGTCTATTTCTGTTTGCAGGTCTATCAGTTTTTGCCTCATGCATTTTGATGCCCTGTTGTTACATACATACATATTAAGAACTATAATATCTTTGGGGAGGATTGATTCCTTTAACATTATGGAATATTCCCTCCTTATTTAATATCTTTTCTTTTACTGAAGTCTGCTTCATTTGAAATTAATATAGCTACTCCACTTTCTTTGATTGGTGTTAGTATGGTGTTTGTTTCTCCCTCTCTTTATTTTATCCTATCTCTGTCTGTATATTTAAAGTGCGTTTCTTGTAGACAACATACAGCTGGATCTTGCTTTTTATCCACTCTGAAAATCTTTGTTTTTTAATTGGTGTATGTAGACCATTCACATTTAAAGTGATTATGATTTAGTTTGATTAGTATATTCCACACTTCTGGTTTTTTTGTTGTACTTGTTTTTGTTTTTTCTTAATTGAGAATTTTATATAATTCAATTTTCTTAGCATATCGACTTTAACTATTTAAAAAAAAACCAAACCTGTTGGTTGCCCTAGAGTTTGCACTACACTTACAACTTGTTGAATTCTATTTTCAAGTAATTCTACACTATTTCACATGTAGTGCATGTACGTTTGTACAGAGTATCCCTAATTCCTCTGTTCCATCTCTAAATTATTTTTATTCACTCACTTATCCATATGCTGTAATCATGCAATGCATTGTTACTATTATTATTTTGAACAAACTCTAGATATTAGATGAATGATAATAAAAAAAATATTTTATTTGAACTTTAATACTCCAAGACTTTTTCTTTTTTTATGTAGATCAGAGTTTGTGACTACATAATTTTCCTTCTCCCTGAAGAACTTTTATTAACATGTCTTGTGGAGAATATCTGCTGGTTATGAATTCCATTTTTTTTTCATTGTGGTCTGAGAAAGTCTTTATTTCTCCTTCATTATTGCTAGATAATTTTGCTGAATATAAAATTCTAGATTTGTGTTTACTTTCTTCCATTACTTTAAATATTTCACTTCACTGTCTTCTTCCTTGCATGATTTCTCACAGCAAGTGTGTTAGTCAGCTGTAGCTTTTATCCTTGTTCCTCCATTGGTAGGGTTTTTTTACACTTCTTAAAAAAGATTTTGTATTTATCTTTGTACAGTTTCAATATAATAAGCTTAAATGTAGGCTTTATTTTTCTGTATTTATGCTGCTTTGTGTTCTCTGAGCCTCTTGGTTCTGTGGTTTGATGTATGCCATCATTTCTTCAAATATTTTTTCAATTCCAATCTCTCATTATTTTCTTTTTGATATTCCAATTACTTGTATGTTGAACCTTTTGGAATTTTCACACGGTTCTTACATATCTTTTTTTTTTTCTTTCATTCTTTTAATCCTTTCTTTTTTACCTTTGTATTTCATTTGAGAAAGTTTTTGTTGACATATCTTCAAGGTTGCTGATTCTTTCTTCAGTCATGTCCATTCTATTACTAGGCTTTGCAAAGACATTCTTCATTTCTGTTACATCATTTTTAATTTCTAGCAGTTTTTCTTGGAATTTCCAGCTATCTGCTTACATTATCCACCTGACCTTGTTTTTTGTCAAATTTTCCATTAATGTACATAACATATTAATCATACTTATTTTAAATTCATTGTCTGAAAGTTCCAAATATGTACCATATCTGAGTCTGGTTCTGATGTTTGCTTTGTCTTTTCAGACTGTAATTTTTTTGTTGAAAGCTGAACATATTGTATCAGGTAATACACCTTAGACTGAGAATTTATGTTAATCTGGCTCTGAATTGGTCTATATTTATATTTTTTTGTTAAAGAAGATATTGGGATTTCAAATTACTTTGTTATCTTTGCTTTATTCTCCCCTATTTTCTTTGGATTTTTCTAAGAACTCTTTCTTAAGTTGAGTCTGAGCATTGCTGCTCTTTCAGCTATAATCCACTGCAATTTTACTGAAGCCCTATAGATATGGTGGTAAGGAGTGGGAAAAGAATTCATAATCTTACTATTAAATCTGTCTTTTCATGGGCCTATGTTCATGGGCTATGATTTTCAAAGTGTTTCAAGTTGTTATTGTTGCTGCTGTTTTCTCCTTTCCTACTAGATTGCTAGAAGGGGCTAGTTTAGATATGACCCTTGAGCATAAAGGAGATAGGTTTTGGCAATGCTTTTTACTCTAAAGAATATGTGTTTGTTAGGAAAACACACTAGGCATATCTCACATTTTTACTTCTTCATGCCCCCTGCCAATGACACAGAGTGATTTTTCTCATCCTGCACTAAGAGAACTTTATGGAGTCCTAGAAACAAAACTCATAAAAGTGCACGAATTTCCCTAAGACTGTATGCTCCCAGAATTTTCTTACTCTCAAGCTAGTCCACTGTCATCAAACTACCATTTAAATATTCCTGCCAGTTTATGGCTCCAGCAGTTTCTGTCCTAGCTAATCTGATCTCTTTGGGGATTCTCTGTATTTGCCTGTATCTCCAGATTTTAGTGTGCCAATTTACCCTGCAACCTGAATTCTCTGATGGGTAGAGGAAATTCACTGATTTTCAATTTATTCAGCTTTTTTCTTGCTATAAGCGTAGGGTGAGAACCTACAGCTCTTTACATGTTGGAAATGGATGACACAGTTTCTTGTCTATCTAAAAGTTTCTGGTCTGCTCCAGATATAATGATCATGAGGCAGTAGATAATTAGTGTACTTTTTTAAAAATTATGAATTTATTTGATACTTAGACTATTTAGTCCAAAAGCCTAGAGGAATCACTTGATTGGATGTATGTCACCAGAGATTTAAAACCAAGCTAAATATAATTCCCATTATGAATGGCTTCAGGAGTTTCAGAAAAATCATTAATTTTAATACACAGGGAGAGAAATAGCATTTGAGAACTTATCGAGTGACACGGTGAACATATTATTTAGTCACAGTCAGAAATGCCAGAGCTTTGATGTGTCCTTCCTGGAACTGATTATTTACATACATACACACACACACACACACAGACACACAGACACACACACACACACACACACACACATTCATCCCCTGGGATATAAATGTTAAGATAATGACACAAATTCAATCAAGAAAAATGGATTTGTGCAGACACTATCATAAAACCACTATTAGTGCTCTTCTCTCTGTCTACATATCTCATTTGGATGACTTGCCCATTAATAAAAAGGCTGTAAGTCCCTGTCACTTAGAAGATATTTAATAATTGGAGAAAAAGCAAAATGAAATCTACCAGCAACTGCGTGAAATTGTTCTCCTTTTATAATAGATTTTATCTAAATATTTTAGCTTCTTTAAGTTTTAAAGACAAAGATGCATATATTTGTTGCCATAAAATAAACATCACTTTGGTGTCTTTGCTTGAATCAATGGTTCACAACCAGAGGTGATTACTTCAACCAAGAAGACATAGGAAAATATCTGGGGATAATTTTGTTTGTCATAACTGGGAGGTTGCTACTGGCAATAGAGATTAAAGATGCCTCTAAACCTCCCACCATACACAGATAAAGAACACAAAACAAAGAATCCTCTGACCAAACATATTAATAGAGCCTCATGTTAGAATTTCTGACCTGGTTTAATTGTCTCCGCTAAAAAGCCTTTTCCCACTCCTCTCTTTACTGTCTGTTCTCCTTGTTGATGTAACTCCCTATGAGTCTCTTAGTGTATATACACTGCAGTACGTATCAGTTTTGCACACAGTATTTTCTAAGATGACTTTTATTTCTAAAGATATCTTCAAGAATAGAGATCCAAAAGAGTAAAATAGATAGTAGAAAATAGATAGTAGAATTCACATATTCTGAGACCTGGCTCATAGTAGAGGAGATCTTCTTTGCCTAAAGACATCTCCTGGGGATGCCTTTGGGTGATGGGGGAGGAAATATGTGTGGTAGACCATAGGGACTCTCAAATTACATTTTGTTGGTTTACATTTTAATTTACCTTAACATAAATTCAGGTCTTAACTTTGAGCTATATAAACTCTAATAAAAACATTCAATTACTTATGTGGTAGTAAACACTGAAAATTAGTTTTCTTTAAATTTCTATAGTTCTACTACACATCAGTGTAGATTGATAAGGTTGATTTATTTGAATGGGAATTAAAAACATAGCTTCAAGTCTTTCATTCAATTTATACATTACAGACATTATTTGGTCAGAGTATTCAAGATGAAGGAAAGAAAACTTTGTTTCCTAAAACTTGCCTATAGAGATTCATGAGATATCCAATACATTTTTTGAGGATCCTTTCCCATCAATGAATTATATAAAAATATAGACATTTTGTATAAATGAAAATAAAAACAAGGCCAGATCTTTAAGTAAATGGTCTATCATATGTCATTTATTTCCAGAGGCTACAAAATAGCATTTACTGGATAATCTACAAATGTTTTAGAATGAATGGATAAATCTCAAAATGTGAAGGGTGAGGGCAGACACAAAAACTTCAGGTTATATGATTCCATTTATATTATTTTCTCAAAAAGGCAAAACTATAGGGATGAAAAAACAGGTCAGTGGTTGTTAAGGGCTCTGGCTAGAGAGAAGGGTACAAGGGAATTTTTGATATGATGAAAATGTTCTATATCTTAAGTGTAGTGCTCACTATTCTGTACATATTTCTCAAAAGTCTTTGAATTGTTCACTTAAAAGGTGCAATTTTATTGTATGTAAATAATGACTTGAATGTGAATAATTTGCTTTAATATTAAAAGAGCTGCTTTTATCCATCCTACACTATTTGAACAGAGTAATAGTTTCTACTGTGAAATGTATATTTAGGTCAATATTATTAAACACCTCATCAGGTCCATCTATTAGAAGAGGCTTCTGACATGGAACAAGTTAAATACAGGGCTTCAGTTTCCTTCCATTCTTTGGTGGTTGCCATTGATGTCACTGTTGAGCCCCAGAGATCTACAGGTTGATTATTCTGCATCAAACCATTCTTTCATTAAACTTAAAATATATACATTTTGATTACATTATTGAAGTTCCTTTACTTGCAAAAACCTCCAATGAGATAAAACTGAAAAGCTTTTCAAGTGCAATTTCTTAAGTGCATTATCATAGTATCATAAATAGAAGATTGGTTGGTTATTGTGATATAATTTCTTATAATGTTTGAATCCATACATTAATTTAAACTAAATAAAAGCATTCTGTAAGCATATTTTATACTCTGTAAAAAAAAAAAAGAATAGTTGTTTTTTATCCATTTCAATTTTACTTAGAATTATAGATATATGATAGCTCTTAGCCATTTTCAAGCCCAACAGTGATTTTACTGGAAGCATAATTTATTTCATCTTTATGACAGACATTCAGGAATGTGATTATAAAAAAAAGGTAAGCCTAATACAGATATAAAAATAGTTATTTTTCATCTGACATAATTTAAGATGCTACCTGTTTCCCCTCTGTATGCCACTGTGAATATGTATATATCTCTCACACTGTATTTCAGTTGAATATTTGATTTGATTCACATACTATTTATTTTATTTATTTATTTTATTTTACTTTCACTCTAGATTATGGTAATTTATTAAATAAAGCACTGAAAAATATGTTTTATCTCTACTTTTTCAACTCTGAGACAAAATAGGTAATCATTATGTGCAAATTGCGGGTTTATTTTCAGCTACATATTAAAATGCAAAAATACTCCAGAAAAGTCTTACACCATAAAGTGATTTAATAATGAATCATCATGGAGTAGTTGGAAAAAGAAAAATTACTTCCTGCTTTTCTAAAAACTGATAACTTAATGCTAATCCTCAATCTCATTCTCTAAAATATTAACAATTACTCTTACTTCACCAATTTGGTACAAGAACGAAATAAAACACATCATTAAAGATACCTACCACATGGCCTAGAATATATTTTATTCAAAGCTGTAGGAGCTTATTTGCACTTCATGTGGAACTGAGTAGACTTGGAGTTTCCCCTAGTATTGTAAATCAATTCTAATTATTATATGTGTTATTGCTAATCTGGTTCCTATCTGTCCACAAAAATATGACATAAATCATGGAATACAATTTTTTTTTCTATATCATAATGCATGCCACCCTTGTAAGGACCTTTCACAATTAGATAGCTCTACACCTGACTGACCAGAAGGATAATCACATTGGCTTTCTAATATTAGTCATGGATAAAGCACTAGCTTTAAAGGGATGACAGGTCTTAATCTGGTGCTAATCCTAGAAATAATTTAAAAATAATGTTCAGGAAGAGTTCCAGCTGCCAATGGGCAGGTTAGCCTCCAACAGCAGTGGGATGTTTTCATGACCTTAACCCTTGGTGTTCTGCCCCACCAACTTCTCAAGGTGCTGCTTCCTACTTAGCAGGAGCAGTCTTCAGTACCACAGGATAATACCTCTGCCCAGAGATCAGTACAGAAGCCAAGTCTTCAAGCAGTGGGCTGTACTGCTCTCTATTCTTTAGGCAAGGCCCCTTGTGCATTGAGATGGCCTTACTAGCAGGCAGGCATAGCTCACTCTGGTACAATGGAGGCTGCAGTCTACCCTAGCCCTCACTGGGGCAGGGCCTGAGTTGCAGGCTACTGCAAATGCTCTGGTAGGGACCTTATCTGGGACTGTTATCACACAGGTGGTCTAACCAAGTAGAAGCTGGAAGTGGGGTTTCCTGAGCTATTGCACATGCTTGTGAATGCTGGACATCTAAGTTCCTTGTCTCCTTCCTTACAAAACTCTAAGACTGGTCACAGTTTAGCTTGTATGCCTACTGACAGGCCTTGTAGATGCCCAAACTAATTAGGAGAGCATGTGGCAATGGAACCTCTGGTCCTTAGTGTCTGTTTAATCTGATCATTCCAAAGCCAGGATTTTATAATTAACTTTAAACTCTATAATTGGGCTATTTGACATAAATGAGGTACTCTCTCAGTTTGGAGAGGCAATACTAGAAAATGAAATAATCATTAACTGTGGAGTGCATTAGAAATATTTGCTACATATACAACATTTATCTCCAATTTAGAATTAAAAATAATAAAATGACTTTTATGGCCTACATATTTGCAGCCTAAACTATTACTTAATGACAGTTCTAAAAACCAAGAGATAGCCACCAATATCATGTTCTTTATTTCTATAAAGGAAGACTAACATCATCTATCTACCTACTTGAAGAGTCAAATGAGTTCAACAATAAAAATAACTAATCTAACAGGTAACAGATGGCATTGTGTCCCTTGGGACAAACTCAGTATCAGTTTAGAAACCTCAGTACACCTGACCTAAATAATTCTGTCACCCGCATATGCTGTACATCTGCCATTTGATTTAAATTCATAATCATATTCTTTGAAATAACTGGCCTCGATGTTATATAGGCAAGTTGTTTTTTATAATTCTAGATACACTGAATCTTACCATTGGAATGAACAATGAAAATTATCTGGTCCAAACTTATGCTCAAGGTTGCAAAACTTTCTGTCTTTTCCTGACAAATGGAGACCCTGCCTGTGCTGAAACTTTTCTAGTGCAACATATTCTGTACTGTATACACCAGCCCAGATTTTATTTAGGGAAATTTCTAGTTAGTGAATAATTTTTCATTACCTTTATAAAGTGCTTCCCACACAGACTTATACAAGAGAAATCATTTCCTTATTAAAAGTTAAGAAAACACTCCAGAGATTTATGACAGCAGTAGCTCTACTTTATAGTAAACTCTGAAGCAAATTAACATGTAAGCTATTGGAAAATTCATGCTAAGTTACTACTGAGTGATTTTGTGATGCACTTTATGTAATAAAATAAACCTGAACACGGTTTTCTAGGTTGATTACAGCTGAGAATAGGATTCTATTTATTAGGAAAAGCCTGTATTTTAGTATATGTTCATTTATTCTGGGAATGATATGGAATTTTGTTACAAGTAACTGTAGACTATGTACTGATACTGAGTTAAGACTTAAATTTAATTTCCTTATTAAGCAGCAACCCTTGTGACAAGGATTCTCTATAAAGACCCTTAACAAAATTGATCATTGAGTTCTCCCTAATGTATCACATGACTATCTTCATCTGATTGAATATTACACTCAAGTCAACATACAGGTGTTGAACACCTACAGGTGTTAATGACTACATTCAGAAATACAACATATATAGCCAGGTGTTCATGGAGAAAAATATATCGAGAGATTTATACTCAAACAACTAATTACTTTGTAATATGAACCAAATACTGACAAAATAAGTAATTGAATGTGTGAATTATTTTGAGGCGGTTCAACAAGTACTTCACAGGGTAAACAAAGTTTCCTTTGCAAAGAGATTAGAACTTAAATGTTCACTTCTCCCCCCACCAAAAAAAGGATAAATAGGATATCTCATAAGAATATAAGAATCTGGCTAAAATCCTTCTTTTGACATTATTTGAACTTATTCTGCCAAATAGGAAGTCTTGTCAAATCTTGACACAATATGAATAAATTGAAAATGTGTTTGCTTGTTAGAAACATATATGCTCATTTTGGAACTAGTTGGTATTTTTCAAAAAGATAAATAATAAATCATTCTGACTATATTTCCTAAGGTTGTTTTCATCCAATTAACCTAAGCATTTTTCTGTGGGTCTGAGTTATATCCAAAAATATCAATATATAACCATAAAGACAATTTCTGGAATAGATTCCAGAAAAATGGTAACTCACAAGCATCTTTTTTCCCTTTCCCTTTTAACTCCAGCTCAGCCCATTTTTCTGAGTCAAGTAGTTTCTGGGCCCTGTGGGTAATTAGGTGGGAAGGAAGACTCTGGCTTCAGGGGAATTCAATAGCACAGAGGTGGAGAAAGTTCTTGTGGCCAGTGCAGGGACTAGAGGCTGCATTAAGAGAAGTCCAGTATCAAGAGAAAAAAAACATAATGCCTACCTGTATCTATATCTGTATCTATATCTTTTCTATCTATATTTATCTTCTAGAAAGAGCCTGATCTACAAAGTGAAAGAACCACACTGATTGTGTGGGGTTTTGCCTGATCCACTTGGTCTCCAAGGAGCCAACGTCTGAGTCCTCCTACTCACTGAGGTGTTACCTCAATGAGTGCACCCTACTGTTGACAGCCAGCCAGCCATCTTTACCTTGCACCATTTGTAGAGCCACCATTACTCAAGGCATCCCAACAAAAGACTTGGGCTCCAGTGAGCAGGTAAAGAACAGTAACACCACATGTAAGGGGTCTTGGAGCCAACCATTAAAAAAAGAAAAAAACAAAAAAACTCAAAGAGAAAATCTTATAAACTCAAGATGAGAGAAACAGTTTCTTAAAAAAAGAAAAGATCAGAGTAGTATTAAATTTCATTTGAAACATCAGAAGCTAGAGGGTGGTGGAATAACATCAAAAGAAAATGACTGCGACACAGGAATGTTATACCCAACAAAGCTGTCAATATCTTACCAGAGAAAAAGAAGGGCATTTGTGGATATTCAAGAGCTTAACACTCATGAATCTAATTTAAAGGAGATACTTGAGTGAGGATGCTAACCAACCATATATATATATATTTTTTTTTTTTTTTTTTTTTTTTTTTTGCGGTACGCGGGCCTCTCACTGTTGTGGCCTCTCCCGTTGCGGAGCACAGGCTCTGGACGTGCAGGCTCAGCGGCCATGGCTCACAGGCCTAGCTGCTCTGCAGCATGTGGGATCTTGCCAGGCTGGGGCACGAACCTGTGTCCCTTGCAACGGCAGGCGGACTCTCAACCACTGCACCACCAGGGAAGCCCAACCAACCATATTTTAAAATCTTTACAATGAGGAAAATTTTTTAAAAGAAGAAAGTGATGAGTAACAAGGTGTGTAAAATATATAGTGATACATAATTTACATGACTATCTAAGGATATATATATAAGTAAATGTAAAATAAACCTTGGCAATATAATTTAAAGAAACATATATAGATGAAGGATTATAAGAAAAATTCTAACAACAGATTAAATGAAAATATATAATCCATATAAGTAAATAGACATGGATACTGAAGGGAAAATTTAAAAAGTAGAAGCATTTGGAAGGTCTCATTTTGGGAGTAATGGGAACTGATGATAGTAGAGCATATTTGTGGGGAAAACATTTAGCATTTTGTTTTTGAGTTAAACAAGAAAAATAAGTATTTTATCATTATCAGAAATATACACCCCCCTCAGAAATAACTTCCCCAAACATCATGACTAATGAGACAATCTTATCAATTTTCAAAACATTATCTGATTTTTTCTTGATAGTACTTACTACTTGACATTTTATTGTATATTTATTTGCTTCATTGTTACTATCTCTTTTCTGTTATCTATTTTGTTCAGTGATTTATTCCCATGCTAGGAAGAAACAATAAATAGTGGACAATTAATAAATATTCATTGAACAAATCCATGAATTTCAAGTTAAGAAAGTTAACAATTAATAGAATGGAGAAGCACACTAAATTTTCTAAGCTGGTGATGGGAGATATAGAATCAATAGTAATTTGACCAAACCAGAAAAAATAATCAAAATGCAAAAAAGGAAATAACAAAGTAACCAATTAAAATATAGAGTAAGTTGGGCTTCCCTGGTGGCACAGTGGTTGGGAGTCTGCCTGCCAATGCAGGGGACACGGGTTCGTGCCCTGGTCCGGGAAGGTCCCACATGCCACGTGAGCCATGGCCGCTGAGCCTGCGTGTCCAGAGCCTGTGCTCCACAACGGGAGAGGCCACAACAGTGAGAGGCTCGTGTACCACAAAAAAAAAAAAAAGGAATTGGCTATCAAGCCCCAAGAAGACATGAAGAAATCTTAAATGCATATTAAGTGAAAAGCAACTGAAAGAAGCCAATCTGAAAAGGTTACGTGCTATATGATTCCAACTACCTACCATTCTGGAAAGGGAAAATCATACGACTATAAATAGTTTAATGGTTGCCAGTGGATGAAGAGGAGGTTTTTGTGGTGGAAGGATTGAACAGAGGAAGCACAGAGGATTTTTCAGGGCAGTGAGCTATTCTGTATAATAATGTAATAACAAATACATGACATGATGCATTTGTCAAAATTTATAGAACTTTATAGCTCAAGTTGAATCTTGATGTATGCAATTCAAACAAAAGCCATTTATGAAATCAGAAGATCCTGGGACAGAATGCAGAATGTGACAAAAAAATCTTTTTTAAAAAATGTATGAAAGAGTTTTTGTTGAAGGAGTTGGGGGTAAAATGTAGTGACTTAAGTAACTTTGGAAATGAGTAGAGTCTGTGAGACTCAAAATAAAAAGTATTATACAAACACACTGTACTTTAACAAAATTGTGTCTCACAGAGATATGGGCAAAAAAGTTTGGAAACTTTATACATGTTCATTTGAATTGAGCAACTGTAATTGGGTAATAAATTGAGGGACACAGTTTCCTCATGGAGTGGAATAAACAAGTAGAAACAGATAAAGAATTGGGAGAGGACAGAATGATACCTGTGGTAAGGGATTGGAGACGGACATGGATATGAACACTTGTTTAATTAAATACAGATATAGATGGTTATACATAGGAATATTTATAGATACGTGTATGTACGTATTCATTTCCCAGTGGAAGAACAAAGAGAGCCTAATCTGGAGGGAGAGGGAAATCTTAGCTACATCACATTTTGTACCTTCTAAATCCATTACTGACGAGACCAGAACAGTTTCTGTGTGTGCTGTACACCAGGCAGGGATGAGATGATAAGAGAATTGTAAAGGCAGGCATTAAATTTAGGAAACCCAAGAGAGATTTTTGAATCTAAGGAACCTCAGACAATAGAAAAGTGCCATGCTGGGTAGGTCCAGAAAATAAATGATTGACATATCCCAACAGAGAACGTCCCTAGGCTGGGTAATCCTAATAGTACTCAGCATATACTCTGCTCCAATGGACCACAGAACACGGGACAATCAACCTCCATCTACTCTAACCCAGTTAAGTCACACATCTAGAGACCCGGAGCCATGATGCTTGATATTTTCCTAGCTTCTCTGAATAAGAAAATCATGAAAATCCCATAGTCCAAAGGAAAGAAACAAGTATCAAAAACAAAACAAAACAAAACAACAAAAAAAGCCCAGCTTCATCAGTAGCATAACTGTGACATTGCCCATGTTTTTTCTTCCCTTTGAGTCAGATTCTTCTTGAACACAATGGGGATATTGATAACTAACTGAAGTTCGTTCTACATTTAAATTTTTTGCCACTAAAATAAATAGGCAAATTTTATGAGCAGCTGTTTAAGAGCAATAGCATTCCAAATGGCCAATAAATAACATAAAAAGGTGATCAACCTCCCTCGTAATCAAATAAATAGAACATAAAAGAGTGGAGTATGGAAAGAGGGGAAAATAGTAAGTTTAAGTGAAAAAACAAACTCTCATCCAGGTGCTAAAAGTCAACATCAACAGCAATACTAATAGCATGCACCCTTGATATAAAATGATAAGAATGGCACTTTACCTCTGCAATCTTCCTCCCCCAAACATCATAACCTCTTCTAATGATGAAAGGAAAATCAGATAATTAGAAACTGAGAAACATTCTACAAAATATTGATCATACTCCTAAAACTTCTCAAGGTCATCAAAAACAAGAAATGTCTGGGAAATTGTCACAGCCAAGAAGAGCCTAAGGAGAAACACCAATGGCATCCTGGATGGAATTCTGAAACAGAAACGGTTGGTAAAAAAATAAGGATATTTGAATAACATATGGACTTTAGCTAATAATAATGCATGTATTATTGTAGCTACTCTACCAAGCTAATATAAAATGTTAACAATACAGGAAAATGAGTGTGGATATATGGGAATTCTGCACTATCTTCCCATTTTTTCTGTACATTTAGAACTATCCTAAACATAGTTTATTTTAAAGAAAATACCAAAGAGTTGAAAATTTGTTAACAGTTAATATTGGACTTAAGAGAAATTAGGAAATGTGTAGGAAGGTGTCACTGAAAATTTCTCAGAAGATAAACAGAACTACTGAAATGAGGTATCAAGGCTGAAAAAAAGTTTACTTAAGATTATTGTGTTTTCCAAACAAGAGGATAATATATTGATATACTTACTCCCTGAGATTGAAAGAACACTCCAAAGCATCTATTTCATAACAGAATGGATACACAGAAGGAAGGAAGTTTGAGGCCGGGGAGCTTGTAAGGGAAAGGACAACAGGAACAAGATGATAACAGAGGGTCTTACGTGCCATTCAAAACAGTCCAGTAGTAATTAACCTTTGGGGTCTTTTAGATAGCAGAACACCCGGGGACAGAAGGTCAGAGTGGAGCTGATGAATGACTAGACTAAGGCAGCTGATGTGGGATAAATAACTCAGAAGCACCAGGAATATAAAATAGTCTTTGTAACTATTCAAGGCATGATAACAGGATAGCATGTTAAAACAAAATGACATTTCTCACTGGCAGATGCAGGCAAGGCTAATAACTTATTAATGTTTTCATGTTTTTATACGTCTCTAGAAGCTTGTTAAAGGGCAGAGCCAGAAGTTCATAACTGAATTCAGAACAACCGGAAGAGTTGCTCTAGCTTGAAATGCACAAATAAACCCCAAAAGTAAGAAGTAGAATTTAATAGATTAATTCATATACTAGATTTAATGTAAGAAGTTTAAAATTTCAATATTTTAAAATTTATTAAAACTTACTTTATGGCACAGCATAGAGGCTAAAGAGGAAGTTGAGAATTTTCTCCCTGCTGGGCAGTAATTAGTGACCCTTCTTCCCCACCTACTGTGTCAGTGGAGAACACATAGGATCCTAAATTCCCACCTCCACCTGGGGGTAAGAAGACAGTCATCCATCTTCTAGCTGGAGTGGTGTGATCTAGTAGAGAGTCAGGATTTTCAACAGCACCCAGAGGTAACAAAGCTAGACCCCCTCAGTGCCAATGGAGGCCATGTGGGAAACAGTAATAAGGCTTTTCTATCTCCACCCACCCTAGCCATAAGAGTACAGGAAAGTAAGCATCTGTAACTCCCACCTCAACTTAGCAACAACAAACTACTCCCCAGAACTCTTCCCCCTTGGGTGTCAGTCAATGCTGAATAGGAACATGGTATTCCACCCTACAGGGAAGCAAGGAGGCGGTGTCCCCTTTCCCTTGGTGGGGCAGTGTCATAAAAGGCAAGGTAAAACAGAAGATTTAAATAAGATTGAGAGACTCAGAGCATGATATGCAAAATATCAAGATTTTCATCAAAAATCACCAGTCATAAAAAGAACCAGGAAAACTGAAACTTGAATGAGAAAGGCAGTCACTAGATGCCAACACCAAGAGAATAGAGCTAATATCTGACAAGGATTTTAAAGCAGCACTCATAAAAATGCTTTAGAGCAATTATGAACACACTTGCAAAAAATGAAAAAAAATATACAAAGTCTAAACAAAGTAGTGGCAATGTAAAATTACACAATCATGCTAAAAAATAGTTTGCAGGCCTCTGCTTAGGACCTGCGCACAGAAGCGGAGAGGCAGCACATCGAAAGGAAGGCCTCTGGAGTGTGGGGTTCCAGAGTTTGGAGAGATGTAGATGGTGGAGCTTTTCAGAAACAAACAGTGGAAGAGACGCAAACATTTATTCAAGACTCCATCCAAATAAACCATCAATAATTCCACATATACTTTTAAATGGTAGTTCCACCGAAACAACAGCCAGCTCTACCCACCACTGGTCTGTCCCACCAGGAAACTTGTGCAAGTATGGGCAGAGAGCAGAAGCAAGAAGAACTACAATCCTGCAGCCTGTGGAACAAAAACCACAATCACAGAGAGATAGACAAGATGAAAAGTCAGAGGGCTATGTACCAGATGAAGGAACAAGATAAAACCCCAGAAAGACAACTAAATGAAGTGGAGATAGGCAACCTTCCAGGAAAAAAATTCAGAATAATGATAGTGAAGATGATCCAGGACCTCAGAAAAACAATGGAGGCAAAGATTGAGAAGATGCAAGAAATGTTTAACAAAGACCTAGAAGAATTAAAGAACAAACAAAGAGAGATGAACATTACAATAACTGAAATGAAAAATACACTGGAAGGAATCAATAATAGAATAATTGAGGCAGAAGAACAGATAAGTGACCTGGAAGACAGAATGGCGGGATTCACTGCTGCAGAACAGAATAAAGAAAAAAGAATGAAAAGAAATGAAGACAGCATAAGAGACCTCTGGGACAACATTAAAGGCAACAACATTCATATTACAGGGGTCCCAGAAGGAGAAGAGAGAGACAAAGGACCAGAGAAAATATTTGAAGAGATAATAGGTGAAAATTTCCCTAACATGGGAAAGGAAATAGCCACCCAAGTTCACGAAGCACAGAGAGTCCCATACAGGATAAACACAAGGAGAAACGTGCCAAGACACATAGTAATCAAATTGGCAAAAATTAAAGACAAAGAAAATTATTGAAAGCAGCAAGGGAAAAATGACAACACACAAGGGAACTCCCATAACGTTGACAGCTGATTTCTCAGCAGAAACTCTGCAAGCCAGAAGGGAGTGGCATGATATACTTAAAGTGATGAAACGGAAGAACCTAAAACCAAGATTACTCTACCCAG
The DNA here is from genome assembly GCF_951394435.1 of Stenella coeruleoalba. NCBI lineage: Eukaryota > Metazoa > Chordata > Mammalia > Artiodactyla > Delphinidae > Stenella > Stenella coeruleoalba. The sequence continues at coordinate 80,259,514 of NC_137159.1, read as the reverse complement.
CAAGGATCTCATTCAGATTCGATGGAGAAATCAAAAGCTTTACAGACAAGCAAAAGCTAAGAGAATTCAGCACCACCAAACCAGCTTTACAACAAATGCTACAGGAACTTCTCTAAGTGGGAAACACAAGAGAAGAAAAGGACCTACAAAAACAAACCCAAAACAATTAAGAAAATGGTCACAGGAACATACATATCGATAATTACCTTAAACGTGAATGGATTAAATGCTCCAACCAAAAGACACAGGCTTGCTGAATGGATAGAAAAATGAGACCCATATATACGCTGTCTACAAGAAACCCACCTCGACTTAGGGACACATACAGACTGAAAGTGAGGGAATGGAAAAAGATATTCCATGCAAATGGAAATCAAAAGAAAGCTGGAGTAGCAATACTCATATCAGATAAAATAGACTTTACAATAAAGAATGTTACAAGAGACAAGGAAGGACACTACATAATGATCAAGGGATCAATCCAAGAAGATATAACAATTATAAATATATATGCACCCAACATAAGAACACCTCAATACATAAGGCAAATGATAACAGCTATAAAAGAGGAAATCGACAGTAACACAATAACACCTCACTTACAGCAATGGACAGATCATCCAAACAGAAAATTAATAAGGAAACACAGCTTTAAATGACATAACAGACCAGAGAGATTTAACTGATATTTATAGGACATTCCATCCCAAAACAGCAGATTACAGTTTCTTGTCAAGTGCACACGGAACATTCTCCAGGATAGGTCACATCTTGGGTCACCAATGAAACCTCAGTAAATTTAAGAAAATTGAAATCATATCAAGCATCTTTTCAGACCACAACGCTATCAATTAGAAATCAATTACAGGAAAAAAACTGTAAGAAGTACAAACACATGGAGGCTAAACAGTACACTACTAAATAACCAGGAGATCACTGAAGAAATCAAAGAGGAAGTCAAAAAATACCTAGAAAGAAATAACAATGAAAACACGATAACCCAGACCCTCTGGGATGCAGCAAAAGCAGTTCTAAGAGGGAACTTTATAGCTATACAAGCCTACCTCAAGAAACAAGAAAAATCTCAAATAAACAATCTAACCTCACACCTAAAGCAACTAGAGAAAGAAGAACAAACAAAACCCAAGTTAGCAGAAGGAAAGAAATCAGAAAGATCAGAGCAGAAATAAATGAAATAGAAACAAGGAAAACAATAGCAAACATCAATAAAACTAAAAGCTGGTTCTTTGAGAAGATAAACAAAATTGATAAACAATTAGCCAAACTCATCAAGAAAAAGAGGGAGAGGACTCAAATCAATAAAATTAGAAATGAAAATGGAGAAGTTACAACAGACACTGCAGAAGTACAAAGCATCCTAAGAGACTACTACAAGCAACTGTATGCCAATAAAATGGACAACCTGGAAAAAATGGACAAATTCTTAGAAAGGTATAACCTTCAAAGACTGAACCAGGAAGAAATAGAAAATATAAACAGACCAATCACAAGTAATGAAATTGAAACTGTGATTAAAAATCTTCCAACAAACAAAAGTCCAGGAATGGATGGCTTCACAGGCGAATTCTATCAAACATTTAGAGAAGAGCTAACACCCATCCTTCTCAAATTCTTCCAAAAAATTGCAGAGGAAGGAACACTCCCAAACTCATTCTATGAGACCACCATCACCCTGACACCAAAACTAGACAAAGACACTACAGAAAGAGAAAATGACAGACCAATATCATTGATGAATATAGACGCAAAAATCCTCAACAAAATACTAGCAAACAGAATCCAACAGTACATTAAAAGGGTCATATACCATGATCAAATGGGATTTATTGCAGGGATGCAAAGATTCTTCAATATACGCAAATCAATCAATGTGATACACCATATTAACAAACTGAAGAATAAAAACCATATGATCATCTCAGTAGATGCAGAAAAAGCTTTTGACAAAATTCAACACCCATTTATGATAAAAACTCTCCAGAAAGTGGGCATAGAGGGAACCTACCTCAACATAATAAAGGCCATATACAACAAACCCACAGCAAACATCATCCTCAATGGTGAAAAACTGAAAGCATTTCGTCTAAAATCAGGAACAAGACAAGGATGTCCACTCTCGCCACTCTTATTCAACACAGTTTTGGAAGTCCTAGCCACGGCAATCAGAGAAGAAAAAGAAATAAAAGGAATACAAATTGGAAAAGAAGAAGTAAAACTGTCACTGTTTGCAGATGACATGATACTATACATAGAGAATCCTAAAGATGCCACCAGGAAAGTATTAGAGCTAATGAATGAATCTGGTAAAGTTGCAGGATACAAAATTAATGCACAGAAATCTCTTGCATTCCTATACACGAATGATGAAAAACCTGGAAGAGAAATTAAGGAGACACTCCCATTTACCACTGCAACAATAAGAATAAATTACCTACGAATAAACCTACCCAGGGAGACAAAAGACCTGTATGCAGAAAACTATAAGACACTGAGGAAAGAAATTAAAGATGATACCAACAAATGGAGAGATATACCATGTTTTTGGATTGGAAGAATCAATATTGTGAAAACAACTAAACTACCCAAAGCAATCTACAGATTCAATGCAATCCCTATCAAATTACCAATGGCATTTTTTATGGAACTAGAACAAAAAATCTTAAAATTTGTGTGGAGATACAAAAGACCCCAAATAGCCAAAGCAATCTTGAGAAAGAAAAATGGAGCTGGAGGAATCAGACTCCCTGACTTCAGACTATACTACAAAGCTACAGTAATCAAGGCAATATGGTACTGGCACAAAAACAAATATAGATCAATGGAACAAGGTAGAAAGCCCAGAGATAAGCCCATGCTCCTATGGTCAACTCATCTATGACAAAGGAGGCAAAGATATACATGGAGAAAAGACAGCCTCTTCAATAAGTGGTGCTGGGAAAACTGGACAGCTCCACGTAAAAGTATGAGATTAGAACACTCCCTAACACCATACACAAAAATAAACTCAAAATGGATTAAAGACCTAAATGTAAGGCCAGACACTATAAAACTCTTAGAGGAAAACCTAGGAAGAACACTCTTTGACATAAATCACCCTGAAATCTTTTTTGATCCACCTCCTAGAGTAATGGAAATAAAAACAAAATTAAACAAATGGGATCTAATGAAACTTCAAAGCTTTTGCACAGCAAAGGAAACCATAAACAAGACGAAAAGACAACCCTCAGAAAGGGAGAAAATATTTGGAAATGAATCAACAGACAAAGGATTAATCTCCAAAATATATAAACAGCTCATGTAGCTCAATATTAAAAAAACAAACAACCCAATCCGAAAATGGGCAGAAGACCTAAACAGACATTTCTCCAATGAAGACATACAGATGGTCAAGAGGCACATGAAAACTGCTCAACATCACTAAATATTAGAGAAATGCAAATCAAAACTACAATGAGGTATCACCTCACACCAGTTAGAATGGGCATCATAAGAAAATCTACAAACAACACATGCTGGAGTGGGTGTGGAGAAAGGGAACCCTTTTGCACTGTTGGTGGGAATGTAAATTGATACAATCACTATGGAGAACAGTATGGAGGTTCCTTAAAAAACTAAAAATAGAATTACCATATGACCTAGCAATCCCACTACTGGGCATATACCCACAGAAAACCATAATTCAGAAAGACACATGCACCCCAATGTTCACTGTAGCACTATTTACAATAGCCAGGTCATGGAAGCAACATAAATGTCCAACGAGAGATGAATGGATAAAGAAGATGTGGTACATATATACAATGGAATATTACTCTGCCATAAAAAGAAATGAAATTGGGTCATTTGTAGAGATGTGGATGGATCTAGAGACTGTCATACAGAGTGAAGTAAGTCAGAAAGAAAAAAACAAATATCGTATATTAACACATATATGTGGAACCTAAAAAATGGTACAGATGAACTGGTTTGCAGGGCAGAAATTGAGACACAAATGTGGAGAAGAAACGTATGGACACCAAGGGTGGAAAGCGGCAGGGGGTTGGGGGTGGGGTGGGATGAATTGAGAGACTGGGATTGACATGTATACACTGATGTGTATAAAATGGATGACTAATAAGAACCCGCTCTATAAAAAAATAAATAAAAAAAGAAAATATGAACTGTTTCCATTTTAAAATTAATATTTCTATATCTTTAAAAAAGTAGTTTGCAGGGTTTTTTTAATGTAAATGTACACATATGATTCAGCAATCACTCTTCTGGACATTTCCCCAGAGAAAATGAACACTTATGCCTTCGTAAAAATCAGTATAAGCTTGTTCATAGCAGTTTTATTTGTACTATGCAAAATATGGGGAAAAAAGAAATTTCCCATAAAGAAACTGTAGTAGATCTATGACATGAAATATGCATGAAGTCATATGCTGTATGCATGTGGTAACTAAAAAAATTAAGAAAGTATTGATATACCTACAGACTTGAATGGATCAGAAGAAAATCATGCTGAGTAAAAGAAAGTTCAATATCATAAGTTTAGATATTTTACAATTTCATTCATATAACATTTACATTACATTATTAGGATGACTAAATTATAGAAATTGAAAACAGATTAGCAGTTTCCAGGGGGCTAGGGAAAGCGTGTGGAAGTGGATAAAGAGGTAGCATGAGAAAGATTATTGCAGTGATGGAATAGTTCTATATCATTATTGTGGTGGTAGTTACATGAACCTACATGTAATAAAATGTTAAACTATACCCATACATTTTATCAATGTCAATGTGAATTCCCTGGTTTTGATATAGTATTATAGCAACATAAGATGTAACTGGGTAAAGAGTACACAAAACCTCTCTGTACTACTATTTTGCAACTTCATATAAATGTATAATTATTTCAAACTTATACACACACACACACACACCAATAGTGCATCAATTTATCTATCAAGTTGTAGTGGGTGGTGAGAAACTGGTATCAGATAAGAGACAGTCTGAAAAGTTGGTTATTCAAGATAATCAGTATCAAATTGTCTAAATGTCTATTTGGTAAAACTTTTGCCTGTGATAATTTGGAAAGCAGATAATGAGCCTTCAGGGATGACAGCGCTATAGGAAATCATTTTAAATAATGTGTTAGTGTATATGGCAGGCATAATAACGGTCCCCTCAAAGATGTCTATGTCCTCATTCCTGGCATCTACAAATATATTACTTTACATGGAAAAGGGGAATTAAGGTTACAGGTGGAATTAAGATTACTAAGCAGCTGACTTTTAAATAGATAGCTTACATTGAGCTATCCATATACATCCAGTGTAACCACGTGAATCCTTAAAAGTGGAGTAGGGAGGCAGAAGAGAATAACCAGAACAAGCAGGTAAGGTGAGAAGAACTCAGCTGGATACTGCTGGCTTTACAGATGGATGAAACAGTCCTTGAACAAGGAAAGTGAGTGGCCTCTAGAAGCTGCAAAAGCAAGGAAACAAATTCTCCCTAAGGTGAACAGAAGGGAATACAGCCCTGCCAGCAACTTGATAGACCCATTTTAGACTTCTGACCTACACTTTAAGATAATAAATATGTGCTGTTTTAAGCCATTTAGTTTTAGGCATTTTGTCACAGCAGAAACAGAACCTGAATACTGTGTATTTCAATGACTATGTGCTGTGTTTCACAAAGCATTATAAGAGATGAGCTCATTAGATAGCTGGCTAGATTTCAAGCATAAGGAAAAACACACACACACACACACACACAGAAAAGTCCATCATTATTTGACTATGAGGAGGAAGTTAGTAATTCCTCTTCACTTCCAAAATAGCAACAACAATAGGTCTTGAAGCCCATTAAAGGAAGCCTTTGCTGAAGATCAAAGAGTATGGTTTTACCATTGAAGCTCAAGATCCCCAAAGTAGCTGTCATCAGGACTGAGGTGGAAGAGCCAAGCACAGAGGCTGGAGAGAAAAATGCTGATTTGAATACAATATCTAGGAAATAACTCTGCATGTGATGTTGGAACATGGAACTGATTCATAACAAGTAAATCAGAAGTTTACTATATTTTTGCAGGAATTATTTTGCCAGGGAACATTAGGCCCAAATTAAACTCTTTGACCATTAGAGAATTAAGATAATCTTGAGTCGTTTTCTTTGAGCAGAAAACAAATTTCCAAAATCGAATGGCCTTCAGGAATCATACATATCCCAATTCATGATTCATTCACGGCAACAGAGGATACAGGACAAGGAAAAATGATGCAGAAAGTAGGGTCAGGAGTTAGAGAAAAGACACAAGGGAGTTCTTCCCAGAGAGCAAAATTAGCTGTAATCAGGAAATATCCTCCCACAGCCATGGGCAAAGAAACCTCAAATTGTCTGTTTCACAGAATTCCAGCATTGTGAATACTGTGTGTTTGTCCTAGGTTTGTTCCCCTGTGTTGGAAGTGTTTATATGGAAGATGGAGACAGATAACTTGACTTTCTGGTCCAAAGTTGTCAAATCATGAGCTACCATTTAAAGTCCTTATGGAAAGTTCTGTGCATTGTCCCAAGAGTGTGATTGGATGGGACACTGGGTAATTTTTATACGTATGTAAAAAAATACAAAATACATTTTTAGGAAAGATTGTGATAGAAGCAAATCTGTATTGTAAAAACCATGTTTCATTTTCCGCCTGGGGATGAATGGATAGATAGATAGGTAAATAGATAGATAGATAGGGAGAGAGACTACGTTCCCTTGCCTTTCCTACAATTAGGTGGATCATGGCTTTGAGTTCTGATCAACAGATTTGGCTAAATAATGTGCACTCTTTACAGGTCTGACCTTAAAATCTCTCACGAGGTCTTTCAATTATTTTTGTTATTATCATCATCATCATTATTTGCTATTTTCACTAGCTGAAAGTGAAAGGTGAAGGTGTCTAGAGTATGGAAGAACAAAAACATGGATGAGTCTCCTGAAAGACTGCTAGAGCCTCCTACTGATTGAATTGGACTATGGCTTGAGTCAGAAATAAACTTTTATTATGCAAAGCCACTGGGATTTGTAGTTACTTGTCACATCAGTTAGCAAAGCTTATCTTGATTAATACAGATTCACCTTCACATAATGCATATAAACCCTTGGGATTATATGAAATAAAGAAGGAACAGAAAAAATTTAGAAGAGACAGCAAACTGGAATATTCAGAGCTGAAATGATGTTAGAGCTAATCTCAGGCACCTCACCTTTTATAACAGAGGGACGGACAGAGACTCTGTGCAGATCTTTGTAAGCTGAGCACTGCCAGGTCCAGGGGAGACCTTTCAGATGAACTACATGTAACAGGCATCTCCTGCAGTTATGCAAAGCATTCAGCCTGGGGGTGGGATTTAGACTAAGATAGGGAACATTATTATGGAAGACAGAATAAAAGTAAACAAAAACAAAAAACAAAAAACACAGCAATGAAAACCGTGTTTTTATCATGGTGGACTTCCGCAAACTGAGTGTTCTAGACTTTAAATTTAACGTACAGGAAACCGGTTCTCAATATATCTCTCTGTATGAGTATGTATGTGTATGTGTAAATTTATATTCTGCTTGGTTAGAGTTTTTTTCTTTAGTCTTACAGAGATAAATAGTTTTTCTCAACGGACTTGTTCCAGTAGAATGCCACTCTTTTTATTTATTACTCATGAATTGGAAAGTAAAATAAATTGACAGCAGTTGATCAGTAGGAAAGTGGAAAATGTCTCAGCATATATTGTTTTTCACAGGCAAAATTCTGTAAAAATAACAATTAAAAGATAAGTTGCCTTTTATTCTTTGATCTACAGCGTTTAGATGGTTGTAATTGTCATGGTTAAGCACATAGCATTTCTTGATGGCTCAGGCTTTCTTCAGTTGTGCACCAGATATTCGCATGATATACAGACTTTAACTCCCAAATGTGTCTTTTCATTATAGTTGTGGGTGAGTTCTCACTTTTATTTTTATGGGAATACCCTATGGCATTGACAGGAAATGAAAAATCATCTTGTTGATAACAGGGATTTAGGAAAGAAAGAAAGAGTTCTACTTGTGCAGTAAAGACTGTATGGGTAAAGGGAAATTAACCTTCATCAAGGACTTGTCTGACAGATGAGGTAAGTGTTCTCATTTACAAAATCAGATGTAGAACAGAGAACTATTAAATACCTCATATAAATTTTAAATGCAAGAAGCATGTACCTAGTACTTAATATGTACCAGGTGATTTTTATACAGGGTTTAATTTAATCATCTCTGAAATCCTACCAAAGAACTGTCAATAGCTTCATTTATATAGATGAGGACATCGAGGTTCACTAAAACCAAGTGATATCCACAAGATCACTGGAAGTGAATAAAAGCTAAAATTCAGCTCATTTTTTCCTCTACACCCTGTTGCCTTCTTAGAGTGAGACATATCCTTACACTTGCTGAAAGCCGGCTTTTTTGGTTGGCAAGTTTTCTCTGGCATACATCATTATCATCTCTGAGGAGGAAAAAGAAGAACTGTATTTAAAAGTCTAGATACTCCCAAATGGCATAAGGAGGTCCTGGATATGAGAGAGGAAATGCAGACACTCTGGGGTCTCTGTCCAGCCTGTCCCCACTATGTTAAATGTTTCCTTTAAGGTCATGCTAATTTAAGACCATGAGTGCTGTACAAAGTACTCACTTTTTCTGAAAGTATAACTTTTCACAACAGTCTCAAAATCTGTAGCAGCAAAATTGAAAGTTCCTGCAGCAAAAAGCTCAGTTATTACTAATAATGGAATAGGAGTAAATCCTGCACAGATTACCAGACTTTTTTAAAGTATGGCTCCAACTGCAGGTTATTTCTTGAGATTGTGTTGGAAGTGGTTAAACGTCTTTTATTTGGAACTTGTGATTACCTTCTAGAATAAATTTCTTTTTTTTAAGTTTCTTTTGTAACATGAAGTCAGGCTATTTAAAATACTATGAAAATGCTAATATTTGATGAAATAGTGAAAGAGATCCTTCTATACCTTCTTGTTATTCATGTGACAACGTAAAGAGGAAATACCATGAGGCTGCCACAAAGACAGAAAATCCTTATTGTTTCATTGTTACCTCATAATGAACAGGTAGTTCACTGGGGGAGAAAGGTTTATCTGATGATTTTTCTAGTTAGAGGATATTTCTGACAATCTATTTTGAAAATAATTGGGAAGTAATAATTTACTGAATCTAAATCCCAGCAAGTTACTTCGTAGATATTGAAAAATTGATTCTAATATTTATGGGAAAATAAAAAAGACCCAGTACAGCCAACAGAATAGTGGAGGACACAGCTGGAGTTTTGACACCATCCAACTTCATATCATACTGTAAAGCTATAATAATGACAGTGTGATAATGGTGATAAAATAGATCAGTAGAACTGAATAGAGACCCACAAAAATATTGTCAACTGATCTTTGACAAAGGAGTAAAGACGTGTCTTTAAACAAATGGTACTGTGACAACTAGACATCCACATGCAAAAAAAAAAAAAAAAAAGAATCTACACACTGACTTTACACATTTTACATACATTAACTCCAAATGCATCATACACCCAAATGGAAAACACAAAACCATAAAATTTCTAGAAATTAACGTGAGAAAATTTAGCTGACCTTGAGTTTGGCAATGAGTTATTAAATACAGTAACAAAAGATCCATGAAAAAAAATGGCAAACGTGACTTCATTAAGGTTTAAAACAACTAGTCAGTGAAACACAGTATTAAGAGAATGAAAAGCAATGCCACAGACTGGGAGAAAATATTTGCAAAACACTGTCTGATAAAGGTCCTGTATTCAAAATATACCAAACTGAAGAATAAGAAGTCAAATAACCCAATTTAAAAAATGGCAAAATATCTGAACAAACATCTTAACACAGAAGATAGCCAAACGGCAAATAAACATGTGAAAAAATATACAGCATCATATGTCATTAGAGAAAAAATTTTAAATGAGATACCTCCACACCCCTATTAGAATAGCTAAAATCCAAACCACTGACAAGACCAAATTCTGACAAGAATGTGGTGCAACATGACCTCTCATCCATTGAAAGTGGCAATGCAAAATGGTACAACCACTTTAGAAGACACTCTGGCAGTTTCCTATAAACATCATCTTACCATACGATCCAGTAATTGGACTCCTAGGTATTACTCAATGAGTTGAAAATTTATATTCACACAAAAGCATAAACATGAATGCTTGTACTAACTTTATTCTTATTTGGCATAACTTGAAAGCAACAAAGACGTCCATCTACAGGTTCTTGGATAAACAAACTGTGGTACATCCATACGATGGAATAGTATTCAGCACTAAAAATGACTGAGCTACCAAGTCATGAAAAGACATGGAAGAAACTTATATGTTTATTTCTAGGTGAAAGAATCCAGTTTGAAATGATTACATATCATATGATTCCAACTATCTGACATTCTTAAAGAGACAAAACTATAGGGAAAGTAAAAAGTCAGTTGTTGATAGGAATCAGTTGGGGAGAGTGTAGGGATAAATAGGTGGAGCACGGAATTTTTAGGGCAGTGAAACTATTCTATATGATACTATAATAGTGAATATATAACGTTATGTGTTTGGCAGAAGACATGGAACTGCAAAACATTTTTTTCTCCAAATTGAAAACTTCTCTAAAAATAAAGTCTATTAATAAAATTTATTGAATCTTCTTTTTTTGTCTTTGAGCTAAAATAATATGGTTCATGTATAGCAGTTAACTTGATAGCATCTGATTCATAAGACACATAAATAGCTGAATTCTTAATCATATATAGTGAACCTGAAGGTAACAGACACCCCAATGAATACTTATGTATCCTAACTTTTTATCATTTATGTTATTTCCTAAAAGTTTCAAACTCCTTGTGTCCATATGGATTTTCATTTCATATCAAAGTGTGAATATTTAATTTTCTAAACCAGACCCTTAAGTGTATAAATTGATATCCCTCACCAAATAGTTTGAACTATGATCCTACAGTATCCAATAAGTGGTGAGAATTGACAAAACACTAGAAGCATTCTTTGCTGAATCATGCATGTCCTTATCAATCTATTTTATTACTACCTATAAGCAGAAACCATTGTCTTTTGGAGGAGTTCTAAATGTCATCCAAAAATAGACTACTCTTGCAAAGAAAATTTGAATTTCACCACAAAGTTCAAATTAATGTGAAGGACATTCATTTTACTTATTGAAAACCCAAAATTTAAGGAAGGGTTAAGATCAGTTACCCAGGATGAATAAGAAGGTAGAAAAAGGAAGATGAAGAAACCCAATTGCCAGACTTCTAGTCAGGAGGAAGCAAGAAAGTACAAGAGTGAAGGAGGACAGAAAGCTTCAGCAAAGTGGCAAAGAAAAAGGCCAGCTGAATTACAAAACTACAGCAGGTACACTGGAAGAACTGAAGGGAAAAAATAAATATTTGGTGTTGTCAGAGTAGAAGGAAGGAATTAAATAAATCAGAATCTGTGCCTATCAACATATAAATGTTTAAATTACTCTTATGAAATCCAAAGAATGATGTCCATTAGAGAGGGTTTTATTTATCCCTGTAGAGGACATATCTATTCAAACCTTTAAAAATGATGAAGGCTTTTAGTGATTCAAAAACAGTACTTGACATATTTTCTAGATTGTGAGTTCTCCGAAGACAAGGGTAGTGCCTGTCTTGCTCTACCTAAACAGAACTGGGAATATACTAAGCTATATTTGCTGAATTAATTCATGAATAAAGTTTTTAAGGCTAATTATTATCTAAGTGGGTTTTAGCATGTTCCCTATTGTAGGCCCTATGTTTATTGAGGAAAGAATGTTATAAGAAATTGCAAAGTCAACAACATCTGAAGGGCAACATTGGTAGGTAAATTTAAGAAGTTAAACAGATGTTGTCCATAAATTTGACAAATATACAGGCAGATTCTGAATTATCAAAAAATATTTTTGCTGAAGTGAAAAAGTGTACTGCTGTTTGGGGAAATTTTTATTTTTATAAACAAAAATTGAGACTAAAGACATTCACTCCTAACAAAATTTAGTTTCATTTAATCAGAAATTTATGAACAGTCATTCCTTGAATTTGTGGTTTAATTTACATTTTTCTTCACTTTGTTTTTAGCATAAAAGTCTCCCTGTGGTGTTATGTACATAAGATCATCATGCCATATGCCATTAAGTTATTTACTTAATGCTTTTGTCCTTTGGTTTTGAAATTTTTATTGTAGTAAGTTCTTAAATTAAAAAGTTTTTAATATCTATGAATTTTTATTAGGTAAATGTAATCTGTATTTTGTTATTTTGTGCAGGTTGTTTTGAAATATATTTACTTTAAATGATTTATACATACATAATACCTTGTGGCAATACATTTTGTTATATACTATTAAAAATCTACTTACTGTTTACAAATAAAATGTTCTGGCTGTAATTCTTCTGTTCTAAGCCAACACTAATCACCATATGGATAGGCTCTGAGAACAAAGAGCGTCAAAGAAATCTTGGATACTGCTTAAGTTTGAATGTAAAAAGATACCAGTTTGGCATGTTAGGAGTCAAAGGGATAATAATGCCTGCAACAGAAAAGAAGCAGGCAGATTTGTCTCCATTTGTCCTAGGAGGGAGGGTTAATTTGGTGAACTCATCACTCCCCAAGGCTTGGTCATCAGACAGGGACAAACAAGAAGTGGGCTTTCTCAGTTACTGGAAATGTTCAGAGTCTTGGGTATAGCTTGACAGCGACCTAAATAACCAAAACAGAATCTGTGCCGATATGGATATGGTCTTCCAGAATCAACATATCCAGAAAACCAAATGAAGCATCCTATGAATTTTTGCAGATAGAATTAAAGAGAGACAGTTTGAATAAAAAATAGTGATAATAAAAATAGTTTTCAGTGATTGAGCACACACTATGTTATTCTCTGAATTTATTATCTCTTCCAATGTTAACAGGAATTCTGTGAGATAGAATTGTATTCCCTTATTCGAGTTGAAAGAATACTGCAATTAATAACCAAATCCATGTACATTATTTTTATTATGTTAAGCGCCTAGCATGTGAGATGCACAGAGAGGCACTTGGTATCTAACTTGCCATTAAGGCTGTCTTCTCTGTCGATAGCTTTTGTCTCAAGAAAGAGAGGCAATCTTATCTCCAGCATTTACATCTACCTGCCCTCACACAAAGAGATGTATAGGAGATGTATATATAGATGTGTGTGTGTGTGTATATATATATATATATATATATATATACATCTATCTATCATCTATCTATATACACTCTTATACAAATCACTAATTGATTTTATTCTTCTCAAGTACCAGTTACCCTGATAAGTTGTTCTAATGCTTTTCATTTTCTTCCTGAGGTTAGGAACATCAGATCTGCAATCCTGCTATTGTCTCTCTTTAGATTTGTATTTTGCACTTTCAAACGTCTACCTATCCCCTGTTAAAAAGGGAACATTATATGGCTACTTTAAAGGATTAACTTCTCCTCCATCAATCTGTGTATTAATGATCGTCTATCTCTGATAGGTTCAATATTCAATTTCTGTCTCTACTTTTTCTTTCTTTCTAACTACCAAAAGGCTCACGTCCTTAAAATCCTACAAAATGAAAATTAAATTAAAAATCAACCCATGGTAATAGGAGATACTCTCAAAGCTATGTGTTTTAATATTAAGCTTTTCAAAATATCCTCAGATTGTATCCCCTTTCCAGCTTTTCTCTAGTGTATAAACCCTTGAAATCAGTTCACTAGAAGTGCTCTTAATGGGGTAAAAAAGGAAATCATTAAATGTAGAGTCCTTTATGACTTCTTAATTTTGAATTTACAGTAGCATTCAACAACACTTTAATCAAAGCTTTCTTTTCTCTGCTTCCTAAAATATAACTGCAGATTTTTGTTTTTTAGTTCTTGTCCTTCATTCCTGTCTCTTTCTCCAACTTTTCTTCCTTCTGTATTCACATGGAAGAGCTCAATCTCTGTATCCATAGATCGCTTCTGTTTTATTTTTTACCTTTCCATCAGGGAATTCATCTTTTCATCTAACATCAATAATTCCCAAATCTAGATCTCTAGCTTTGGACTTCTGTTCTTGCACATTGAATGTGTTCTCTACTAAACAAACAGCATATTCAAAAATGAACTCATTATCTCTTCCCCGTCCACTTCATTTGTTTCTTTTGATGTCATTATTTGAAACTTCATTAATAGTGTGCTACAATAATTTTTAAATGTTTAAAGTGAAATTATCACTGAAATTGTTTTTCACAATGTTGAAATTTAAATGAATAATCAGATGAGTATTGTGTGACTCATGAATGTCATCTTCTCTCTAAGCACCAAGAATAGGTAGTCAATGGTATTTAGAGCTACAACATGAAGCACAACACGAACCTGATAAACTCACGGCACTGAATAAACTGGCAGATGAGGGAGTAAATGTCAAGGGTTATATGCTTTGCTGGCTTTGGCATCTCTGGCCTTTATGCCTTACTATAAAAGAAAATGGGATCAACTTAGTCCAATAATATACCTAAAGCTTGGATGGATATCTTGACTTCATTAATTATGGGTGTAAAGGAGACCAATGCCTGGAATAAAAATCACTTCTAACAACTTAAACAGGAAGTACAGTTAGCTCCGTACTGTACACCTCTGGTGCACTGTGGCACATCCCCTCACATGTATCCACAGCTGTAAGGTACTGTTCTGAAGCACTCAGACTCACTCCCTTTTGCCAATGACTCATCTCACATTCACTTAACTCACCTTTCTGCATTCTTTTCCAAGGTCTTCTCCAGTGACAACTGTCATCTCTAAATGCAGGGAGTTTACATCCCAAGGGCAATCTTTAATCGGTTCTGCAGTCAGTGGATAAAGACCACAGCCTTTTAGGCAGACAATTCTGAGAAGTATTTCCTGTAATTGTCAGAGGTCTCATGTTGCCTACAGATGAAATATCTGTAATACACATCATACTGGATTTTCCTCCTTTCTTGTCTCACTGTCTCCAGTTATTCCTCAATCACCTCCCCCAAATATTTTCTGCACCCAAGTTCTTTTTTCAGATTGCCTTTGGTGACCCTAAACTAAGATGAGTGAATTTTGATATCACTTTTCTTTCTAGATCAATAATAAATGTGTAATTTCATTTGTGCAGGAAATATTTTTTTCCAAATTAATCTTGTTCCTTTATCTTCCAAATTCTAGGAAATTTCTTCTATCTTGTTTTCAGTCTCTAGCATTTGGATGAGGATGTGACTTTTTGTTTCAGTGCTCCTTTTTTCAGTACATTTTGATATTTGTTTACTCACTTCCTTCAACTACAATCTAAGTACCCAAAGCTCTTAATTGAATCCCCACAATATATTTTAATTTTCAACAATATCCTCTGCAAAGTGTTGATTCTTTTTCATTAATTAATCTATGGAACAGGTGAACGGAACTCCATTTTTACACCAATCTCTTCCTCTCCAAATTAGGACACTTCTCAGTACACCTGTGTTCTCTCTTTTCTGGCTGCATCTGTCTCTATCATGATCAACATATCACTGAAGTTGTGGAAATTAAAGGAAATTTCAAATAGTGTCTGGTGGGAAGACTCACTTCTTTTGCGGTCTGAGCTGAAAATGTACCTTGCATTGCGTAGTACAATGCCTCTATGTGTATAAAGTCAATAAACATTTTTGGAAAGTTATATCACCTAGTCTCACCCCCAACCCACACTAATGTGTGGTGTGCAGGAAATCACTGGGCTGAGAAAAGGAGACCTAAATTATTACACCTAATAAGCCCTGTGATCTTGGGTATGTTTTTAATCTTCTCAGAGTCTCCGTTTTCACAGTTTTTAAATAAAATGGCTCCACCTGATGATTTTGCAGGTGCTTTCCAGCCTGAAAAATGTCTACATATAACAGATGGCTTTTCTACTGTATTATCTTTCTCTATTATCTAAAAAACTAAGAGATTTTTGTCTTCCAACTATGATCTAGCCTCCTTTTTAGGACCAGGATAACTTTTTCCAGCAATTCAAAAATTCTTACAGTTGTTCCATAAAGCCATATAGTGTGCCCTCATACACTGCGGTAGCTTGATTGTAAAGGGTGCAGCTGGTAGGTGTCACATTGCCACTGGGTATTCATCCCTCAAACTTGGGTGTGTTGACATAGTTTTCCATCTCAGCTGTAACACCTATATTTAGTTTCTAGTGTATGTTAATTTAAGTCTCAAAGCCTAATGTGATGTACTATTTCAGCAGCTTGTCAGAATGAATTATCAGTTTCTTTAACACACTGAATTAATTATTCTGTCACTGAGAAATTTACTTTTACTTGAATGTGTATTTACTGAAACTCTCTTAGGTTTTTCTATTAGAGATCATGCCTTTTGAACAGATGAAAAAGCTACGGCGTTTAGTCTGAGTTTAATCAGCTAGATTTCAAATCCAAACTCCCGTTCTTACTAACTTTGTGGATTTTTATCTCCCTGAGTTTCTAATTTTTCCTTAAAGGTAACATATTTACTCCAAGTGTTTGAAAATAAAATGATACAGTGTTTATAAGACAGGTAACATAAGACCTAGTACATAATATAGTTTCAACAAATCTTACTTCTTATAGAAACAATAAATGTAGTCCAATTCACAGGAATTTAAAAGATAAGTGCATTACTTCACACCAGTTACCAGAGATCCAGGAACATGCATGAGAGTCTCAGGAGCTGTTGCATAATGAGAAAAATAGTCCAGACCTTCGAGTCAGAGCTAGGCTCATTCCCCTGCCTACTGTTTACTTACTAGATCTGTGTCAACTGGTTAGTTGTATAGTTTCTTCAGCTTCATATTTCTCAGTAAAATAAATGCCTATTTTTAGGATTGTTCTGAGGATGAAATCAGATTCGATAACAAACACCGAATGCCAAGCATGGCACCAGGCAGGGAGATGGTACTCAACCAACAGTGGCTAATAATACCTTAAAAATCATTAGTCATCTTTGGAGACAGATACATTTTGAAATATGTCTTATTGACAGCCCATAATGTAGAGCACCTGTCAGGTAGCATGTCTAAATTTATAATCAGTACAATATGGGCACTGTGCAAATATGTCCAATATTGGTCCTGGTCTTAAATTCATGCCTTCCTTGTGGAAGCATTATTTTAAAAGCATGTATATTTGCAGGCTATAACAGAAACTTTCCCATACCTGTGAGGGTTTTTCTAAATTAATCTACAGGTATTGTTTGGAAAGAAATGAGATATCTTTGTTCTACAGAGAACCCTTGTAATATTCCAGTTTCTAACTTTTCTAGACTAATATCAATTCAACTTGTCAACCTAAACGTTTTTTTCTCTGGGAAACCTTCCTCTACCTTAGATAAGGTCTTCCTACTTTGGCTCCCCAAAATTGTACTTTATTTTATTAAAATTGCTTTTTAAATTTTCACTAGCACAGTGTCAAATGTAAAGTTAAAAACCAATAAATATTTTCAGAGTTCATAAATTATTTGTGATAATTTATAACTTAGTCTATGGCATGTTATCAAAGAGATACCATGCTAAAAGCATGTCAAATAATTTGGTTTTCCAGAAGGAATTTCATCGTTGGGACTCCATGGAAAAGAGATGCTACATCTGTTTGTGCAAAAGCAAACAACCAAAGCATTGAATTAATATCTACTGTGGGGAAATGTTTCAATAAGTGCTTTTATCAGAAAGACAGAGTTATTCTGTATACTCAAGGAATGAATGGTTGTAATAGAATTCAATATTTACACAACCATTTAGAAGTCTAGGGGAGCAAAGGTCATAGAGGCTGGTGTCTAAGTTCCCTTTAGCACCAAGATTGGCGGTTCTCAGGAATTCCTCCAGAAGCTGCTTAGCACCCTGCATGAGCCCTCTGAATATGTATCTGCCTATAAATTACTCAACAGAATTGTGACCTCTGTTTCCCTTCTTTGTTGCAAATTTCACATTTGTGCCTCATCATGAGGACCAAAAAGGTTTGCCTATATTGTTCCTGGCTTTTCCTTTACAATGCAGGGGAGATCTTAGGAGTTGATGGTGATAGCAAATTAATAATCACAGGCTTTACCAGAATTTTGGCAAAATATTCTCTAAATCATCATATTTTCTTTATCAGTTAACAGAACCACTGTTTTATACAAATCAAGAGGATGAAATTACCTTAGACTCATGTGAATGTGTCCTCTTTAGTAGTGCAATTCATGAGCTATGCAAGCAAATCTTCTAATTATTCAGATTGCTAGATATAAAGGCCGGGGTGGTGATGAACTGTATACAGGACTCTAGCTGCTAAGGAAGAATATGTTCCATATTAAATCACTTAATTGGCATAATGATTTATACATTAATGTGAATCTATCAACAGATGATTAATAACTGAGGTTGTGGGATAATTAAATATCTGTGTGGAATAAATAGCATGCCTAGATAAGCTGGGGATTCACTAATTTTATCTACTCTAGGATCAGCATTTAGATTAGGAGTAACTGAATACAAATTCTATGAAAATGAATACCTGAAAATATTTTTTATCATCTTTTCCTTTCCTTTCTTCTATTTTCTTTTCCTATGTTTCCTTTCCTTCATTAAAAAAATATTATTTTAAAATTGAGGTATAACATACATACAGTGAAGTACACAAATCTTAAACATGTAACTCAAATTTATATATGTATGTATTCATGTAAACACTACTCAGACTGAGACACAATATTTATCACCCCAGGATGATCCCTCATGTCCTATCTCAGTCAATTCATTCTAGGTAAGTCAAGCTCTTATTTCTGTTGTCAGAGATTAGTTTTGCCTGTCTCTGAGATACACTGCTAGCGAATTACATAAATATGCTTGTTTGTGTTTGTATTCTTCCATTCAACATAATGTCTGTGAGGTTCAACAATGTTCTATGTTATCACAGCCTGTTTATCTTTATTGCTGTGTAGTGCTCCATTATGGAAATATAGTTCACTATACTTTTTAGACATTCTTTTTTTGTTCTTTATTTAAGTTGTTTCCACATTTTAGCTATTATGAGTAAAGCTGCTATGAACATCCTTGTATGTGCCTTTTAGTTGACATATACATTTCTCTTGGGTATATATCTAGGAATAGAAATGTTGCATTATATGCAATTGTTGGCTTATGTTTAGCTTTAATAGGTAAAAAAAGCTGTTTCCAATAGTTTTTTGAGCCAATTTATATTCTATCAGAAATTCTATCAGAAATTTCATATCAGAAAATATGAGCATTCCACTTCTGCTACATCCTCTTCAGCATTTAGAGTGATCGTATGTTTTAGATATAGTCGTTGAATTAACTGTGTATTGTTGTAACAGTAGAGTTTCTTGTTATTACTACCATCAAGTCTACATACAGTAAACAGACGTTCACGGTACACTGTTCTGAGTTTAACATATACATAGATTTTTGTAACCACCATCACAATCAAGATGCAGCACAGTTTCATCACCAGAAAAAGTACCCCAGCGCCACATCTAACACTTTAAAACCACTGATCCGTACTCCATCCTTACAGTTTTGCTTACTTGAGGACGTCTTATAAAGTATATTATATAGTTTGAAACCATTTGTGGCTGGGTTCTTTCACTCAGCATATATAAAGGCTTTAGATTCATTCATGTTGTTGTCATGTTGCTGAGGGCTACTGAGAGGTAATTCCTCTGTGGTGCTGAGTAGGGGTAGTTCATTTTATGGATGCACCACACATTGTTTAACCACTCACACACTGATCTATATTTGGGTTGCCTCTAGTGTCGAGTGATTATGAATATAATATAATCAATATCATGTAAGAAAATGCCCAACTATTTTCCAGAGTGGCTGTACCATTTTGCATCACCACCACCAATGCATTAGAGTTTTAGTTGCTCCAAAACGATACCAGCACTCAGTCTTGTGAGGATTATTTTATTTTAGCAATGCTAATTAATGTGTAATAATATTCCATTGAGGTTTTATTTTGCATTTCTCAAATGGCTAATGATATTGAACATCTTTTCATGAGATTAATTACCATATGTCTTCTTTGAAATGTCTAAGTCTTTTGCCCATTTAATTTTTTGGTGGTGGAGAGCTGTTTGTTTTGTACTCCTGAGTTTTGAGGGTTCTTTAAATATTTTTCTCGCTATTGTTACCACTCCATTGGAAAAGCTTATATTCATACCCTTCTGACCCAAAAGTCATTTTCTAATTAACGTCTAAGCTGAGAGTAGACCTCCTTTATTAAAAAACATGTTTTTAGATGTACAGCCAGTTAATTAAAAAGTCTTACCTGCAGAATCTCTTTGTCATATCATTTAACCCCTAAACTAAGCACCCTACACTATGTCCCTAAACTATACCATGTATGCCAGGTTGTTTTTCACCAGCTCAATCAAACTGATCCTCAAAAGAAAGCCTCTTTGGGCTTCCCTGGTGGCGCAGTGGTTGAGAGTCCGCCTGCCGATGCAGCAGACACAAGTTCGTGCCCCGGTCCGGGAGGATTCCAACATGCCGCAGAGCGGCTGGGCCCGTGAGCCATAGCCACTGAGCCTGCGCGTCCGAAGCCCGTGCTCCGCAACGGGAGAGGCCACAACAGTGAGAGGCCCGCGTACCGCAAAAAAAAAAAAAAAAAAAAACACAAAAAACAAAAAAAGCCTCTTCTCTCTACTATTCTATTATTTCAATTATAATCAAACTTTGTAATCATTTACTTAGTGTCTGTCTCACTACTAGATAGCGAGTTCCTTGAGGAAAGAATTCATGTCTTGTTAAAATCTGAGTCCCACTGAATGTCAATGTTATTTGTACTAAATATGAGTTTTGTATTCTTCTGAATAGTGGCATTTGGACAGTCTTTATTTTCTCTCTCTAATTTATACGTTTTGCCCAAGTTACTTTATACATATTTCCCTTATTTTATAAGACTTATGTAATTTGAAAAGTTACAGGTGATAGTTTTAAAAATCAAATAATTTATATTAGCAAAATGACAGAAAAGTCACTATCTTAAAACATGAAAAAGTTATTTAGATTTTAAACTACCCAATGAAATGATGTATTTATTGCTACAATAATAATTTACTGCTACAATAATTTATGAAAGTTTCACTCAACTGCAATAAGCTACACTTTAAAGCACACTGAACTGACATTCAGCACATTTAGGATAAAATCTAGCCAATGAACATGGTAATTAGGTGGTATGGGTCATACTGTGTCTCAGTTTAGGCCTTAGATTTCTCAACTATAAAATAAGTAAGCTTTCTTTGATGATATCTGAGATTACTTTCAGCCATGATGTCTTTCTAGCTTTCAAAATAGCTTCACTTATTTCTAAACATATAACAAAATAGAAAACGAAAGCACTAGTTTTCAGCCTGAGTTTCCTTGGCTAATGTACTCTCAAAAATAGATGTTAACCAATATGCTAGCACATTATGCTTCAGGCTGTTTTCCACAGAGACACAAAGTAAATCCCTACAGAATTCTATTTCAAATAAGAAAAATGTAATTTGTCACCACTAAGATATTTTCAAAACTTCTTATCAACACCATGAAATGTGAACCCAGAGGAAAAAAAATTTTTTTTTTAATGGCACAAAAAGGTCTATCATTCTTTGAAAATGGGTAAAATGATGCATGTTGTGCAGCAGACCTAAGCAACCCAGAAAACTTACACAGATACACAGAAAGTTGACTTCCTATTTTATTCAATATGATCACAACTATGTTAGTAACTCAATTTATATTACAACTTTCATGATGTTTCTTTTTGTTGCCATCAACTCTCTTGTCTGCCATGTCACTCCCTAGGCATACCAAGCTCCTTGTGTCAAACAACATAAAACAATAAAACATCTGAATTTGAATGAACTCTTTATAACTCCATGCCTAACAACACTCCATTCTGCTATGAAAGATAAACTTAAAATATGTAAATCTATTATCCTCCTTTAATCCTTTCCATATTCTCATCACCTTGACAATAGAACCCAAAGCAGAATAGCCTAGAAAGCCCTTCCTGATATTACATTTGTTTACCCATCCATACCATCCCTGACACTCTCTTCAATGCTATTTGTTTTATCAAGTACTTTTTAAAAAACACCTGTTTAGAAAAACATAACGTTATTTTTTTCCTCAAAATCAGTTGCTGAGAGTTTAAATTTAAAACCCTTCTATTATTCCTAATTCTGTTTTGCATAAGTTATTTATGTTTATTAATATTTCAATTTAGCACAAAGGAGAGTTAAGCTTGCCTTCTGGGTCAGAGAACAGATAACAGCGAGTTCTCTAAGTGCATTTTAAAATCTCTTCAGATTCTGGTTCTGCAAACTTAGATTCTTCTTCACCTCAAACACTCCATGTTTCAAAGGTGACATGATAAATTAAATTCTGCTCAGGATTTAGCATCAGAGAAAATGAAACCAGGCTCCAGATAAGAATGATACAAAAAGAATACTAACATTAGGAAGAATAGGAGCCATACTAACAGCTATTTAGTGCCCATTATGCGACAGCTGCTTTCAATCATACTTCCACTAGTTCTTTAGAATAATATTTTAGAGGAGGAAGTTACTAGCCTCACCTAATGAAGAGAATACAGAAGACTGAAAAAGTTAGGTGATCTTCTCAAACCATTAAAGGTGGTAAATAGAGTTAGCATTCAAACCCAGGTTACGTCTGACATAAATACTCTTATTCTTTCCTCCCTTCCTGACAAGTAAAACTATGTTATGCAGGTCAATTTACTTGATATCTTTTATTTTCTCCTCTAAAATATGGGTATAATATTACCTATCTTAAATATTTTTTGAGGACAAAATGCGAAAACATATGTAATGCCTCATTCAACTGTATGTTATTAAATATTCATTCATTCAATAGCATTTATTGAGAAGTATCTTTGTGGAAGATCTGTTTTCTAAGTGTTCCGAGTACAACAGTAATAAATAGAACTGAAACCAGTCCCTGCCTTCAAGGCATTTTTTATTTTAGTGGGGGAAATAGACAATAAACAAAATAAAAAATAAAAAGGAATGAATCCTTACAGCTAATGCTTAGTTTGCCTTGAATTGCAACATAAGTTTAAGGCCTAGAAGCACTGGAAGCTCTGCTTGTGAGTAAGATGGAGAAAGAGGCAAGAGACTGTTATTACCATTCTAAGAATGAGAAAAGCCAGATAATATACAAAATCATCATGTTCCTCGACCCCACCAAAGAGCTAAGGATTTTAAAATACAGTCAGCTCTCTGTATCCGCGGGCTCTGCATCAGTTGATTCAATCAACTGTGGATCAAAAATATACAAAAATATTCCAGAAAGTTCCAAAAAGCAAATCTCAGATTTGCCACGTGTCCAGCAACTACTTACATAGCAATTTATATTGTATTAGGTATTATAAGTAATCTAGAGATGATTTAAAGTATACAGAAGTATGTGCTGAGGTTATATGCAAATACTACATCATTTTATACAAGGGACTTGAGCATTGATGGATTTTGGTATCTGTGGGAGATCCTGCACAGATCCTCCACTGATACTGAGGGACAACTATATCTATGATCACTGGGTTAAAGTTTTTAGTGTGTTGTGGGTTGAGTTGTGTCCTCTAAAATGATATGTTGAAGTCCTGACCCCCAGTACCTGTCAATATGTCATATTCATAAATAGAGTTTTAACACATATAATTAGTTAAGTTAAAGTGAGATAATTTTGGACTTGGGTGGGCTCTAAATCCAATATGACTGGTATCATAAAAAGAAGAGAACACATAGATACAAAAAAATACAGAGGAAAATGTTATGTGAAAATAGAGGCAGAGATTGGAGTGATACATCTCCAAGCCAAGGAACACCAAGGATTGCCAGCAAACCATAAAACCTAGAAGAGGCAAGAGAGGATTCTTCCCTAGAGACACTGGAGGAAGCATGGCCTTGCTGACAGCTTGATCTCAGATTCCTAGTCTCCAGAGCTGTGAGGGAACATATTTCTGTTGTTTTAAATCGCTGAATTTGTGGTGAATTATTACAGCAGCCATAGGGAAACAGTACATAGTGTAAATGGTGGATTGCACTCATGAATAGAATAAGGAGTGCGGAACTTCATCAGAGAGATGAAAAATTATTTTAAAAAGTGATCTGAGACCACAAGAAAGGAAAATATGATATCACAGTTAAACCATTCATTCAATGAGTTTATCAGAAAATAGAGCTATGGAAAAAATCAAATAACTTGAAGAGAGTTCAACAGAAATTGTCTAAAATGAAGCACAAATAAAAAATAAAAAATCAGAAGAATCCAAGAGGTTAGCTCAATATCAAATATCTTGGCCTCATTACATAATTGGAGACTTGGAAAGGAAAAAGAGACAGGTCAGAAGAAATATTTCAAATATTCTCAATAATAATGAGAATTTTTGAGCAGAATGAAAGAAAGGAGAAAAGAAGTACAACCAAACACAGATTTAAAGGAGCTCAGAGAAATATAAATATTATTAATTTTTTTAAAAAAGGAAAAGAAAAGCTAGGCACATCATAGTCAAATTGCACAAAAACAAATATTAAGAAGGAATTTTGAAGGCAGCATGAAGAAAAAAAAAATACACACAGAGGAGCAAGGATAAGGCATATGTCATGACATCTTTAAATACTAAAAGAAAGGGAGAAAATTTGCCAACGCACAATTCTATACCCAGTGAAAATATCTTTCAAAAATGAAGGTGAAATATTTTCTTAAACAAAAACTGAGATAACCCATTTCTAGTCGACATATTTACAACAAATATTAAAAGAATTTGTTTAGGCAGAAGAAATATATTAGATGTAAATTTGTACCTATATGTAGAAAAAAAAGAGAAGTGTATATGGTAAAAATGCAGGCACATAGAAAATACATATCCTTATTTTTAATTACTTTAAATAATATGGATTATCTAAAGCAAAGAGAGCAATAACATATTGTGTTTTGCAACATATGCAAAATTAAATTGTATAAAAAGAATAGTATAAAGGATAGGAGGGAGAGAATGAAGTACACTGTAAGATTCTTACATTCTACATGAAGTGGCATTATATCATTTGATGGTTCATTGTGATAAGTTAAAGTTGTGTATTCTAAAATAAATAAACATGTAAAAAAATAATGTGTAAGTGGAAGGAGATGAATTAATAACAAATTCATAATTAATTGAAAAAAGGCAGAAAGTGGAGATGAAAAGTAACTAATGAGATAAATAAAAGTCAATAGAAATGGCAGATTGAAATCCAACCATATCAATTTTGTATGGAAAGGACTATTATCAGTCAAGAAGACATACAGTGTAAAATATGTATGTATCAAACAATACAACTTTAAAATTCATGAATCAAAAAACAATGATAGAACTGAAAGAGTAATAGAAAAAAATCATAATTCCTTTTGGAGACTTCATCACTTACTAATTGACAGAACGAGTAGACAAATTAATCAGTAAGACGGTACAGGACATAGGTAACTTCAAATACTAACAGCCAACTTAATCTAATTGGCATTTATAGTAAACTTTACTCTGAAAGGAGCAAGATACTTATTTTTTATATACATATGAAATATTGATTAAAAAATAAAATTCAACATATTTAAAATAATTGAATTCATACAAAGTGTGTTCTTTAACCATGATGGAATTAAATTAGAAACCTATAACAGGAAGATATCTAGAAATTCTCTGAGGTTTTGAAACTTAAGGAATCCATCTCTAACTAATTCATAGATCAAGGAAGAAATTACCAGGGAAATAAACATTTATTTTGAATTTAGTAAAAAACAAACAAACAAAAAGTTTGTGGGATGCAATCAAAGCAGTGCTTAGCAGCAATTTTGTAAGATTAAATGTCTACATTATAAAGCAAGAAAGAGCTCAAATCATTACTTAAAGCTTCCAAAATTAGAGGGAAGGAAATAAAATAAGAGCAAATATCAATTAAAAAAAGAAAAAAATCAATGCATGTAATAAAAAGTAGTTCATTGAATAGATCAATAAAACTGATAAATCTCTAGCCAGGCTGATAAAGTAAAAAAAATGAGAAAACACACAAGACACCAATATCAGGATTAAAAGTGGTGAAATCACTACAGAGCCTACAGATATTAAAAGAATAAAAATGGAGTATTATTAAAATTTTATGCCAATATTTTAATGATACAGAAAATATATAAATTTCTTGAAAGACACAAAATACTACAGCTCATTCAAGATGAAGCAGATAATCTAAATAGAAAACTCTTATTAATAAACTGAATTTTCAGTTAAATACCTTTCCCAAGGTAAAGCTTCAGGCCTACTTGGCTTTACTGGTAATTAATTTTAAAAACATAAAGAAGAATTGATAGCAATTCTACTAAACTAAGCCACAAAGTAAAAAAGGAGGAACAATTTACAACTCCTTTTTTTTAGGCCATCATTCCTGTAATCCCTAAACTAGCCATTACAAGGAAAGAAAACTACAGACTAATATACCTTATGAACCAATGAACAAACAATGCTTAACAAAATGTTGACAAGTAAAATCCAGAAGAATATAAAATATATTTTAACAGTACATCATAGTTAAGTGAGATTTATCCTAGAAATTCAGAATTGTTTCAACATTCAAAAAAGTCATTATAATTCAACTTTTCAACAGAACAAATTAAAAGTGAACCATATAATTATCTCAATAGATACAGTTTACAAAATTCCCTACCCATTCATGATTCAAAATAAAAATAAAGAAGAAAGTAAAACACTCAATACTTTAGGAATAGAATAATATTTTATCAATTAGATAAAGAGTACCTATGCAAACCCCATAACAAAAATCATACTTTATTGGAATGACTGAATGCTTTCTGGTTGAGATGGGACCTGGGAAAAGATATCCACTCTTAGCACCTCTGTTGAGCTTCATACTAGAGGGATGGCCACTGCAATAAGGTTAATAAATTAATGTTTAAATAAACAAATCACTTTAGAGATTATAACATAGGAAAGAAATATTTTTATTTGAAGACACACAATCATCTATGAAGAAAATCCCTGACTACACAAAATAGCTATTACAACTAATAAATTTAGAAAAGTCCCAGAAAACAAAGCAGAATGGCTTGATTATCATGGGAAATGGAGGCATTTTATTGGGGTGATGGAACTATTCTTTATGTTGATTGTACTGGCAGTTACACGATTATATGGGTTTGTCAAAATGCCGATCTGTACAACAAAAAGAATGAATTTCAGTGTATGTAAATTAAATTAATAAACAAATAAAGTATTATTGGAAAATAAGAAAGAAACAGACATAAAGATAAATAGGATGAAGAATACTATTTCCCCTATCCTACCAAAGGCTTTCTCTTACCTTCACCTCTAGTCTCATCTAAATTTCCCTTTCTTTTTTTATTTTAGCTGTTTTAATTTTATTTCATTTTATTTTTTAATATTTATTTATTTATTTACTTATTTGGCTGCACCTGGTCTTTGTGGGGCACAAAGGATCTTTGTTGCCGCCTGCAGGATCTTCGTTGTGGCATGTGGTAGGGCTCTTTCGTGTCAGTTTGTGTTCGTGTGTTTGGCTGGGGGTTGAGATGGAGGTGTTAAAAGTATCCACTGGGTTGGTATTTATATTAGTTTGTTCTCAGTAATCTTTGGGTGCTCACTTTTTCTCTGGATATAAATGTAATTGATGAAATCTTTGTTTTATCAGAAAGTATTATTGAATTTCCTTTTGCTGTCTGAATTATTATGAATCAGATAATACTTTCAAAATTAATTTTAGCAAGTCCTTCCTGAAAAATTCCTAAAAGCACAGGCTATTGCTTGAACAAAAGAATTATTATTTCTAAAGACATATTTCTGTTTTATTTTAACCATACTTCACCTTTTGAATGATCCAGCTGTCATTCATATTGTGAGATCTTAAAGTTAAAAAGGATTAAAGAGACCCTGGGCTCTAGTATTTAATCTAAACATTGAAGATTTCCTTCTCAATTTCCTTAACCCATGGTCTCTGCTCTGCCTCCACTCTGAAATCAGCAGTGACACATTGTTCCATGCCTTTCTTGGGTTACCCATTCCATCCTTCCACAGTTGTTGTTGTTGTTTTGTTGTTGCTTTCTTTGCTTTTGTTTTAATGTTCTGTTTTACATTCCTCTGAGTCATACTAATGCAGCCCTCAAGCCACACAGAAGTTCTCTTGTTCTGCTTCCACATGCTAGACAATACAACACGGGAAGGTCTCAGATTTTTCTGTGCTCCACAGGCTAACCTTATTTCCACTGTTCTCATGAACAGATTTCAAAATCCCTTGCCATCTTTTAAGTTTAACTTCACCCATTAATAATCTTCTTGTAGAGCAGTAGTAAGAAATGAACTCAATTTTCCTGCACCTAGTATTCTGTCTCTACATTTACTGATTTAGTAGTGTCAAATGATTGCTTTTATTAAAAAATTCTCCCCTTTAAGTTTGTAGCTTTTAGTGTTTACCATTATTACAGTAACTATGATTTTTATGTGATATCATGTTACTATATTATAGGGTATATAAGAATTTCTGTTACATTGAAAATAATTCATATTATCTTCACATATCCACCTGCTCAATCTTTTGAACAAGAAAGGAGAAAGAAATTACTAACACTACTGAAGAAGCTATTACATGTCAGGCACTGTACCATAACTTTTGCATACATTTTCTCAGTCATTTCCAAATCAGCCCTATAAAGTTAGCATTATGTATTTCCTTTTTTTTTTTTTTTTTTGCGGTACGCGGGCCTCTCACTGTTGTAGCCTCTCCCGTTGCGGCGCACAGGCTCCGGATGCGCAGGCTCAGCGGCCACTGCTCACGGGCCCAGCCGCTCAGCGACATGTGGGATCTTCCCAGACCGGGGCACGAACCTGTGTCCCCTGCATCGGCAGGCGGACTCTCAACCACTACGCCACCAGGGAAGCCCTGTATTTCCATTTTAAATGGGAAAGCCAGGCTCAAAGAATCTAACTAAACTGCCTGAATTTACACAACTTGTGAGAGAGAAATAAGAATGTGAACATATGTCTGTTGTCATCAAAGACCAACAATACTATGACTTGAAATCTTCAGAGAACAGCAAACCAGAATAGTCTGAATATATTGCACATTATTTACAAAAATGGACCATATATTGTCATATTTGTAATAGCATGCATATGAGAATTTGTGATTTTTTTCATGTATCTAGGACAATATATATTAGCTATTTAATACTCTAGAACATTTACAAGAGCTTGCTCTAGCAGTCACATATTCTAGGGCATTAAGGGTGAATGTGGAAGAAGTATTTTACAATGATCAAATTATGAATGCCCACATACAAATGATTTAACTAATAATATCTTCTCTTAAATTAATGATTATACATTACGGACAATTAAATAATTAGACACTATTTAAGCCAGTGAATGTAAGCTCTATGTCTAACTTGGTATGCTAGTTCAACCCAGTTAGGAATCATGTGACAAAAGGTATGTAAAGAGAACTGCAATTTTTCCTTGGTAAGATTAAGCACCCAAGAACACTTTCTTTGTGCTAGCCGTGTTCTCCCAATCTTACCCCTACCTGATTTTCTACTTGAATAAGTAAACCTAGCCTTATTTATGACTTTGACACTTGGAGATTTTGGCAACACTTGATTTCTTGGTTCTTACAAGGATGCTCTTTACACAGCAAAAACTGCCCTCATCCCAGCAACTCGGGATCCAATACTGACAACGTATTTTTTTCTTTCTATGCTTTTTCTTCTCCCTTAAAATCCCCTCTTCTTTACCAAGTCACAGTCTACCAATACTTTTTATTTTTTCTGTTGAGGTATAAATTGACACACTGGACAACATATTCCTAGTCATTACATTGCTCTCTAACTGAACACCAGTAATAACTTGATGACTACTCTCTGTCTCCTTGTCCTCAAAATTTGAATAGCAGATTTAGAGAACATTTATATTTAGATAGTTCAGCTATCTCAGTTGATTTCTAATTAGCTTCCACTTCCTACCCCCAGAGAATAACAACATTGGCTAAATATCTTACCTCACTGATCTAGTTATTTAATTGATATTCCTGGCCATTACTTCTGAAATATGGTAGATGTGCCCATATAATTCTTGGTTCCAAAAGGAAACAGCAAACCATTTACCAATGCGCATTCACTTATGCACCTTGCAATTTTGGGAGAAAGGGAAAATTTGCTTGGACCCCCATGCTTTCTATCTGGCAGTCAGAAACACCATCTGGTTACTGTGACCATTCAAAGTCCAACAAATCCCACTAAGTTCGAGTATGGCAGAAACCATGTATGCTTTTTAAAAATCTTATGCTAATGAGGCTCTATGAGACCTCAAAGACAACTGTATGTAACTGAAAAATAAATCTGTCAGTTAATTATTATGCAGATGATTTTAAGGAAAGGAAGACCAAATTTTAAATGGAATTTCTAAGTCAAAGGTTTATTTTTTGATAAATGAACGCTTCTTTATTATTATTTGAGATAAGCAATGGTAAACAGCTCTTTCTTCCACTTTTTAACAGATACACAAGAAAACAATCTTCATAATTTCTTTCTTCATCAATACCACAAAATTGCTCTGCTTTCTGGAGAGGTTTAAAGAATTAGGCAGCTAACAAGTGACATTGGAAGGTTAATCTCATTACTCTGCACTCTGTTCACATCATCTGGCCTCCTCACAATAAGAAGGGATTACCTGTTGACAGTACAGCAGTGATAATGAAATAGTTTGTAAACATTATCTAGAAAGAGAGAATAGTCCACTTTCATTTTCCACAGGACACTGCCATGCAATCATGATCTTCTTTGGACTTCTAGTACTTAAAGAGGAACTACAAGAGAATATCTCTGGTAATCATGAAAATATAATTTTGACAGGAGTTAAGCTGATTCACTTGTTGCCATGACTAAATGTAATAATCTACGTAAAGCACATTATACTGTTCTTGGCCCATAATCACTTGAGTATTATATATTTCTTTTCTAATGATGTTAAGGTATAATATTTATATGATCACTAATAAGGTGTAGATATTAACATTAATATTTATTTTTCTAATGCAAAAGCAACACCTGGGCTGACTCAATCTTTGATGTTTTTACCAGGTGATCAGCATTTTAAAATAATGCCTCATTTAAAATACTTTCCTCAGCTAATCAGGACTGCCAGGCCCATTTCCTGCATAGCACTTCAGGGGATATCTGAATTGTGAAGGGGTCTCTGTCTATGTCTTTAATCACACAATTTGCACGAGACAATTAGAATAAAAAGTCAAAGAATAAAAAGTCATTAAAAGAAGAGGGCATATGAAACACAGTATGTTAGTAGATGAAAGTCAGGATCACATCATGATTAAGTAAAGGATCTTTGTCCAGTGTAGGCTCTGAAAATTAAGAAAAGTAATGTATACTTTCTTAATTCAGTTTTTTTTTTTTCTGTATATAGCGGGAATAGTGCTACCTACGCTGTAATATTCTTATGAGGTTTAATGTGAACATGTGTATAAAGCATTTACCTCTTCGAGAAGGCCCAGTGATGTAAAGGCTTGTGTTACTTAAAACTCCAACCTGTGACTGCACATGAACTTGGCTGATTGATGACCGAAAATGTAGGCAAGGTTTTCATCAGAGCATCTCTCATTCCCTCCTTCCATCCTCATTCCCATCCCACTGCATTTCTAGTATAGCATTAGTCCTGGGCTTTGCTCCTTGGTTTTTGGGAAATTCAACAGCTCTACTTCAGAAACCAGTGAAGGAAAACAGGAAAAATTGTAGCTTATTTGCCTGTGTAATACTATCTTCTTTTCATCTACATGGTTGTTATCCTCATCATTGTCAACATTTGTTTTCCACTGAATAATTCTGATTCTTCCTGGAAGGGCTCTGTCCAATGATTTAGTTTGCTCTCCTCCATGGGCTACATACTGCCATATTGCTTCCCCATTAATTCAGTTATGGTCCTTACATATAGTCACTTTGATTCAGTACGGTCTCAGTTTTAAAAAATTATTAGTTCAGTGAAATTTACTTATAAAATTGAATAAAAAAGGTTGAAAAGCAAGTATATGTATAAATGCAGTTTGGAACACATGCTATAATAATTATGTAAGGGTTTTTATTATATTTTGTATCAATTTGCATCTTCTATTTGACTAACTTACACTTTTTTAATAGAAAAACTACAATATATGGAGTTGAATAAAGTTGGTGAGAAAGGGTATTTTATTCTGCATCTGGCCTCTGCTTTGTCAAGGGGACACTATATTCCACATTTTCTCATTAAATTATTCAACAAAAAATATGTATTGGACAAATATCATATGCAGGGACTGCTATGTAGTTTGAGGGGATGCAAAGAAAGATGAACAAGACATGGGTTCTACTCTTACATTTCACATTCCTAAGGCCTAGGTATGATTTGTAAAGCCTAAGAATTCTCCTTTCCTTTCTAACTGCCTTAAAAGTAACTCACAGATATATTTTGAATATTGAATATTTTACAAGTATGAATAATAAAACTCCTAGGATCGTAGACTATAAAAGTTGAGGTGACTTTAGATGTTGTTTTTCACCCATCTCCATATCTTCCCCCTCCCCATAATTTTACTTCATAAAGGAGAGGAAGAAGATCCATAGAAAGGTAAAGTCCTCTGGGATTTGTAAAACAGAAGAAGAAAAAAGAGCAGCCTAAGGAATTCTATCTAACAAGGTTGAATGACCAGCTGAGAAGATTTAATAATACACAAATATTATATTTTATATATTTTTCTTACACTAAATTCAAAAATCCAGTGTTCAAATTAATATAAGGGCTATGTGTTGTTAAGGAAAATGACGAGACACGGAGTCACACACAGCAAAAATAAATCTCAGCTGGGCTCCTAATTAGCTCTAGATTTGGACAAGCTTTCAAGTTTTTTTTTGTATTAGTTCTTTAACTGTTCATTGAACATAGTAATACTACATATACAACCAGATTTTTGAGCTTTAAATAAAAAATATAATTTGATAGAAATATTAAATACTCAAATAATATTAGATCTCACTAACTAGGGGCTTTTAAAAACGATCCACTGTTGCAGAAATATTTTTCAGTGCACTATCCTTTATTTAATGTTAGGACATTGCTGCTCAAGCAAAGTCAATTGCTGGCAAGTCTCTGACTAGTTTATACCTTTAGGTTTTGCCAATTATATTTCTACATGGCTCCTCAAAAATTATTACCTCTACCGTTATCAGATTTAAGGAGTTACCAGAAATCTGTTTATACTATAGTTTTATAACAGTACTAATGAGAATTTATTCATTCATTTGTTCAAGAAATACTGATTTAGCACCTATGCTTTACCAATTACTGGGTCATACACTAAAGACAGACTGTTATAAAAAACAAGCTCTCTGTCCTCATGGTATAATGTTAATAACTGTAATTTAAATAAGTCCCAAATGTTTTCACACACCCTATTTTATTGACTCCTCATAATGACCATGTAAGGTAGGTACTGTGACTATCAAAAGAATTTCACTGATGGGAGTATTTATGACCTGAGATACTAAAAGAGTGTCTTACCTTGCATAATTCCAAATCTTCTACCAATATAGAATACCTCCTAATCGAAGATTTTCTTCAACTATCAATACAAAGAACGGCCAAGCTGTGGGTCCCCATGACAAAACTGTTAGCAGATGTTGCCTTTTCATTGTTTTTAGGGCTCAAGTCAGAATATACATTGTCCATTACCAAATCATACAAAATTTTTTACCCTTGCCATTTCAAATAGCCTGCATTATACCTCCTCTTCCATCAGTGCACATAATTGAGAGCTGACTTGGAGTTAGAGAAAGCTTATATTGAACAATTTCCTTAACCTAAAAGAGTTTCTTTCATTCTTACAATTTTCTGCTTATTGCTTGAGCCAGAGAATAATAAATGCTTGATTACTTGTTCTTTTATAGCTGCAAGTATTGTCTGTTTCTAGAAAACAGGGATGTTTGTATATTACATTTTACGAAAGATTAGATATATCACCTCATTACCTGGGGAGTATGCCTCCATACATAATTTATACCACAATCTTTCTTCTATCCTACCTACTTCAATTATCTTTCTCCTCTTCTTATTGCTTGGCGTGTATTGCCTGAATTACTAGGCCATGAAATGTCCTTTTTCCTATAACTCAGTCTCTGACATTTCCAAATCTTCCTGTGAGAGATATCAAAAAATAAACACTTCATTCTTTACAGAATTAATAAGATGTATGGTCTTAATCGCAAACTTTTTAGCTAATTAAAATGAAATTGGAATGCACATGGTAGAAGTAAATGTCTAAACTCGCTGATGGAAATATTTATGACTTTTAAATTTTATATTTTTAAAATTGTACTGTTATTTGTTTATTCAAATATATACAAATATATTGAATCCTCTTGCACAAAACAATGAAGGTGGAAAAAATAATTTTATTCTTCATTGCTGTTTGTGGCTCTCTGCCATAGTGATTTTAATTTATTATAATTCATTACAAACAAGAAAGATTTCTGATTCTCACTAAATCTGTTTTCATTTCATTTTACTTGAACAATGGAAATCACATTCCTAAAGCACAAGCACATGACTTCTGCACGTTAAAAACTAAATAAGCTCAAATACATAAGAGCATCTGAAGATATTTATGACCATTTTCAAGCAGCACCTTAAACTCTGTTCATATACAAAGATCAATTATGCATATTAAAAAGCCATTAGGTCAAATTAAGGCTTGGATTACATGTGAATGTGAATTAATCCTGATTGCTTTTTTAGTATTACAACGTTTGAAAATGTAAACAACTATCTCATGGGTGCTATCTAATATATAATCATTATTTTGGCTAATACTGAAAGTTATGTTTATAACTATTTCTCTGACATGTGTTTGAATGTTCATAGATAAATACATAAATTCTATGAGACTAAAGTCCCCACTCACAGGGAGATAACTGGTCTATCTATTATTCTCAGGCTTTCAGATTTCTAAAATGTTACTATCACTCTCACAGGTACTTTTTTGATGAGTATATTCTTCTCTTTCCCCCTGGCATTGATATGATTACAACTCTTTTTTCAAATGTACTAATGTGGGTGTTTGAACTTGACAAAAAAAGAACATGGTTTGTCATACAGAGATAATTAGCCTAAATACAAACAGGCACAGTGAGCTTGATAATGGTGCAATGTAAACTTTGCAAAATGAAATGAAAAGAGAAAAACAAGTTAAAAAATAAAACAGAACATCCAAGAACTGCGGGACAATGTCCAAAGATGTAACATAGGCATAACTGGAATGCCAGAAATAAAAAGGGAGAGAATGAAGCAGAAGAAATCTCTGAAACATAATCATGAATTTTCCAAAATGAATGATATACAACAAGCCACAGTTCTAGGATGCCCAGAAAATATCAGATAGAATAATTACTAAAATAAACCAACAAGAGTCCTAAGCATATCATTTTCAAATTTCAGAATACCAAAGATGAAGATGAAGTCTAGAAAGGACCAAGAGAACTGGGGTTGGGCAACACCTTACCTACAGAGGAACAAGAGTCAATTACAGAAGAGTTCCTAGAAACCATGGTTTCTAAGTGGTTCTTTAACCACCACTTAGAGAGTGGAGTTAAATACTTAAAATATTGAAAGAAAAAAATATAGACTTATATCCACATTAAATTGTTATTCTTCAAATTGAAGGAAAAGTAAAGATTTTCTCAAAAGCTGTGGGAATTCATTGCCACTAAATCTACCCTGAAGGAAATGTTGAAAGAAGTCCTTCAGGCAGATGGATACATATAGGTCATATACTTAGATCTGCATAAAGAACAGAAGAGTATCAGATAAAGAATACATAAATGTAATATCAAATCTTTAAAAAAATTTTAATTGATATTAAAAATAAATGATTTTTAATTGGTTATATTAAAAACATATTGGTGGCACATGGGTAAGTAAAAGTAATGAAAGCAATATCACAAGGAGCTATAGGTAGAAACTGGGAATACTCGGTTATAAGTCCCTGCACTACACGTGAAATGGTACAGTGTTATTTGAAGGTGAATTTAGATAAGATAAAAATGTATATTGCAAATTCTAGGGCAAGCACTATTTTTAATACAATTGTTATGCTAATAAAGGCGATAAAAATGGAATCATACAAAATGCCTAACAAAAACCAGAAAAGGGAAAAAAGAGGTAGGGGAAGAAACAACAAAAAATCCAATAAATATTAAGTACTAACTAAACTAGCTAACTAGCCATTAAGTTACTAACTTGATACCAATCTAACTGTATCAATAATTGCTTTAAATGTGAATGTTTCAAATACACCAAATAAAAGACAGAGATTGTCAGATGCTACAAAAAATTAAGAACAAACTGTATGTTATCTAAATAAGTCCCACTTTACATATAAAGACACATTTAGGTTAAAAGTAAAGAATGGAGAAAGACATACCATGCTATCACTTAACAGAAGAAAGCTGGAATAACTATATTATTTTCAGACAAAGTATTTTTCAAAAAATGATTAATTGTTGAGGATAAAGAGGGGCATTACATCATGAAAAAGGTGTCAGTTCTCAAAGAATCTAACATTCTTAAATGTGTATGAAGATAACAATAGAAGGTCAAAATATATCAGGCAAAAACTGACAGAACAGCAAAGATAAGTAGATAACTCCACTAATACTGTCAGAGACTTCAAGAAGCCACCCTTAGTAATTGATAGATCAAGTAGGCAGAAAATCAGTAAGGACACAGCTGACCTGAACAGCACTATCAATCAACTTGATCTAACTGGATATCTAATGGATATGCCATCCAACAGCAGAATACACGTTTATTTCAAGTTCATATGAAACATTCATCAAGATAGACCTCGTCCTGGGCCATAAAACACAGCTTTAAAAATGTGAAGAATAGAAATTATACAGTGTGGTTTCAAATCAAAATGGAATTAAAGTAAAATTCAGTAATAGAAAAATAGCAGAAAATCCCCAAATATTTGCAAAATAAATATCACACAACTAAATGACACATGAAGTCAATAAAGTCTCAGAAAAAGTTAACTTTTTTCAACTAAAGTAAAATTAAACCTCAACATTTCAAAATCTGTGAGATGCAGCAAAAGCAGCACTTAAAAGGATATTTATAGAATTAAGTTCATACATTAGAAAAAAATCTAAAAGTTATACCTTGTGTTTCCCCTTTAGCAAAATAAAGAAAGAAAAGAAATTTAAGCCTAAAGAAAGCGACTGAAAATAAAAAGTAAATAAAATTTAGGAAAGATATCAGGGAAATTGAAAAAATGAAAATCATGGAGCAAATCAACAAACCCAAAAGCAGGTTATTTGAAAAGATCACTAAATGTGATAAAACTCTAGCCAGTCTAACCAGAAAAAAAAGAAAACTACGAATACTAGATATGAAAAAGGGATTATCTCTACTTATCTGATGAGATTAACGGGATAATAAATAAATTCTATAAACAACTCCATGCTCACAAATTTAATTACTTAGATGAAATCTACCAATTTCTTGAAAGGCATAAACTGCGAAACTCACCCATGAAGAAAAAGATAATATAAAACCTTACATCTATTGAATCGATGACTAGTAACATTCCAAATAGGAAGGCATCATATCCAAATTGTTTCACTGGTGAATTCTACCAAATATTTAAAAGACAATATCAATTCTTCATGATCTTCTCCAGAAAATAGAAGCAAAGGAAATCATTCCTAACCATTTCTGAGTCCAGCATTACAAACCAGATAGAGATATTAGAGAAATGAAAGTTACAAACAATAAATCTCATTTAACTTAGATGAAAAAATCCTTGTATTATTGGCAAATCAAATTCCACAGTGCATAAAAAGGATTATACAAAGTGGTAAAGTGGAATTTATTCCAAGTATGCAAGGCTATTTCTACAGTCAAAAGTCAATCAATGTAATCTACCACATCAATAGGCAAAAAACAAAAACAAAACAAAAAACATCACATATGATTATATCATGATTACATCAATTGATACAGAAAAAGCATCTGACAAGATCCAAAATGACAGAAAATTATTGTCATTAATGATAAAAGATTTTTCAGAAAATTAAAAATAAAGAGGAACTTCTCCAACCATTCATTCCTATTTAGCACCATGCTGTTAGTCTTAACTGGTGCAATAACATAAGAAAAAGGAAAAAATATATACAGATTGGTAAAGAAGAAATAAAATTGCCTTTATTGATAGATGATTTGATTGGTCATGTAGAAAATCCCAAAGAGTCAACAAAAAGTTCTTGGAACTAATAAGTGAGTATATGACGATCACAGCATAGAAGGTTAACATAAAAAGTTCCATTTATTTAACATTCTGGAAAAAGGAAATTCTAGAGTCATGAAACATATCAGTGGTTGACCTGGGTTTAGATTCAGGAGAGGGTTGAATAGATGAAGCAGTGGGGATTGTTAAGGCAGTGAAACTTTTCTGTATAATGCTGTAATGGTTGATACATGACACTGTGAATTTGTTGAATCCCATGGCACTTTATAGTACAAAGAGTGAACATTAATGTATACAAATTAAATAGAGATATGTAGATAAAGATAGAGAAATATGCTTTAGGTGATGGTTGGAGAATTCCGGAATGGAATGCCGAATGTGACAAAAGAAATTAACTGCATTGCAAATATATGAAACAACCTCACTTAAAGGAGGGGGGCAAAGAGTTAAGCACCTAATTAACATTGGAAATGAATGGAGCCTGTCAGACTAAAGGCAAAAGGAACCACCACACATAAACTCTGTACTCTGTAAGGTGTGACCTGCTAGGTCAGGCTAACAATTCTGAAACCACTATACATGTATACCGGAGTTAAACAATTAAGTAGATGTATGATGGATGGTAGGAGATAGGGTTCTCAGTCTTGGATTGGGAGGTTACAAGTAATCAAGTGGTAAAGGATAGAATGGTTCCTGTGGCAATGTGGTACTTGATTAAATTTCAACATCAGTATGATGATGCAGAGTAAAAATATCTAGAATGTTGAAAGAAAAATAAACTTAGAATTCTGTATTCACCAACACCTCTGAATGTTAGGTTTTATTATTATCCACATTTTACACATGAAGAAATTGAGGCAGGATGGAAATAATTTACTTCTTCCAAAGTCACATAATTAGTCAGTGACACAGCTACAATTTGAACCCTGGCAGTATGTCTATGAGACATGTTCTTATTCATTATGCTATAGTGGCTCTCTGTCCATTTATTTTTATTGTAACTTTTATGTGTTTTTATGGCACCTGTTTGTTTGCATAGCTGTCCTGATGATCATGAGTTAAGTAAAAGACCAGATAATCTTTGCTAATTAATGAAAGAATGAATAACAAAACTTTGAAATAAGTAAATATATCTGTCCTTGGTTCCTCTGGAGCTCAAATTACTACATGAGCTATGGGAGACTAATTCAAGTTAGCCTAAAATATGAAAGAATGATTTTTGTATAATCTAGCCTGTATTGAGTTTAACAGTATACTAAAGAATTTTTCAATCAAATCAATAAGGTTTTATTTTACTAAGCATTTATTACATTGCTAACATTGTACTTGACACAAAGGGAAATATTTGGTGATGACTCCATCGCGGTGCAAGCACTAGGTTGTAGAAATAATCCCCACTACTGGGAATCTGTGAGATAACAGGACAAGACAAACTAAAATTTTGTTCTAAGTTGTGTGTCACTGACTGTAAGTATATGAAAAGACAGGGAACAGTAGACTTACACGTGATGAGGTCTGTCTGGGAAACATTCTTTCACAGTATTCTTTGAGGGACAGATTTACCTATGATAGAATTCATCAGCTATCCTATCCTTTTTGGGAGAACACATGACGTCCCTGCTAATTAATTTAGTAAGTCAGTGGAGTTGTTTTTCAATTTAGTGTTTTAATCTGAAAAATATTTTAGCAAATGTTTATCAAGGGTCTTATATTTGCCAGGCACTTAGGTAGTACTGAAAAAACAGAGAGGAACAAAGGGGCATTCCCTGGATTCAGAAGCTGATGGTCAGGCCACAGATATATAAGCAAATAAGTAAAATACCCTGTTCAAATTATTAAATATATTATACTTGAGATATATAGGAGGTATAGACTGACAAGCAGCTTGAGGGTCTCTTATTTCAAAGTGCCACTTCTAAAGTTCAGAATATTCTCCTCCAAAAACATGGGGCAAAGCACTGCTTGGGCCACTCACTGAGAGCTTGGGGACTGTCATTGCCTGGTGATTACAATCTAAGTCAACAGTTCTCAACCATGGGATGATTTTGCCCCTACTGTGATGTTTAGCAAAGTCTGAACACTGCATAATGATCAAGGGATCAATCCAAGAAGAAGATATAACAATTGTAAATATATATGCACCCAACATAAGAGCACCTCAATATATAAGCCAAATGCTAATACCTATAAAAGGGGAAATCGACTGTAACACAATAATAGTGGGGGACTTTAACACCTCACTTACACCAATGGACAGATCATCCAGACAGAAAATTAATAAGGAAACACAAGCCTTATGACACATTAGACCAGACAGACTTAATTGATATTTACAGGACATTCCATCCGAAAGCAGCAGAATACACTTTCTTCCTACGTGCACATGGAACATTCTCCACGATACATCACATCTTGGGCCACAAATCAAGTCTTGGTAAATTTAAGAAAATTGAAATCATATCAGGCATCTTTTCTGACCACAATGCTATGAGATTAGAAATTAATTACAGGAAAAAGAAATAACTGTAAAAAACACAAACATGGAGGCTAAACAGTATGTTACTAAACAACCAATGGATCACTGCAGAAATCAAAGAGGAAATCAAAAAATACCGAGAGATAAATGACAATGAAAACCCGACGATCCAAAACCCATGGGATGTAGCAAAAGCAGTTCTAAGACAGAAGTTTATAGCAATACAATCTTACCTCAGGAAACAAGAAAAATCTCCAATAAACAACCTAAACTTACACCTAAAGCAACTTAAGAAAGAAGAACAAACAAAACCTAAAGTTACTAGAAGGAAAGAAATCATAAAGATCAGAGCAGAAATAAAAATCAAAATGAAGAAAACAATAGCAAAGATCAGTGAAACTAAAAGCTGGTTCTTTGAGAAGACAAACCTTTAGCCAGACTCATCAAGAAACAAAAAGGGAGAGGACTCAAACCAATAAAATTTGAAATGAAAAAGGAGCAGTTTACAACTGAAACCACAGAAATATAAAGGAATAAGCAACTATATGCCAGTCTGGAGACATTTTTGATTATAGTGACTGGTGGGGCAGAGGGAGATACTGGCACCTAGTGGTAGAGCACAGGGATCTGTCACATATTCTACCATGCACAGAACAGCCCCATACAACAAAGATGGATTGGATTTGAAATGTTGATCATACTCTGGTACAGGGGCTGTGAGTGGGACCAGCCAGCTGTCAGCTCAGAATCACCCAGAATCTATTTTGATCCTGATAATAGGAATGTGAACAAACTCAGCTCAGCTCCCGAGAGAAGGAGAAGGTTAGGTTTAGGGTTACAGTAAATTAGCAACTGGTGATGGAGAGGACCTAGCCAAAGTAAACCAACTACTTGAGACAGCTGCCCTACCCCACCCCAAGAGAGTCTGAATCTAAATTTATTTTCTACCTGATTATATTTACTTAAACCAATCTCTCAGATCTCAGTGTCTTTACTTAATCCTCCATTCAATTCCACTACTTTATACCTTTTCTTTATTTCTTGTTTTCATTCTGATAAACCCAATAAAATACATTTCAGGATTTCACATATTGTTTCTCTTTTTTTTTTTTTTTTTTTTTTGGCGGTACGTGGGCCTCTCACTGTTGTGGCCTCTCCCATTGCGGAGCACAGGCTCCGGACGCGCAGGCTCAGCGGCCATGGCTCACGGGCCCAGCCACTCTGCGGCATGTGGGATCTTCCCGGACCGGGGCACGAACCTGCATCCCCTGCATCGGCAGGCGGACTCTCAACAACTGTGCCACCAGGGAAGTCCAATTTAATAATCCATTTCTTTGAATATATAATTTTGTTGAACTGGGAATTCCTCTTTGCTTTGGCTTGATACCAAAGTATCAATAAACCTTTGAACCTCTAAAGCTCCAAAGGATTAAAGTCATCTATTGTTGAGTAATTACTACTCTTTTAGCTGTATTAGAAAACCTTCCTATGTTCACTTTCAAAATTTATTAGGTTTTTGAATTTTCAAAGAATTGAACAGGCATATATCCAAGATTTTATGAGGATTTATAACTCTATATTTCATTAAATAAATGTCTGGAA
Source organism: Stenella coeruleoalba (assembly GCF_951394435.1). Taxonomy (NCBI): domain Eukaryota; kingdom Metazoa; phylum Chordata; class Mammalia; order Artiodactyla; family Delphinidae; genus Stenella; species Stenella coeruleoalba. The sequence continues at coordinate 80,216,948 of NC_137159.1, read as the reverse complement.
CTAGTGCTTTAATAGGAAAGAACAGGCTTTTAAATTTTGAAAACCAGCAATACACTTGATGGTCTGAATAAAGCAGTAAGGAGAAATAAATGAAATTCTATAACATATCAAAAATTTACTTGAAAACATAAAGCAATAGAAGGAAGTTTCTTTCTTAAGCACCAAGGAATTATTGTGCTTGTTAGTTTCAACTCCTTGAGGGATTTATCTTTAGGAGATAAATTATATCATTTATAATAAAAGGAAGGGCATGTTATATGAGCAAAATTGAAAAAGAAAGAAGAAAGGAAAAACAGAAGTGGTGAAAATGAGAAATGGGACAAATTAAGAGGATTGAAGATGTGGGGGAGTGCAGGGTCACAGAGGGACTCCTGGAATCTCAAAAGAGCTATTTTCAGAATAGCAAAAGTAGACTTAGCATGTTATCTGAGCTTTATTAAATATATTGAGAAATAGTTTTCTCTTTTTCTAATAACAACTTTGAACCTATAATTTAGTACAGATTAAGAATTAAGGGGCTTCCCTGGTGGCGCAGTGGTTGAGAATCTGCCTGCTAATGCAGGGGACACGGGTTTGAGCCCTGGTCCGGGAAGATCCCACATGCCGCAGAGCGGCTGGACCCATGAGCCATGGCGCTGAGCCTGCGTGTCCGGAGCCTGTGCTCCGCAAAAAGAGAGGCCGCAACAGTGAGAGGCCCGCGCACCGCGATGAGGAGTGGCCCCCGCTTGCCACAACTAGAGAAAGTCCTTGCACAGAAACGAAGATCCAACACAGCAAAAATAAATTAATAAACTCCTACCCCCAACATCTTCTTGGGGAAAAAAAAAAAGAATTCAGGTGGGCTTCCCTGGTGGCACAGTGGTTGAGAGTCCGCCTGCCGATGCAGTGGATACGGGTTTGTGGCCCGGTCCGGGAAGATCGCACATGCCACAGAGCGGCTGGACCCGTGAGCCATGGCCGCTGAGCCTGCGCGCCCGGAGCCTGTGCTCCGCAACGGGAGAGGCCACAACAGTGAGAGGCCCACATACAGCAAAAAAAAAAAAAAAAGAATTAAGGTTACATATTTTGTTATCTAGGAGTATTAATCTTAATATCTCCCATTAAGATGATGGCATTGAGTCATTTGAGTATAGACTGGAATAACAGATATGCTTTTGGTTCTAAACCTATTTCATGACTGGCCCTCTGGGATTGCATCTTTGCCGCTTTCTTTGTGTTCTAAGATATATTTAGACAGAAATTTTTTTGTTGATAAATGGGAATTGTGTGTTTGTGTGTACTTACATTCTAATTGCAAACCTTTACTGTCATAGGAAGAGTTTTGGAATCTATTAAACAATATCATCAAAAAGTTACTTTGCAGTTATTAAAGTTGATGTAATTCTTAGAAATGATTGTCCTTAAAAGTTATCTTCTTTGGCAAATATTTTCTATGGAAAAAGATTTAAAAACTCAATTTATCTTACTAATAGAGAACACTATTTTAAAATAACTGTTTATCAAATAAACCAATAAACAAACAAACAAAACAAAAAATATCACCTTTTGTCTTTAACTTGCTGGATTTTTGGAGTAAGCATTATTGCAGGAAAACCTTCCCAGATTAAATTTGTTGCTACTGTTACTTTTGTGGTTTTAAATAATTCTCACAGGTTTTAATTCATTGCATATTTATTTAATTAATGTTCATATTTCCCTACTAGACAATGCTTCTAGAAGGCAAATTCTACATCAGTCTGATGTCCAATGCTTGACATGTAACAGCAGCCTCATATATCTATGAATGTAGTAAGTCTAGTACAACCTCTGAGAAGATGGACAGCCTGTGTTGTGTCACAAGGCCCACTCTCCTGGCCTTTGTGACCCAAGTATTAAATAATTTTGTTCTGATACATCTTCAGATTTCTCAGTTTCTATTTTACTCCAAGATACCACAATTTAGGAAGGACAGAGTAACACCCATATCCTCAGCCTCTCACTTGTTGCTAATGAGGAAGCATTACATGTAAATATAAATTGATGATGTGTTTACAGTCAAACCTCCTTTGATTAAAACTAATGAAGAGAGAAGGCTGGCTGTGAGGTAGGATTCTCACTAGCTTTTGTGTTTCTTTTCCAAATGTATCTCCCCAGTGTTCAGCAAGTTTTATCTTGCTAAACGTTAGAAGATTATGCTAATTAATATACAAGTGAAGACAGCAGAAAGGATGAACAGAACATTAATTTATCCTTCTTAAGATTTTAGATAAAATCTTCTCAGGCCATGAGGGGAAAAAATAACTTAGCCTTTTAATAGCACATAGCTATTAATGAATATTTATTTATAAATTATTTTTACCCAACCACATGAGAAGAGCCACTTGAAATTTAATGTTTTTCCCAAAAAGTCGAAAGAAATTGCCATGTCCAGCTCTGCAGAACAAGAACATTTTATGTTCTATTTTACTTCATCTTGTTTAAGCTCAGTGGGTTAGAATTTGTTAGTTCATTGGATTGTAAAATATACCTCTGCAGAAAACTATTACTGAAGTGTTTTGTCATTGAAGCATAGAAGTTAGCCTCCTGTAGGATTATCCTACTAGTGATTTCATATGCAGGACCCACTGGAGCTGTGTCTATCTGTTCTATTGACAAGCCAGAGTCTAAACTTTTAGAAGAATTATGTTTAACAATACCTCTGCATTTTTCCTAAAAAGAAATGAAATATTTAGAGAAAGGTCCATGGTTTTAGGAAGGAGAAATGAAGTATCACCGAAAGCCACTGTGTTTTCCTATTATGAGGCTCCCCGTGTATGTGATACACTGTTTATCTACAGGCCTATCTGCAGAAATGCTGTGGATTTGATCAAATCTATAAAATCTATAGTGTTCACTGTGCCAGAGAAAATTCTTTTGCTTCCTTGTAGAAACCTGCATAGGAATACAGATTCTTGCGTAGCTGACTGCTATCTGTGCCACATGGGAATAAAAACGATAGTGCAGACCATGGGTAGCTACTGGATAAGCAGAGACCCTGACGAGAAGGTGGTTATGGGAATCTGAGCAAGAAGCCACAGAGGAACAAGTCTGGTGATGAAAAGTCAGGGAATTTTCCCTGTGGGAGAAAGACAGAAGATCTAAGTTCCTTACAGTTTGAAAGGGAGAAGTTGAATAGACCCCTAATCTTCAAGGAGAGGAAATATTGTTTACGGAACAATGAGCAGTGAACTTTTCTGTTAACTGAAGGAATAAATTAGAGTTTTAGCAAGAAAGATTTAGGTTAGGTCTTGAAAAGAAATCTGTGCTGCAGACCAGGGAGCAAAGAAGCCATGTTACCAAGTAAAATTTCAGATTTTCCTTGTGGAGATATTCCTATATGATTCTGAAATCTGTGACTTGATCAACTTTACCTAAAAGTACAAATTTGTTCTCAAGTGAATTCCCAGTTTTGAACTCTATGTCCCAATTCCAAGACGAGAAGGATTGTGTGAGGCCAAACCTAGAGGCCACGGTTTTCAATGTTTCCAAACAATTCCCTAAACTGCAACTTCATAGAGTCAGAAAATCCCAATAAGGAGTCATGATACTAAGATCATTCCATAGATGATATCTACAGTTCTCCAAATAAAATAGGCACAGATATACATCAATATTTTTATTTTATTTATTATTTATTTTTGGCTGCATTCGGTCTTTGTTACTGCACGCAGGCTTTCTCTAGTTGCAGCGAGTGGGGTCTACTCTTCATTGTGGTGTGGGGGCTTCTCATTGTGGTGGCTTGTTTTGTTGTGGAGCATGGGCTTTAGGTGTGCGGACTCAGTAGTTGTGTCTCGCGGGCTCTAGAGTGCAGGCTCAGTAGTTGTGGTGCACAGGCTTAGTTGCTCCGCGGCATGTGTGATCTTCCCGGACCAGGGCTCGAACCTGTGTCCCCTGCATTGGCAGGCAGATTCTTAACCACTGCACCACCAGGGAAGACCTACTTCAATATTTTTATTGCAAATCCCAATTGATTTAATTGCATTTAATACATCTTAATGGAAATCCCATTTCAAATTCAGTTCTATGCTTGGGATTTTGGTATGTTAATCCTGCACTAAAGAATCACAATCCAGCAAAGGAAAGAGGTATCTGTGCAATAACTATAACACAATGTAATAAGTGATAGATATATGGGGAAGTTTTAAAGACAGACAGAAGAGGGAATTCTTCCTTCTGACTGTGCTGGGGTAGAAGATATTCCTTTCAGGAGTAAAATGGTAGATGAAGTGACATTGAGCTAAATATTAAAAGATAAGTTTTTTACTAGTTGGAAAAGAATGGAGTGCTTGCTCCAAGCATAGTAAACACTATTTGAGAAAGAGTAGAGGTGTAAGAGTTTTCAGTAATACTTGAAAACTAGTAAGACTTTAGTGGTATTAACTGGATGTGGCAGAATTGTTGGAGAGAGAGAATTGCTGGGGGAGAGAGAGAAGATGGAAAATATATGGGAACAATATACTGGCTACTTTGTAAGGGCTATAGAATGATGCTGTAAAGCTATTAGACTTTATTCTGTAGGTATAAAAATGTCTTTAAAATGTTTAAGCATGAAAATAGCAGGCCCAGAAATAATTTTACAAAGATGAATGAAATGGAATGAGAGAAAGTAAGAAATGGGGCAGGGAGGACACAATGACATTTATCACAGCCGTCCATAAAGGTGTGAGGATAAGACCTGCAGTACCACAGCAGCGGTGAGGTAGGGATTAGAAAGTCAGGTAAGCTTGTCTCTGCAGGAAACCACTGAGCTTGGGAAAAGTAAATATTAACATTGTGCATATTTAAAATGATGCACATTAAATCACTTCCAATATAATATCTATGTGCCTACCACATTCAGGGTTTTCATGGGTGTTAGGTTGAACCAGATATAATTTCCCTTTTTGTAAGTCAGATACCATTGAATATCAGAAATTTGATATACTTCAGCCTAATATAATTAGATGTTAGTTGGCACATGACATTGTGGGAATGGACTGGAGGAGATTAAAAAGTCATGAAAGAACTTTAAGTTTGGAAGTTCTGTTGTGAAAATCCCAAATCCCATGTAACTTGCAACTGGGATGCAAGGCAGTGTGGTTATGGGAACCATGATACCCAGGCCAATGCACTGGAAACATATTATTACTCCCAAGACAAATTAAATTAAATCTCAGGCATCCTGCATGGAATCTATGAGCGATTATATGACATACGGGTGGAACTGGCCCAGAGAGGCCAAGAGTGAGGAGCTCACTAAGTGTAGTTACTCAGCTGCATTCTGGCCAGATCTGCTGGAATCCAGCACTTCCATTTCCTTTTTTCTTTTTTTCCTTTTATTTTCTCTTTTTCCTTTTATTTTATTTTTTTTCTGTGGGAAGAATAAGTGATTTTTTTTCAGTTTTTCACAAAATCACTTTTATAAGTGATTCTTAATTTCTTTTTCTTGGAATTTTTGAGATTGGTTCTTGTCATTTCTGTTAATACACTGCTATTTTTCTATCTATCTACCTATTTACTTATTGTGTATCTATCTATCTACCTATCCATCTACCTGTCATCTATCTGCTATGGACTGAAGTGTGTCCCTCTGCCCCCAAGTTCACATGTTGAAGCCCTAACCCTCAATTTAACTATATTTGGATATAGAACTTTTAGGAAATAAAGTTAGATGAGGTTATAAAGGTAGGGTTCTAATCTAATAAGATTAGTAGCATTATAAGAAGAGGAAGACGGAGAAATCCCTCTCTCTCTGCAAATGTACCAAGAAAACGCCATGTGAGCACACAGTAAGAAGTCTGCCAACTGCAAGCCAGGAAGAAAGCTTTCTACCAGAACCTGACCATACTGGCACCCTGACCTCACACTTCCAGCCTTCAAAACTGTGAGAAAATAAACCTTTGTTGTTTAAGCCACCAGCCTATGGTGTTTTTTATGACAGTGGAGCTGACTAGAACATTAATGTATTCATCTAATCTATTGCATAAAGCAAAAACAAGCAAACATGAGCATAAAAACGTGTTTGCTTCAGGTGAGGGAGGAAAGGTAACATCACGTAAGTCCGGTAAAGAACATGGTCAGGGTCCGTGTGACAAAATCTCTCACACCGGGTTGGACATGCCTCTGAAGACCTTTCTTCTCACGTCTCTCTTCCTGGAGTGTTGCATTCCTCCATTTACTGAAGGAATAGCTTAGCTTTATATCAGGTCTCTTTTTCTAGGAAGTCCTTTCTTAGTAGCCAAACACATTTTCCTCTGTTCTCCTTCTAAAAAGTGTTTTCTGCACTCTGAACACTATAATCTGGGGAACTTTATTTAAGAAAAAAAATATACAATTAAGAATAAAAAGACTATTATTGCATAACAAATAACCAGAAGTATAACAATTAAAACAACTCATTCTATGGGTTTCTGTGGGTCAGGATTCTGGGAATGGCTAGATTCTTTCTCAGGCTCTCAAAAGGACCCAATCAAGACATTGGCAAGACTATGTTTCTTTTGGAGGCTCTTGGGAATAATCCTCCTTTAAGCTTATTCAGGCCAAATTCAGTTTCTTTGTAAGACTAAATGACTTCACCTTGTGAAAAGACTCTGCTGTTAAGGGCTCATGTGATTACATCAGGCACATCCAAATAATCTCCCCATTTTAAGGTTGATTGTTCCCCATAAGATAACACAATTACAGGAGCGATACTTCATTATATTGACAGGTTATAGGGACAGGTTGGAACATCTTTGGGGGCCATTTTAGAAAATCTGCTTATTATATAGAGAATAAGAAATTATAAACTGTTGCAAATTTAGCAACTGATGAAAAGCGAATGATCACAAAACTAAGAAGAAAACATTTCTTATTATTATCATTATCATATTTATTTTCTGTCTAAAACACCTCTACCATACTTTTTTAAAGATCCTTTTTTGAGCAATTTAAGGTTCAAAGAAAAACTGAGTGAAAGGTACAGAGATTTCCCATATTTCCCCTACTGCTCCCTCATTATCAACATCCCCTACCAGAGGGTACGTTTGTCAAAGTTGATGAACCTACACTGACATATCATCATCACCCAAAGTCCATAGTTTACATTAGGTTTCACTCTGGTGTTGTGTGTTCTATGGGTTTGGACAAGTGTATAATGAAAAGTATTTATCATTAGGGTATCATACAAAGTATTTTCACTGCCCTAAAAATCCTCTGTGCTCCACTTATTCATCCCGCTTTTCCTCCCCTCCAATCCCTGGAAATCACTGATCTTTTTACTGCCTCTAAGGTTTTGCCTTTCCACAATGTCATATAGTTGGGAATCACAGAATGTAGCCTTTTCAGATTGGCTTCTTTCACTTACTAATATGTACTAAAGGTTTCTCTATGTCTTTGTATTGTCTGAGAGCTCATTTATTTTTACTGCTGAATAATATCCCATCGTCTAGATGTACCATAGTTGATCACATAGTTTATCCATTTACCTACTGAAGGATATCTTGATTGCTTCCAAGTTTTGGCAATTATGAATAAAGCTGACATAAACTTCCATATTCAGGGTTTTGGGTACACATAAATTTTCAACTCCTTTTGGTAAATACTAAGGAGTCAAACACTAAAGATGATGCTTACTTTCGTAAGAAGTCACCAAACCATCTTCCAAAATAGCTGCACCATTTTACATTTTTCACCAGCAATGTATGAGATTTCCCATGGCTCCCCATCCTCACCAGCTTTGGGTATTGACAGTGTTCCAGATTTTGGCCATTCAGATTGGTGTAGTGATATCTCATTTTTGCTTTAATTTGCATTTCTCCTACTCTTACCCAACACTTCCTACTTCTTTGGTCCCCTGAGTGACCTGGCATAACACGCTCACCCTGCCTCTTTCCTGTGTACTTCCTCCTTTCCACCTCAAGAGAGGGATAAGAAGTAGAAAACCAAAAAGATATTGAAATTAAAATAACAAAAAACAAAGCAAAAAATCTTGACTCCAGTTATCTATGATTTACAAATTATGAAAGTTTGGAACTACTTAATCATTCTGAACCTCACTATTCTTTCCTGAAAATGGGAATATTCACTATTGAACATGCACAGATTTGTGAGAAATAAGAGGCATCATATGTAAAACTCCCTCATGCCTCACCCTGACCTCAGTCCTCATATTTTCCTATAAACTATTAAAATCCCAACTCCCACCCTATACAGTCTAGGAGATCTTTCAGATGATTAAATTCTGTTTATTTCCTAGCTCCTCAGATTGATTTCATCATCATGTTTCATCTGAACTGCATGCTTAGTCTGAACACAATGTTTTTCAGCATTTCAGCAATTCAGGAAGCAAATAATAAAAACAGCGATGAATGGAACTATATAATATAAACAAATACAAATAACCAAAAGATGTGTTTTTTTGAAATGCTTAATCATATAGAAAATTCTCTGGCAATATGAATTCAAAACAAGAGAATTCACAATCTAACAATATTTCAGTAAAATAGAAACATATCCAATAGAGTAGTAGTCCTAGAAAGAGGGAAACTATTATAAATTAAAAACCATGCTTAAAGATAGAATATATATCTTAACATAACCAGTTGAATACACTGAAACTTCTACTTTTAATAATCAAAAATGCTTATATAAAACCAAAAATACACATGTTTAATCCATGTATGATACAGTAGGAAATTAAAAAAAAAATGACTCTGGATAGAAAACTAACAATAGCTCTGTCATTGCCTTGATGAGAGAAGATCCTTTCTGAAAATTTGCCTCTGCACAGACAGGAAAAGCAAAAATTAATTTTTTTTCCTGAGGTTTTTGCAATCTTGCTCAGGCTCCAAGGCAGGTTTACAGCCCTAATACAAACTACTTGGGTAACCTAAATAGATGCAATCTACAAATGCAATTTAAAATTCTAACTCATATAGTGTTTGCAGGAACCTAGTAGAAGCAAAGATAAATATTTTTCAAGAGGAATTTTTATCTGATGTCAAATTATTCAAACGATTTCTACATATAAACATCCACTAAAATGAACATTTCACATTAAAATAGAAAATACAAAGGATAATGTTACCATTAGTAAGTCCAAAGTTCACAAGAATAATGATCAAAATCAAGAAATAACACTATGATAAAAAACAGAATTTCAAATATTTTAAAAGGTTTCTAGAAATGAAGCAAAGGCATACAAATTTGAACAAGGAAGATTTCAAATTCTTTCAAACAGAAATCAAAGAAATGAGAATACCACAACTAAAATAGAAAAATTTCAGCATCTCAGACTAGATACAGATAAAGAGAGAATACATGATCCAGAAAAGGATATAGGAAATATATCAGTGAATGGTCTGTTACATAGGATACCTATGATATTGAACTGTTTTCTTAACTTCTTAAAGGATGGATTCACCTTTGAAATGGCAATACGGATCAACTCATAAACTTTCTCTGAGGATTAAATGAGGTTACGTATTTGAAAGCATCTAAAATAGAAACCTGTAAATTTTAGGCATTTATTACATAAAGGATGAATTAAAATGATAAAAACATTTCTATTGTGTCATCCATTTTGTTTTATTGCCTTTGACACACCAGAGAAATTGTAAAAACTTCCAACACTTTTCTTGTGAGACTTGTCCAACCATTCATGTTTCATTGTTTCATTGAGGGAAACAATGATTTGGAACCCCGGCTGAAGTTTGTCAGTTTGGGTCATCTGTTGATATCTTAACTGGTAATTAACACAGTTTACAGCCTTAGGAAATGTCTGAAGCTTTTCTTTGTGTAACAAATCACCATTATTCATAAGGATTTTAGATCTTTCAAAACTAACAAGCTAAGTATTTTTCAATTAAGAACTGACCATAGTCCTATGAATCCTCTAAAACATCAGCAGGTCAGCCCAAAGTATCCCAAGAGGTGAAAGAAGTAATTTCCAATAGATGGCTGGGGACATGAAGGTAGCCTGCTATGACTTGTTATTAAGGCTCTTGGTAATGAATGCAAAAGGCAACTCAATTATTCAGTTATAGCCAAAAAGAAAGGAGAATTGTGAGCTGCTGGCAGAGTGCAGATATGGTCTGTTTCAAACATTGTGCCCTTGCAGTCACCATGAAAGAAGGCTAAGTGGGGCAGGGGTGGCTTTTGCATATCACTTTTTGCTTGTCATTTGGGGAAAAAGAAAAGGGACAGAGAAATGAAGAATAATGATCATTGGGATAGTTAATTTTATGTATCAACTTGGCTTGTTCACGGTACCCAGATATTTGGTCAAATACCAGTCTAGATGTTGCTGTGAACATATTTCTTAAGTGAGATTAACATTTAAATAAAGTAGATTTTGAGGAAAGTAGATTCCCTTCAATAAGGTGGATAGGCCTCACCCAATCCACCAGAAGGCCTTAAGAGAAAAAGTCTGAGGTCCCCCCAGAAAAAGGAAATTTAGTCTCCAGACTGCCTTTCAACTCAAGCTACAATATAAACTCTTCCCTGCTTCTTTTTGCTTTTAGACCTATAACTAGACTCAAGTCTCAGAAGGCCATTAAAGGTGAGGTACGAAGTGTAACTGATGAGGAGGTGTGCTACACTACAAAAGAACTACATGATTTTTTCAACATTTAGAGCAGAAATCTGGATAATATTTGTGGGAATGGATATTACAGATGTGGGCTCATGATGGAAAGAACATAAATTTACATCAGGCCGAATTTACTGATATGGGCCCATGCTTATGGGATTCACCGATCTTACTATGTCTCCCACTATCCTGAAGCAGCTGGTCTGATTAAATAGTGGAATGGCCTTTGGAAAACTCAGTTACACAGCACCAGCTAGGTGGCAGTATTTTGCAGGGCTTGGGCAAGTTTCTCCCGGAAGCTGTATATGGTCTAAATCAGTGTCCAATGTATGGTGCTATTTCTCCCACAGCCAGGATTCACAGATCCACAAATCAAGGGGTAGAAATAGGAATGCTACCACTCCCTATTATTTCTAGTGATCCACTAGCAAAATTTTTGCTTTCTGTCCCTGTGAACTTATGCTCTGTTGGCCTAAAAGTCTTAGTTGCAAAGGGAAAACTGGTTCCACCAGGCGACACAACGCTGATTCCATCGAACTGGCAGTTAAGACTGCCTTGGCCACTTTGGGCTTATTGTGCCTCTGAATTAATAGGCAAAGAAGGGTGTTACTTTTTGGCTGAGATGACTGATCCAAATCACTAAGGGATAATTGGACTGGTACTCCACAATGGAGATATGAAGACTGTGTCTGAAATGTAAAAGATCTCTTGGGGTGTCTTTTAATATTACCATGCCCTAAGATTAAAACCAATGTAAAAATCTAACAACCCAATCAAGCCAGGACTACCAATGGCACAGAGCCTTCAGGAATGAAGGTTATGATCACTCAACCAGGTAAAGAATCTCAACCAGCTGAGACGTTTGCTGAGGGCAAAGAGAAAATGGAATGGGTAGTGGAAGCAGGTAGTTATATATATATGTTAGTTATAACCACATGACCAATTACAGAAATGAGGACTGTAATTGTCATGAGTATTTCTTCATTATTTTGTTATGGATGTTTGTGTATATGTGTGTTTGTGTGTAAAATCTTTGTTTTCTTCCTTCTCTTATTCCTTATTATAAAACATATGTTGACTTTATGTAATAATATTTAAGTATTATTAATGTTATATTATAGCATTTAAGTTACAGGATATCAAGGAGAGTAAATACCACCCAGAAATGCCAGTCTAGAAATTGCTATGAAGGTATTTTTCAGATGAGATTAACATTTAAATTTGTAAACTTTGAATAAAGCTGGTTATCCTCCATAATGTGTATGGGCTTCATCCAATCATTTGAAGGCCACAGAGAAAAAGACTGAAGGACCCCAAGAAAGAGGGAATATTGTCTCCACACTGCCTTTGCACTCAAGGTGCAGCATCAGCTCTTCTCTGGACTTCTGGCCTGCCTCCCTGACCTGCAAATTTTGGACTTGCTAGCCCCCAAAATCATATAAATCAATTCCTTGAATCTCTTTTTCTTCCTCTTCCTCTTCTTCTTCCCCTTTTTCTTCTTCTTCTTCTCCTTCTTTCTCTCTCGCCCTCCCCTCCCATATTCTCTCTTTGCTTGCCTTGACAGGGACGATCCTGTAACCTCAAATGCTGCCTCTAATACAACTGGTAGGGGAAATCCTCATCATATTCACATTACATGGGAAAAGTAAGAATCCAAAGGAATTCCAGCCTTTAAGACTATTTTCTACTCACCTAAAAAATACTGAAAATTAAGGTAAATCAGCATCTCAAAGAGAGAAAGAATTTAACAAAAATTGACCCCCTGAACTTACTTTGAAGAAAATGGGTGAGCGAGAAAGATTATAAAATAAAGAATAACAATACAACAACTATAACAACAATGACAACACAAAGGTTTGGTATAAACATACACCCAGAGCTGATATGATGTCATAGAGAAAGATGACAGTTTCTAAAAGGGAGTGCTTCTGTGTAAATGATTTAGAGGATATTAGTTAAATGAAGGAATGGTTGTGTGTATGTGTGTGTGTGTGTCTGTATGTGTGGGTTTCAGGGAATAGAGTAGAATTAATCTATGTGTGTGTGTATATGTGTGTGTTTCAGGGAATAGAGCAAAATTAAACAGCTTTAATCTATCATCATTTAATTAGAAATTACATTAATGACTTAAATTCTACTCTTTTAATATATTAAAATTATATAAATATTGATCTTATTCTATTCCATTAATCTTTCTCTTTATGTGTCAATATCACCCTTTTGAAATAACACACAGTGCATTGTTTTCCTTTTGCAGATTTTTTTTTCTTCCAAAAAATCTCTGATTATTCTCATGTTTTTTCCTCCTAAGATGAATTTTAGAATCATTTGCACTACTCCACAAAATAGCCCATCTTGCTGGGGCACTGGTCTTGAGTGATTAAATTGTTGCCATCTTTTTTTCTCTGCCTAATCATTTCCATCTTTGGCTCACTTAAATGAAGATATGTTGAATTTTTATTTTTCAGGTTCACCTGAAATAATCATCCTTTGTCCTTTAAATGTGTTTTTAAAAAGGTCATCCATTAGTTCATGAGTTAATAAGAGTCACATGCCTGGCCTCTCTCTGTGGTGCTCTGTAGCTCTGTCTTAATTCTCTCCAATTTAAGTACTCTGTGTTCCCCGACTTGATAATTCTATGTTCTGCCTCTGTGTTTTGCATCCTGTCACACTCTTTTGAAGCAAAAGTGGTACTATAATTTGCTCCTTTTGGTGAAAGTAACTTTCATGTTGAGCTGAAAATGGTTTCTTTTCCTATGCAGGAATATAGATGCTTTCTCCTTCATGTATAGCATCATTGAGCATCCCCTCTGGCTGCAAGAGTTCAGAGGTGTGCTTTATCATTCATCATTTCATATCCAACATTCAGAATCAGATTTATCTCGTATGACATTGACATTAAAAAAGAGATCATAAAGCTAGGCACTTTTAGGGTCATGCTACTCCGAACACGGCTTTGGGCATTTCCTATTTATGTGTGTAGTTGGGTATGAGTGTGTGTTGTGTTCATGTGTGTTCAGTCATTCTTTTATTCATTTAACAAGTGTTCATTAATTAGCTATACCCTTCCAGGTGTGATATTATTGCAAAAGATGAAAACATTTAGAAACTGTGGTTCCTGTGGTTAGAAACTCTGAGATAGTTTATAATCTATATAAAAATAGACAAATAAACCAAAACTTTAGAAGACTTGATTAAGCGTTTTGAAAGCAGGAAACATGAGAAGTGGTTGCATAGGAAAAGAACCAAACTCTGATTAGTGGATGACCAGGGGAAGCATCCCTGTGAACATTGTGAATGGACCAAATCTTGCAGGATGAGAAATTACCCAGGAAGTACAGTGCATGGGTAAAAGGCATTCCTGTAATAGAAGGAGCATGTGCATATTAGATCAAATGGGAGAAAGCAGAGTGCATTCAGATTTTTAAAGCACTTCTGTAAGACAAGTATAAAATGTGAGGAAAACGTAGTAAAAACTGTGGCTAGCAAGGGATACAGAATGTAAGCGTTATTAACAATCGTTTACAACATAAATTGTACACAATGTTCCCTGATTCTAAAAAACTGAAAGTTATGATGTATCTACACTTAAATAATTTTGGAAAGATTATAAAAGATGGTTTTCAAGACATACCTATGGGCAAAAAGTGGAAAATATTTATTTTATTAATGAATTTAAGGTTAGTGATCTCTGTAGTCAAAAAATCTTCTTCATAGTCAACTCTTTAGATCATTTCTTCTGATTTCATTCCCATGGGAATTATAAATCTGTCACTCTTGTACTTCACTTAAGCAAGGATATAGGTGACTTCATCCCTCACTCTACCATTTCCATCTTTCGCTGCTTTAAATTTACCCTTTTTGAAGGAGCACTTTAGTTCAGGGCTTGCACCACAAAACCTTCACTGACTCTCAGGCAGAGCCATCTGTTTCTCGTCTGATCTATCAGCCACTTCCTGTGGCAAGGTTTTATTCATTTTTGAAATCTTAAGCTTTATTATATTAGAAGTCCTTTTATTTTTTTTTAAAGTCTTATCTATCTAACTTATCTTTGAGCACCTTCAAGCCACCTTCAGTATATTCCTTGTTCTTCATGGTTTAAAATAAGCACATACAACTCTGCATGGAACAGAAGATTGAAGGCATATTTTCTAGAACTAGAGACTATAGCAGGAGGTGGTATCATGGAAAAAGACCATAAAGAACACTGCAACTCTTGCTCTGTAATATCTTTCGCCCAGGAAATGAAGTACTATGAATACCATGGGTACTTTCAAAACTGTGAATATGTAATAGATTGCCACCAGTCTTTTTTTAAACCACTGTATGGATGTATAATTGACACACACAAAGCTGCACATATTTAATGTACACAACTTGATGAATTTAGAGATAAGTATGCACCCATAAAACCCTCATCACAATCTATGTCATAACTGTGTTAATCTATGTCAATCTATATCATCACCTCCAAAAGTTTGCTCTGGCCCTCTTTACTTTTTATGTGATAAGTACACTTAAGATTTGCCCTCTTAGCAATTTTTTAAGTATATAATACAGAATCATTAACTATAGGCTCTATGTTGTATGGTAGAATTGTAGGACTTACACAGCTTGCATAACTGAAACTTTGTACACTTTGACTATAACTTCCCCATTTTTTCTCCCTCCAGGCCCTGGAAATCACCGTTCTCTTCTCTGCTTCCATGAATTTAACTATTTTAGATTCCTTATATAGGTAGTGTCACGTAATCTCATTAAAGGAGAGAAAGAAGATTGTCTTACAGGAATTTAACTTATTGAAATAATGTTACTAGTTAGAAGTCAGCTCTTCTTTTCCTAAGTAATTTAAGAAACTCTGTTTCCATAATATACTATTTGTCTTACATTATTTTGAAGCTAAGAAATCTAGAAGTAACATTGACCTATATACACTACCATGTGTAAAATAGATAGCTAGTGGGAAGCTGCTGTATAGCACAGGGAGCTCAGCTTGGTGCTCTGTGATGACCTAGAAGGGTGGGATGGTAGGAGGGTGGTGGGAAGGAGGGGATATATGTATACATATAGCTGATTCACTTTGTTCTACAGCAGAAACTAATACAACATTGTAAAGCAATTATACTCCAGTTAAAAAAAAAACAAAGAAAAAACAATAAGATAGCATTTCCTCCTTTTCATTCTCTTAGTATTTTACCCATTATTCATTATTCTTTAAAGATTCTTAATTGTACTTTGATAAATCTATTTTTCATCTGTCTATTAATAACATCTGAGGTAAATTGATGAGATATGTTTTTATTTTTTTAATATCTGCTCTTTAATAATGGGTTTTTCTTTGTGATGTTTATAATTCACATCATTTTATACATCAGTCATGGGTAGAACTAAAATCAAATTCACTGAAAAGCTTATAAAAGACGTGATAATGAAATAAACCAGTTTATGGGATTTTATTGGTACAAATGGATAGAACATGTCAGAATTACTCTTGTACACATAAGCTCCCTAGGGTTTTCATTTTTTTTACCTTTCAGAAATACACACACACACACACACACCCCACACACACATATAGTTTTAGAGAATTCCTCAAAGGTTTCTGAGGAGAAAAGAAATTCAGAGATCAATAGATACAAGTTAGATATGTAAGTAATTGGGCATATACTGTCAGAAAAGAATAGATATAATTCCTAAGTCACATTTTTTGAATTGCCCATAAAGATAAAAAACTTGAGAGTAGAGGTTGTGATGGGAATTGCCCTATTTTCTGAGAGCAGCTGGTCATTTGTTCTGACATGTAATATGGCAAGTCAATTCACGAGGTGTTTGTTTTAGAGAAGACTTCACTCAAAATACTTCTGTGGACACAAGCTATAAATCACAATGAATTTTGAAACCTTGGTAGAATTTTTTTCTTGGAACAGGCTAGGAGTAGGATAGATGATTCTACTCATACGACGTAAGTCAATATTTTAGAAGTAGGCCAGTTAAATAACTATTATAGCAATAAATGGCCAATATTGCACTAGTCACTTAAATTTTCCCTAATATTCTATCAGGAATAGAATATTTTCTCAAAACTTACACAGACTGTACGTATAAAGTGTAGAATTATTTAGGGATGGAGAAGACATTGAAGTCATCTAGCCAAATGGTTTAAAGAATTTAAAATATTTGACACATAAATGCACATGTGTATATATGTATGTATGTATGACTATTCACATATATTTCTGTGTATGTGTGTATATATGGGTGTGATTGGGTTGCCATGGTTTTAAGCTGACTTTTGGAAATTAAGAAAAATTTAAAAACACAAAGTAAAATTCTATATGCTGTTATGCTATCTTCATAAAACGAAAAGAAATTTTTTTTTTTTTTTTCGGTACGCGGGCCTCTCACTGTTGTGGCCTCTCCCGCTGCGGAGCACAAGCTCCGGACGCACAGGCTCAGCGGCCATGGCTCACGGGCCCAGCTGCTCCACAGCATGTGGGATCTTCCCGGACCGGGGCACGAACCCGTGTCCCCTGCATCAGCAGGCGGACTCTCAACCACTGCGCCACCAGGGAAGCCCGAAAAGAAATATTTTTAACACCATAGTTAAGAACAACAGAGTCTCAGATGAAAAAGGAAGATTATACCAAATTGAAAAAAAATTATATTTTGAAATAATCTATATGCCTTTTCCTAATTTTGCTGAATACAGTTATTTAGTAATCACTCATTTGGTTCAATCCAATGTTTTACTTATTATTTATTGCAATGTAAAATAATTACTATATTTGCTCAATGACACACAGTTGGTTGGTGGCATATGCTAATCTGATCCCAAGGAACATACCCTATTCAATGTAATAAATTACTGGAAGATCGGTATCTTGGATTTTCCATTTTTATTGTAATATACACGTTGTTCTTTGTTTAGTATATAGATTGTATTCCAAAAAATAATAATTATATCAAACTAAAAAAAAAGTATAATATATAGGAGTTAGGGTCCTGGGTTACTTTAATACAGGCACTGGCAAACTTTTCTCTAAAAGGCTAAAGAATAAACATTTCAGGCTTTATGGTTCATATTGTCTCTATTACAGCTACTTAACTCTGCTGTCATAGGGTGAAAGCAGCCATATCTAATACATAAACAAATTAACGTGGCTGTATTCCAATAAAAACTTTATTGATCCTGAAATCTGAATTTCATAGAATTTTCATACATCATAAAATATTATTCTTCTTTTGACTTTTTCCAACCATTTGAAAATGTAAAAATGATTTTTGGCATACAGTCTACACAAAAAAATTAAGCAGGCTGGATTTTCCCAAAGGCCATAGTTTGCTGACCCCACAGTATGTTAATATGAACGCAAATATATGACTTTACTAGAATGACTTCTGCAATAACTTATTTGCTTAGAGTTTACTTAAATCCTACTTAGTCCCCTTATAAAAAATGGATGCAGTATACTCAAAAGATGGTAAAGGCACCAATATATCTTCCTTGGTACCTACACAAAATCTCCCACTGTGAGTTTCAATGTAGGGGAGAATTAATTACTTGGTATGACCGCAGAATGTGAAGTTTTCTTCCCTTGCAATAAAACTGAATGCACTATACATCTACTTTTCAGAAATTATATTTATTTTTGTAGGAGATATAAGTGGTCAGTTGATTCTCCAAGCATAATATAAACAAGTGAGGTGTGCATCTTTGTGCACCTACTAGCCTCTACAAACCAACTATTACGTCAGTTACCCTCTACTCTTTGTTCTAAAGATTCAATTGACCTGAGCAGAATATATGGAGCTGACTTTAAAAAAACTCAAATTATTCCATATAAACCCCTGCCTGAGTTATATTTCACTGTGTTCTGAAACATAAAGCAACCTCAGAAGGAAGACCTATTACTGAGTCTTTATTAGAACAAGTATTTACTACTCTGTGCATCTGTCTTTGCAATATTCCCATATTGCCAGTTAAGGAGCTTAATGGAAGAGGCAACTTATCTGTACAAGCCCTCAGAGCAATCAACAGAACTGTAATACCCTGGATTCCAGGGTGTTCCTATCCACTAAATAAACACTTTACAATGGCAGATTTCTTTGCAGCCTTCTTTAGATGCCAGTATATAAGGGTGGTTAGTATTTATTCACTTTTCGATGGGACAATCAGCAATACTTGATTGGTTATGCTTCAGGTACTTATGAAAACCCCTAAATACTTCTCTCAGTGTTGAAATGATAATCTTGCAGATTTGATTTTTGCTTGAGGATTCACCCTGAAGTGGCATGTAAATGATTTAGCGCTCTGTTCTTCTGAACTAGTCCACTAGGGGACTCCATATACCTCTTAAGAAGATTAGCTGAAGAATGATATAAAGCATCTAGAGAAAACTTGCAAATCTGTAAAGAAGCTGTGCAATATTTTGGTCATGATCTCACCAGACAGACTTTTTCTGTCCTTTTGAGAATAAAATCTATTCAATGCTCAAGAGATTTTAAAAAGTAAGGTATAATTGTCAGAGGTGGGGAGGGGAATGCAGTGGGTCATTTTGTGTACAAATTTCCCAAAGTTTGATGTTGGGGTAAACTTTTATTTTTAAATTTTTGTTATTATTATTTTTTAATTTATTTATTATTTATTTTTGGCTGTGTTGGGTCTTCGTTTCTGTGCGAGAGCTTTCTCTAGTTGCGGCAAGCGCGGGCCTCTCACTATCGCGGCCTCTCTTGTTGTGGAGCACAGGCTCCAGACGCGCAGGCTCAGTAGTTGCAGCTCACGGGCCTAGTCACTCTGCGGCATGTGGGATCTTCCCAGACCAGTGCTTGAACCTGTGTCCCCTGCATTGGCAGGCAGACTCTCAACCACTGTGCCACCAGGAAAACCCTGTTATTATTTTTTAATCGGGATGTAGAACTGGAGGCTAGCAGATGTTACTGGTTGATTAGGTAGGCTCATATTATTTGGCCTATTTATCACAATCTTGCAGAATTTGTTGGATACTTCAAAGCAAGGAGATCATTAGACAATAAAGCTAACCTACAGATTCAGATGTTACCACAAATGCATAGCTCTGGAGGGCTATCCTTTTTCTCCAAGCAACTTCTCATCATGTTTTTCTTTTAGGAAATTATAAGGTTAAACAAGATAATAGCAGTCTCATCTAATTGCTTTATGACTGGTTTAATGAAATTGAATGATACTACTGATACTACTATCCTATTCTTAGGATAGGAAGTATCAGAAATGAGATACCTAGTCCTCTAAAATACAATAACCTTAGATAAGATCTTTGTTTGAAAGAGAGGTACTTGTGCTGCCTTGGGGAAAGAAATCTTAAGGACATACTAAAGCTATGTACATCATTCTGGCTGGATACTTTCATTCAATATATTCATTTTGAGATTCATTCAAGTACGGCATATGTCGATAGTTCTTTCATTACTAAGTAGTGCCCCATTATATTAGATATATGACAGACAGTTTGCTTGTCCATTCATTTCTTGATGGACATTTCAGTTGCTTTTAGTGTGGGGCTATTACAAATAAAACTGTCATGAACATTGGTGTACAAGTCTTTATATGGATATATGCTTTCATTTACCTTGAGTAAATACCTAGGAGTGGAATGATTGTAATATTTGGTAGGTGTACACATCACTTTTTTTGAAAACTGTCTGTTTTCCAAAGCGTTTGTGCCATTTTACATTCTCACCAGCAAGGTATAAGATTTCAAATTTCTTCACATCCTTGTCAATACCATGTGTTATCAGTCTTTTTAATTTTGGGCATTTTAAAAGATGTGAGTGGTATGTCATTGTGGTTTTAATTTGCATTTCCCTAAAGACTAATGATATTAAGAGTTTTGTTATACGTTTGTCACCCTCATCTCATCTTGCTGAAATAACTGTTCAATTTTTTTCTCATTATTTAAAATGGGAGGGGGCACATTTTGGTCCATAACAAGAGGTATAACATTTTATATATATATATATATATATATATATATATATGTAAAATATACATATACACTTTCTGGTTTGAGAAACTTATGTGCAGAAATAAGCAAATTATCATGTGTATTTCACATATTTTCACCAGGTTTTAAAAAATGTACTGTAATACAAATATTAGTGAAAAAGTTAAAGTAAGTAGGAGTAAGATATATATGAGAATAAAGATCAATAAAGGGAATGCTAACCAGACAAAGCTCTAGGGAAGACAAAGGCTTGTGATTCTGGTTAAAAGGATATTCATCTGTATCCATATACTATTAAGAAATCACTGTGTGTATGTGTCATACACACACATATCACTGTGTGTATGTGACAGAATGGAGAGGGAAGCAGGGAGACAAAGTGTCCACAGGAAAAAGTCAACTTCTGAAGACTATCCATCTGCTCCAATTTTAAATGGTGCCTCAGCAATAAGATTATCCCAAGAAAGGTCTTACTAAATTGAAGGTAATTTTGAAAATCCTTCCAACAGTAACAGCAATTAAAACTGTCTGCAGAGCTTAGAGGTGGCAGTGGTTATTTTAGACTACAGAAATGCATCGGAAATATTGTGGGTTTGATTTCAGACCACCGCAATACAGTGAATATCTCAATAAAGGGAGTCACGTTAATTTTTTGGCTTCCAGGTGCATATAAATGTTATGCTTAAGCTATACTGTAGTCTTTTAAGTGTTCAATAGCATTATGTCTTTAAAAACTTTGCATTAACATATGCTAATTAAAAATAATGATGCTGGGAAAATGACACCAATAGACTTACTTAACACAAGGTTGCTACGAGGCTTCAATTTGTAAAAATTGCAATGTCTGTGTAGCACAATAAAACGAGGTATGCCTGTAATAGACAGGGGCCCCACCTCATACTCCAGATTATACTCATCCACAAATCTTCATACCTCTCTGAACTTTACAGTGAATTCCTTCTGCCCAGTATCTAGTGCTTTCACAGCCCTTCACAGTAGTTGTCACCATGTGGGCAACACCATAAAATAACACTTAGCAGGTGTCATATGTGCAGAATTTGCCTTCTGTTTATTTGCAGGGAATTCTGATTTTTAGAGCCCTGAGGGCAGCATCTCATCTCCCCATATGTGTGGTTTAGCATTAGGATGAAGGAAAAGAGAAAGGCTTTCCTTCTTTTTAAAGCAGTTTGACAGAAAATTACAATGCTGTGCAATTTTTATCATGAACAGAAATGAAATTAGAGAGAGTTCTTTGGAGCCAAATGAACAGTTCACACCATCTCGTATGGGGGTTTACATCGAATAGGGTTTGTGTTGGTCTCACTCAGCTGTGCAGCTTGAAAGTTCTTTTTGACAGTTTTATGGCTTACAGTGTACTTTAAAGTTGGGTATTTTTCGCTTAATTTGTTGGAGTAATGTCAACTTCTTCTTAGGCTAGGCTGTTATTTCTGCATGTAAATGCCAGCTTCTGAAACTGGCTGGAGAAACAGACATCAATAACATTCAAGACTTAGACTGGTTCATGATTTCAGTTCTCCAGCTGGAGGGCCCAGTGGGCGAGAGGGGTAACAGGAAGAAAAGAGTGTTTGAAAAACCTGTACAGTCTTTGATCTTTAAACTAACATTTCAGAATCTTCAGAAACTGCTTACGTAATAGGGTTTACTTTTGTAAGTTGCCTTTGAAACTGCTAAAACATTTTTTTCTTATACTGCTTTTGTTGAGATAGTAAGATATCGCTCACCTTTAGTATGTCATTGTATCGTTCAAAGATTGTTATCAGTGAATTTTAGTATAAAGCATTTCTTTCTGAGTCTGGTTTGTTCACTACTTATCTTAGTCTGTTCAGGTTATTATAAGAAAAATACCATTGACTGGGTGGCCAAACAGCAAACATTTATTTCTCATAGTTCTGGAGGCTGGGGAGTCCAAGATAAAAGTGCTGGCAGATTCTGTGTCTGGTAAGAACCCACTTCTGGACTGCAGACTGCCATCTTCTCACTGTGTCCTCACATGGCTGAAGGGATGACGGAGCTCTCTGGGGTCTCTTTATGAAGGTCACTAATCCCATCTATGGGGGCTCTCCCCTATGACCTAATTATTTTCCAAAGGCAGAACTTCTAAATACCCTCACACTGGGGGTTAGCTTTCAAAATATGAATTTGAGGGGAGCACAGACATTCAGTCTATTGCACTACCTAAATAGAGTGATGGGTGTTTTTTGTTTTCATTACTGTTGTTTAAATAAAGGAAGAGAAATTTTTTTACAATAAAGCCTGTGATTAAGATGAAAGAAGACCCAGGAAATCCAGTGTTGAAACTTCAGCAATAAGATAAATTAACTTCAGATAAGGGTCACCTCTTGTTCTGCATGTATTCCATCTGCAGCAGAGAGAAGCCTGCAGGGATCTGCAGAACTGCCTCTGTGTCTAAGAACAGTGTTTCCATTTGGGAATTCTTTCCCAACACTTCTCAGAACATGTATTTCTGAATCTCGAATCCTGAGGAAAATCAGTCCAGAAATTGTAAAAATGGCCAAAAGTTTTATAATTTCCCTGTGAGAACATAGAAACATTAATGCTTTGAAGGAATCTGCTGATATCAAGTCAAAAGTAAGAGCTACATGCTAAGTCAAAGGTTTAGGTTGATATTTCCCAGAACAAGGACAAGAGCACATGAGAGAAGTGGTCAGATATCAGTCCAGGGAACAGCAAACTTTTTCTGTAAAGCGGCAGACAATACATCATTTTAGGCTATGGTCTTTGTTACAACTACTCAACTGTGTTATTGCATCACAGACAATACAAAATTGAATAGCTCTGGCTTTGTTTCACTAAAAATTTATTTATGAACACTACAATTTGAGTTTTATATAGGTTTTAAGCATTATGAAATACTGATCTTTTGAATTTTTTAATTTAAATGGCTGAAAGCCATTTAAAAACATGAAAATATTCTTAACCTGTGGGGCATACAAAAATGGGGAGTGGGGGGCATAATTGGCCAATGTCTGATCTGTTCAATCCTTCTGTTGTCATGTTGGAGGTGTGAATTCTGGCTATAATCGCTGCAAACAGTGAGTTATTTTTGCAAATAAAACACACATAAAAATAATATATGCATAGTCTCTTTAAAAAGATTCTATAAGTGGTGTTTCAAGAAACTACAAGTTTGGAATCAAAACAAGTTCTAAAATTAGCGGTTTTGACATATGATTTTGTAAGATGCCGTTAACCATGCTAGGAAATCTGAATGTTAAGTTGTTCCTAAGTTATCCAATCAAATGTCACCCAACTACCCAAATGTGTTCTATAACCTTTTTTCAGACAGTGAGTCTTCAAATTTGCTGTCAATAGCATTCTTTGTAAATACATCAACAAAAGAAATACAAGGATGATATGAATTTCTTTACGAAATGCTCCAAAGTAAAATCAGTAACTGGTCAAAATTTGTATTAACAAAAGCAATATTTATTTTGGTAGTGGTGACTGAAGAAAACTACAGAACATAAGGTTGCGAGTTAAGTTTTATTCAGGGACCTTACTGAGAACTACCGCCCTGCAGACACTTTCTCAGATAGCTCTGAAGAACTGCTCTGAAGAGGTAAAGGAGGAGCCAGGATATATAGGAATTTTTGCTGAGGACAAAAAAACCAAAAGTTTTCTGTTAATCACAAAGAAAACAGACATCTCAAGTTAATGACTTTAGCACTTTTCTTTGTATGAGAAGATGCAAAAATCTGGGCTCACTGAAATTATTCCTTAGATATATATCTTAACTATCTAGGGCCAGTATCCAGAGCACAGAACACTTCCTGTTTTTCTCCATCCTGAATTCCCCTTGGGGCGCACCATCAGGTGGCTGCAGTTGCTGATGTGTTGATGCTGGGCAACATTCCTTGTTTGCTGGAATGGCAGGCAAAATTCCCTTTCCACAGTGGCCAAACCAAAAGCAGAACAAGGCAGACAGTATTTTCATTGTTAAAAAGGAATTCAGGACAACAGGTATAGGGAGAAACAACTTACAATTTTATTTTAGGAATATACTCTAAATATTTGTGTTATCTTTTAATTTTTAATGATTTCATTTAGAATTTATTTATTTTAATACTTTCTTTTTTAGTCTTTTCTATTATCAAATAGAAATCATTTTTAGATGTTATTGGAATATATGACCTGGTTCTTAGTTTCATGATAATAATAAAATATGCCAAGTATATATATGTGTGTGTGTGTGTGTGTGTATATATACACACACACACACACACATACATAAATGATATAGAATAGAATACCACTGAAAAGTAACCCTCTCACAGATAAACAATTCACAGTTTATTGTTATGGTCACTCATTATTTAAAATATATATTTAAAGTATTAAGAAAAATGCAGAATTAAGTGTGATTTAGAGAATATCCAAAAATTCCTAGAAATGATGATGTCATTCCCAAATGCTGAAGATTAATATGGGTTAGAAATTGGGAAATAATTTCCTGGGAACAAAGGAAGAAGGGTCACACCTAAGAAAGGAGACTGAATTATTAACCAAAGCAGAAAGTCTGAAAGTCCTGTCAAAGAAACAAAAACAAAAACATTAGGCCTGACAAAGCCAGAAGATAGGAAGCCTTTATTTAAGGGTATGCAGTAGGGGACAGAAGCCAGAACTCAGTCTGAGCTCAACTCCACTAGAAAAAGGGTTGGAGAGTTTTTCAAAGCTGGGATTGGGGAATTTTAGGCCATCTGTGTTGACTAACTGATCTCACCCAAAGAAAACTGTCTCATATCTTGAAGACAGGAGGTAATTTCACACTTGGAGGAAGGTGACCACCAAAGTTAGGCTCTTAGCCTTGTACTGAAACATAAAGATAGGGGTGATTACATTTCAAAAGAGATGGCCCCCAGGTCCCTGAGAAAGAAAGTCTTGGTTGTAAACATGGCAAGAAGCTTTAAACAGGATTTACACAACAAAGGGGCAGAGAAAGAATTTGCAATCACAAGTTTTCTAAAGTCAATGTTCTAAGCAAAGGGAAGTCAGGGGCCTTTAGGCAAAGACATGTCTTCTTGGTCAGCCCATGGACAATATCTATGTACACAACATGCCAGTCAGTATGCTAGACACTTTACATAGCTTGCTTTTGCCAGGAAGCAAAGTTTCCCACCCAAAATGTGTCCCTTTGGCATAAGCATTTTGGGGGGCTAACTGTTTTTAGAAACAGAAGACTCAGGAAGAACCTTTGGTCTACCCCTAACTGTGTAGATGAATTTAGATGGAGGACCTACTCCAGGAAGGAGCTATCACCAGAGGTATCTATAATATAATATGAACTAGGTCTGCTTTACAGGGAGGAACCTAGCATCGTCTGTTTGTTAAAATTCCTCTCTGTGTCCCATTATTTCTACATGGCCCAGCAAACATTAGTTTACCAAACATTTGCTTTTTTTCTATCTTCCTGGGATTTGCCTCCTTTCCTTTTTAAGTCCCAGAGCCCTGGCCCCTTCTTATTTCAAAATGACATATATACCTAATTTTGCCTGACTGTCTTTGGAATCTCCCATGTTTGGATTCCCCCTTACATATGTAATTAAATGTGATTTTTTCCTGTTAATCTGTCTCATGTCAATTAATTCTCAGACTAGCCAGAAGAATCTAGAAGGGTAGAGAATTTTTTTTTTCTTTCCTCCTGGACACGTCTTATCCTTACTTTCCAAAGAAAGGGAAGAATACAAAGTTAATGACCACATTCTGCCTTGGAAGTTTCACTGTCTAATGGAATCAGAGTTGGAGGTCACTGAAGTGCAGGACCAGACAGTCCTGAGTTGGAATCCTACATCTATACCTGACCACTATATGATTTTGCACAATTAATAAAGCTCTGTAATCCTTAATTTATTGCTGTGTGAATGGTGATATTGAGAATGCCTACTCCATACGTTATGTATAGAAAAAGTGAGTGTAAAGTGCCACATGATGCCTTGCCTACTGAAAAGGTTTAAAGAGTTTTAACATGAACAATTGTAAGGCAATATATAATGCAAAGTGATGGCTCTAGAAGAGATGTATAGGTACTGTTCTAGAAACTCAGAACCGGGAACAATTAATTTTGCCTGGATGATTTAGCAAAGGCTTTATTGAGTAAAGGAACTACATCACAAAAAAAGAGACAGGAATTCATCAGTTAGAAAGAGGAGCCCAGTCAGAGAAAACGCCCATTCCAGCAAGATGTAAACTCCAGGACAGAGCTATAGCCTCTGAATCTTGGCACTGAGCTTGTTAGACATTCAGGACTTATTTATTGTATTGAATTTATTGACTTCCAGGAATTCAAAAGAATTAAGTGTGCTCAAAAATTGTGAATACTTCAACATGAATAGAGAATGTAATCCTCAAGAAGTAGGAAGCTGTAGGAGATGAAGCTGGAGAAATATTTTAAAGGAACTTGATTCTTACTTTATACTATAGGCCAGTACTATCAAAATTCTTTTTATTCCCCCGAAGTACATTTATTTATCTCCAACCAAAGACTGGCCAAAATAAATAATTTTTTATTATATTCTTATATAGTAATAATATTCTTATTATATAAGAATGTTCTCTAGAAAACCATGTGATGATTTTGAGTTGAATACAAAAATTATCAGATTTTTATTTTTAATGAAAAACATTGTTTCATGACATCTGCATCTTGGGAAAACCTAAAAGATACATAATTTTTCCTTTTACTAATTTAAATTGGTGCATTTAAAATATTACTTTGTAATAGATAAAGAAATATTTAATTCCATTTTAAATATAGTATACACCACAGCAATCAGAGAATAAAAAAGAAGTAATAGGAATCCACATTGGAAAAGAAGTAAAACTGTCACTGTTTGCAGATGACATGATGCTATACACAGAAAATCCTAAAGACGCTACCAGAAAACTATTAGAGTTCATCAATGAATTCGGTAAAGTTGCTGGATACAAAATTAATATACAGAAATCTGTTGCATTTCTAATACACCAACAACAAAATATCAGAAAGAGGAATTAAGGAAACAATCCCATTTACCATCACATAAAAAAAAAATAAGACATCTAAGACTAAACCTAGCTAAGGAGGCAAAAAACCTGTACTCTGAAAACTATTAGACGCTGATGAAAGAAATTGAAGACAACACAAAGAGACAGAAAGATATAACATGTTCTTCAACTGGAAGAATCAATACTGTTGAAATGACCATACTACCAAAGGCAGTCTACAGATTCAATGCAATCCCTATCAAAATACCAATGGCATTTTTCACAGAACTAGAACAAATTTTTTAAAAATTTGTATGGAAACATAAAAGACCCTGAATAGCTAAAACAATCTTGAGAAAGAAGAATGGAGCTGGAGGAGTCACTCTCCCTGACTTCAGACTACACTACAAAACTATGGTGTGGTACTGGCACAAAACAGATGTATAGATCAAAGGATAGAAAGCCCAGAAATAAACCTGCACACTATGATCAATTAATCTACCACAAAGGAGGCAAGACTATACAACAGAGAAAAGACAATTTTTTCAGTAAGTGGTGCTGGGAAAACTGGACAACTACATGTAAAAGAATGAAGTTAGAACATTCTCTAACACCACATACAAAATAAACTCAAAATGGATTAAAGACCTAAATGTAGGACTGGATACTATAAAACTCCTAGAGGAATACATAGGCAGACAACCTTTTGACATAAATCACAGCAATACTTTTTTGGAGCCATCTCCTAGAGTGATGAAAATAAAAACAAAAATAAATAAACGGGACCTAATTAAGCTTAAAAGCTTTTGCACAGCAAAGGAAATCATAAACAAAATGAAAAGACAACCTATGGACTGGGAGAAAATATTTGCAAACAATGCCTACCAACAAGGAATTAATTTCCAAAATATACAAACAGCTCATACAGATTAATATCAAAAAGGCAAACAACCCAATCAAAAAATGGGCAGAGGACCTAAATAGACACTTCTCCAAAGAATATATACAGATGGCCAAAAAGCACATGAAAAGGTGCTCAGTATCTCTAATTATTAGAGAAATGCAAATCAAAGCTACAATGAGGTGTCATGTCACACCAGTCAAAATGGTCATTATTAAAAAATCTACAAATAATAAGTGCTGGAGAGGGTGTGGAGAAAAAGGAGCTCCTTCTATACTGTTGGTGGAAATGGAAATTGGTGCAGCCGCTATGGAGAACAGTAGGAGGTTCCTTAAAAACTAAAAATAGAGTTACCTTATGATACTGCAATCCCAGTCCTGGGCATATATCTGGAGAAAACTCTAATTCAAGAAGATACATGCACCCCACTCTTCATAGGAGCACTATTTACAATAACCAAGATATGGAAGCAGCCTAAATGACTATCAACAGATGAACGGATAAAGAAGATGTGGTATCTTTATACAATGGAAGAGTACTCAGTCATAAAAAAGAATGAAATAATGCCATATGCAGCATATAACCTAGAGATAACCTAGAGATTATCAAATTAAGTCAGACACAGAAAGACAAATATCATATGATGTCACTTATATGTGTAATCTAAAAAAATGATACAAATGAACTTATTTACAAAACAGAAATAGACTTACACACATAAAAAACAAACTTATGGCTACCAAAGAGGATAGTGGGGAGGGGGGGAGATAAATTAGGAGTTTGGAATTAATATAAACACACTATTACATATAAAATAAGTAAACAACAAGGACCTACTGTATAGCACAGGGAACTATATTCAATATCTTGTAATAAGCCATACTGGAAAAGAATCTGAAAAAAGAATATATGCATCTATATATATATCCGAATCACTCTGCTGCACACTTGAAACCAACACAACATTGGAAATTATACTTCAATAAAAATGGTTAAAAATATAGTATGCAAAGTCAGGTAACTTGTAATGAAAGTTTTTGAATCATATTTAAACCCACAGCTTTGTTTTTCTGGATCTAATTTGTTTGATTCAAAGGTCTCTACTCACATTGGTTTTGTAAAAATAAACAAAGACCACTCAAATGAGAACAAACAGAGGCTATTTACTCAGGGCTTGCTGTAGCAAAAGAGTCAGCCAACATCATCACTTGCATCTGATAGAGGCTCACAGGCAGGCAGGAGAGTGGGACAGCTTTACAGTGAAAAAAGGGGAAAGTTGCAAGTATGTTTTTATTGGAAGTTCTTGTCATGGAGAAGCTGGAGGTGGGCAGCAGGACATCTTGGTGATTGATTTGGGAAATAAACTTTCTCTGATTTGTCCTGTCTTGAAAACCAGGGCAAAATAAATAGGGACATGGGGGTCACTGATACAGTCCTGATGTTTTTTGGCTGACGGTTGTGATTGTGGTTTGGGTTCCTCGACTGGCTGCTGCAGAAGTTCTGGGTCAGAATTCTATTGTCATATATAATCTGGCCACTGTCCATCTGTATATTGACCATCTCACTTCTAACCACTTCCATGGATGCTGAGCACTTTGGATTAATCAAAACCTTCAACACTCAATGGAATCTGAATGCTTCATTTATGCTAAAATTATATTTTTATATAGTGATGTTGAAATAAAAAGACAAATTTTGATTAAATAATTTGAAAAATTGTTCTCAATGACTGGTCACTGAAATCAATAGCTGATGCATGCTTTACCTCCTGAATTTGGGGCATCTCTCAATGTATATAAAAATATGTGTGTATTTATATTTATTATCATGTAGTTTAATAACACAAAAACTTTTTTATTCAGCAAAAGCTGCCTTTATTCATTAGCATTAGACTTATTAAATCAATCTCAACTGAATGCTTTAGTTTTTTCTATGCTCTTAAAAAAAGGATAATAAATGAGGCAATCAATGCCATTTCTTTCCTAGGCAAAACCTAACCTATCATTGGAGTCTTAAAACAGTACAATGGGATTATAGCAATACATTTTGATAAGAATCCAATCATTCTTTTTGAAATGTAAATAATAAACAAAAGGATTATACAAAAAGCAGTTGATTTAATAATTTGATTAAATGTAGAGCCTTTCTGGATTTTCTAAGTACAAAAATGAATTTTAAGAAAATTATGGAAAGCATCCATATAAATAAAATAGCAACCCATGAACCACTGGATACATAATAATTATAGTTTATTTTAACTAGTTTTCAGTGATTTTAATATCTTTATTTTACTCAGTTTTCAGTGAGTTAAATATTTTGGTTAATAGGTATATGCTACATTTGGTAATGAATTTATAGGGAGCCATAAACTGAACTGGGGAATGTTCTGAGTAAGATGCCCACTGGTGTTTCATTCTATTCAATTAATATTTATTAAGTATCAGAGGTGCTAGGTTATGGGAACATGACACTGAAATAGCCACCATCATTGTTCTAAAGTTAACTTTCAATTTGCATGGATACTTTGTGTGTATGTGTTTGTGTACATATAATAGACACACAATCACACATTAAAATATATAGTTATATATTATATAGCAAAACAATTATATCATATATATGTAATTTTAAATCATGTGTTCAGTGGATAGTTACCCTTTGCCAACTACTATTCTAGAGGCTGGGGAAATGAGACATAAAGAATTCCTCACAGAGCTAACATTTAGTGAAGACCACAAATAAACATATATAAATGTATATGTCAAATGTGTCAGGCTTGGATATTAAGCAAAGTCTTATAGATGTTGACTGAGTTGAATCTTGAGTTTTCCAACACAGTAACAAAGGAAAGACTCTTCCAGGAAATGTTATTATACTTTTGTTTGTGCTCACAAATATCTCCCCTAACCTTATTATCTTGAAATTTTACAAGGACCTTTAACAATAAACTATAATTCTTAATAGCTGGTATCTTACAAAGATGTGTATAGAATTTTTTCCAAAATTGGAAAAAATGATATTAAAACATAAAGAAATTGTGCCCTCTGTTTCAAAGCTCTTTGATGGTCACAAACTCATTCCTCTTCTTTGAATTCATAGGAAGGAGTTACAGACAGATGGGCTTTATTATTTTGTTGACAGACAGATTTTATTCTGATCATAATTAATAAATAAGAATAGAATCTGAAGGTCATCTTCTCATTCCAATTGTATTCTAACTTGACAGAAATTTAATTGGTACTTCACCATTATGACTCAGTCTTTGGTTTTCTAGGTCTCATGGTTCAGAAGTGGGCACAGTCTTATAAACAAGTCAGGGTGACAATCAGAGTTATATTCAATAAAAAAAGTAACCATGATAATGAAATATGTACAGAGTATAAAGAAGAGAGAGACTTTTTATTTGTAGGCAAGTTCCAAACAGTATTATATTTAAACTTCTCTTTTATTATCTTAAATCTGTTTTCAATCACACAGAGAAACTTGCAGGCCAAAGAAAAGGGGGAGGATGTATTCAACACAGCAATAATATTGTCTACAAAATCTCATATGTATGAAACAAGTAGTGCTCATATTCATTAGTATCTGCTGCGGGAGCCTGCATATCCGGAGCCTGTGCTCCGCAGCAGGAGAGGTCACAACAGTGAGAGACCCGCGTACCGAAAAAAAAAAAAAAAAGTATGGTGACCTTAATTCACATTTAACATGTGAAAGAAATTGGCTCCTATCTTTGCCAATGACTAGGTATGTGAACTTGCACAAAATTGCTTAGTCTCACCGAATCCCAGTTATGTACTAGTGAAAGTGGATAATACAATGGAGTCATTGTTAAGATTTAAAGAGATACACCATGTAGGCTTCATGTACAAGACCTGATATTTAGTGCTGCATTCTCCACTACTGTCAATAGTTATGAAAGCAGCTCCTTTCATGATTTATAGGTAACAATACAAATAAAACTAACTAACTAGATAGCTAGCTAGCTAACAAAATATCCTCCTCAATATGTTTTTTTTATATGTATATATCAACATTGGCAATATTGACATAAGGGCATATAGGATAAAAAAACACTTGTTATAGGAACTTTTCACTGTATCACCTCACCATTCGACTTTCAATGCTCTGTCCTCTGGACTTTTGTCTGTTCTCCATTCTCTTCCACTTCCCTCATTCATCTTGATTCCTTGCATTTCTACTCTTGGGATAGCAAAATTTCCCTAATAACAATGCAGAATAACGTATTTTTCTCAAGCTTGTATTCCTAATTGAAGCACCAGGCCTACTTTACAGATCCAAATACACAGAGGACTCAGCTGAATAAAACAAGAGCAACTCTAGTGTTCTTAATTTGCTAACATCACTTTCCCTTAAGACTAGCTGTTGTTAATACACTGTTAAGCTCCTTGTCATAGGAGGCCCTATAAACCAAGGTCAGTCTCTAGGCTCCCCAGAGCCAGGTCTTTGGACTTCCCAAGAGCCGGGCACAACATTAAACATGATAAAAAATTATTTAGACGACGCTAAATAATAAAGCTGTGGATTGCCATTGACATTTTTCAGCTACTTTAAAAATATTTGGTATGTATTTGCAAATCACATGTATATTGGTGTTGTGATTTTTTTTTAAAAAAATGAATACTGATGTGCTTTGTTAAAGCTCACTGATGTGATTGTTAATTTGTTCTCTGGTGAGAAAAATTTATTTTCCATATGCTCAGGATATAATTTCATACATTTCCAATAAAATGATTTAAATTAATAAATTAGCGTTCATTAGTAAATAATAAAGTCCTAATTGGTAGATGATTGCCCTCAAAATAGTTCATAAGTAAAATGATTTCTATCTATAAAATATTTAATCTAGTAAGCAAACTCTATAATATGCTCAGTCAAAACAAAACTACCTCTTCCAGGGAGCCAATTCAACACCTGCACTGAATAAAGAAATATTAATTAAAAACCTATTCTGGTCTAGACATGATTCTAGGTGCTCTAACTTAGGGGTTAAGAGTAAAGACTCTGAAGCCAGACTGACTGGGTTCAAATGCTTTCTTAGCAACTTACTGGCTTTTATGATCTTAAGAAATGCACTTAGTTTCTCTGTTCAGTTTCTCAACCTTAAAATAGTGATGGCAAGAATAATATGTACTCATATTATTGTTATGAGAATTAAATTATTCAATGCATGTTAGTGTTTATATAAATAGCATCACTTCAAATATATATTTGTAATTCAAATATATATTTGGAGTGATGCTATTTATATATCATAAATATATAAATGTACATATGCATATAAATCTGTGTATATATATATTATATATAAACATTCATCACTTAGAACAGTGACTGAAAAATATCAAGGACAGAAATATCAAGTGCATTCTGTTATTACTAATGATGACTCAGTAGTGACAAAAAAGAAAAACACCTGTTTTCAGGGATCTTACATACTGTGGAGAAGAAAGAGTAAATAAGTAAACAAATACAGTAGAAAAGCCCCTATAGTAATAAATACTAGGCTAAGAATTAAAACCGACCATGTGGACGGGAGAGAATAGTTACATACTTTTGGTTGAGTTACTAGAGGAGGCTTATCCGGAAAGATGACATTCAAGCTAAAATCTTAATCATAATAAGTCCAGTATAAGGATTTCAAATGCTATTCTGTGTCAGGGAAGCTTCTGAAGGGTTTAGGGTTGAATGAGGAGATAGGAAAACAGGGCTATGAACAGATTTTGTATAGTAAAAATACTTGAGCTGTTATGTGGAAATTTGAGGGAGGCAGTTGTGGAAGCATGGATGGATTAGACAAGGGTGATAACATCAGAGATCTAGCCAAGTAGACAAATTTAAGATACACTTGCAGTTTCATTGGATGTTCTTTGTAGAACACCCTTTTGAATCAATTCCTTTAACTAGGATATTTTGTAAGAATAAAATATAAGACAAGTAAATGAAGGCTAAAACAGAAATATTCATGAGACCTAAATAAATCAGAATTATCTTTAAATATTTTATTTTGATCTACTCAGTTAAACGTTAGCATATCATACATATATCAATTACATATGACATGCAAATATGCAAATTATATATCATAAACATGCAATATATTCTAAGGGGGAAAAACACAGAGTATTTCATGTACCTATACAACACAGAAGAAAAAGTTACAAGAATTGCTAAGATAATTCTTAAGAAGAAGAATATACGTTTCCATGTATCCTTTACCCAGCTTCTCCCAATGGTTACATCTTACATAATTATGGTATACTATCAAAACCAGGAATTTAACATTAGAACAATATGTGTGTTTGTGTATAGTTATATCTATTTTAATTATGCGTGTAGATAAATGATATCACTGCCAAAATCAAGACACAGAAATATTCCATTGACACAAAGGACACAAAGGATGTAA
The DNA here is from genome assembly GCF_951394435.1 of Stenella coeruleoalba. Taxonomy (NCBI): domain Eukaryota; kingdom Metazoa; phylum Chordata; class Mammalia; order Artiodactyla; family Delphinidae; genus Stenella; species Stenella coeruleoalba. The sequence continues at coordinate 80,182,071 of NC_137159.1, read as the reverse complement.
CACCCATACATTCTACTAGATGTACCTCCATATATGTCCCTGCCAGCACTACTTTGGCTGTGTCCCACAACTTTTGATATGTTGTATTTTAATTTTCATTAAGTTCAATGCATTTTTCTGAGTCTTCTTCTGGGACTCATAGATTATTTAGAAGCAGGTTGTTTAGTTCCAAGTATTTGAAGACTTTTCCTGTTATCTTTTATTTATTGATTTCTGGATGGATTTCATTGTGCTCAGATCTGGAATACCCTTTGTACAATTCAATCCTTTCAAATTTGTTGAGATTTTATGCCTTAGGGTGGCATCTGTCCTGGTATATATCTGAAGGTGCTGAAAAATGTGTATTCGGCTATTGTTTAACGTCACAATATCACTCTCAATAAACAAGAAAAATAATCTTACTTATTTAAAAATCTCCTTTACTCCATCTCAGCAGGCCCTTCTCCCAAGCAGAAAGTAATACAGTTCACAAGATCATATTATAAAACTAAAACAAAACAAAATTAAATTAAAAAATCTTCCTTTTCCCAGTCTGCTCATCTTTTACTTCTTTTGTTTTCCCAATCCCAGTCCTTCTTTTTTTATAATAAAAAATTCAAAGCCATGATCAACTCGTTAGAAATGTGCTAGGCTTACTTCTGTAGAATATGGTCTCCTCTCCTACTTTGCCTTCTCTTTCCATGGGTTTTGTTTGCTTTCAGTTTTTATCCATCAACAATTATGCACAAACAATCCTGAACTTCCCCTTCACTCTTAGCTACTCAACTGGCAAAGTCTATGTTTATGGAGTTGCAAACCAGAAAGTGCTAAATCAATGCAGCACATTTGCATACATTCCACTTGAAAAAATTAAAACAACATAAACAAGACAGGTGAGGCATCCTGGGAAGTGATGTGAGAGCAATTATTCTGTTTAAAATGTTTCGTCTATATATAGTATAACCACCATCACTCACAGCATGTCTTCTCTGAATGTGATTTCTGACATCCTGTTGTTTGCTGTACCACTTAATTACACTGAGTAAAGAAGAGATTTTAAAGCCACACTGTGTCACAGTTAATAGGGTGAATAATTAAAGTAATAGTAGAGTTGGTTTCCCTTCTGCACAAACCATTTGGTCTTCTAACACCATTGTTTAGAATTTCCTGTGGTGATTCACTTCCTCAGAATTTATCGCTGCATTATTTCAGAAGTCTGATTTTACCACTGTGTTCAGCACAAGACGAATGTGAAAAATTAAGCTTTGTGAAATCCCTGGAAACAATATATTAAGGCAAATAGTTATGGCTTTATGCCTCTCCTGACCCTCTGTGAACCCCCCTCAATTGGGATTAGGGTGGGCAGTTTGTTTGTCTGAAGTAACATGCAGTTGATTATTCATTAAGTGAATAATTCTGAATTACCAGATATTTTTTACTTTCATATAGGTGATATAGACTTATGCTGGATATAAGACATAAACAAAAATTATCTTCATAGTGATGTCTAACAGTAGAGAACAAATGCATAGAAACCAAAACGTACCTGGCACGGAGGGGTGGGAATGAGTAAAACTGATGAGATTAAGAAAGGTCCAAGAAAAATGGAGGATAAGCAAAGGATAGTTGAGAGTAAGATTAGGAAGAATCTTTAATGCTAACATAAGAATATGCAATTTATTCTGTAGTGAACTCAGGACCATAAAGTTCTGAGCATGAATGTAACACTGTGCAACTAATTTTATAAAAACTAAAGAAGATAAAAGAAGATTAATTTGTAAGGCATATACTTGGTGCATTAGGATATGTAGTTATTAATTTCAGGTCTTCCAGAGACTAGAATTCTTCATACTGAACATGAAATGTTATTGTTTAGGAAGTAGATTCACATAGTGGAAACTTCCCTGGATTAAAATCAAAAGGCCAAAAGTCATGTCACCTTACTGGTCTTAGTTTTCTTATCTTATAAAATAGACCTGTTCTGTCTTCCTCACAGGGTGGTTAGGAGCAAAATGAAATGCTGACTGGGCTTCCCTGGTGGTGCAGTGGTTAAGAATCTGCCTGCCAATGCAGGGGACACGGGTTCGACCTCTGGTCCGGGAAGATCCCACATGCCGCAGAGCAACTAAGCCCGTGCGCCACAACTACTGAGCCTGTGCTCTAGAGTCCACAAGCCACAACTGCTGAGCCTGTGTGCCACAACTACTGAAGCCCATGAGCCCCAGAGCCCATGCTCTGCAACAACAGAAGCCACCACAATGAGAAGGCCGCACACCACAACAAAGAGTAGCCCCCACTCACCACAACTAGAGAAAGCCCACACAGCAACAAAGACCCAACTCAGTCAAAAATAAATAAATACATGTATTAAAAAAAGAAAAAAAGACCATATTATCTGCTGGTGGGGAAAAAAAAAAAAAAGAAATGTTGACTGCAGACCCTAAGAAAGGAAAGCAAAATAACCTGTTGGTCAACAAACCAAGTTTCTTGTTTACTGCAAAGATAGAGACCACTACCTTGACAGAGTCCAAGTACTATTTTGTAAGAAGAAGGTTCAAGATGGGATATTTACAAACTTTTGGGGCCCTGGGTTAAGGCAAGACTTTCAATGTGGGGGCCTGATTGGGATTGGGCAATGTTTATGATATAACAGTTTAGAAATAGGCATGGACATACATACACTACCAAATGTAAAATAGCTAGTGGGAAGCAGCCACTTAGCACAGGGAGATCAGGTCGGTGCTTTGTGACCACCTAGAGGGGTGGGATAGGGAGGGTGGGAGGGACACGCAAGAGGGAAGAGATATGGCGATATATGTATATGTATAACTGATTCACTTTGTTATAAAGCAGAAACTAACACACCATTGTAAAGCAATTATACTCCAATAAAGATGTTAAGAAAAGAACCAAATCTTTTCAAAAAGAAGTAACTTCTGCATAAAAATATCTAATATGTCACATTTCCTCCATGCAAATTAATCTTTATTTCTCCAAACACCCATACTTTCTTAGCATTCTGTCTGCTCACATTTTCCAACAGCCTGAGAAAACCACCCACATCTCTATACATTAAACTAATTATACACATTCTCAGGAACCAATTTAAATATTATCTTTTCTGAAAAATCTTTGCACAATCCATTATAATATTTTTATTCCTTGGTTAGGGCATTTATTACTTTTACTTTGGATTGCAGACACTTGTTTATGTATATGTACATTAAATCATTAAAATAAGGATTCAAATCTGTTTCATCTCTTCATGTCTTCTATTACTTTAATAGGTCTTAGAGATAGAAAATGTTTAGTATTGATATGTATTTTGGAAATGAATGATTGATTGAAGGGATGAATGTCAAAATTAAATTATCTCTATTTAAGTTTATAAAGATAGCTCCAGAGGTCAGGGCCAGGGGAAGATGACACACAGGTAAGATAAATTCCATATTGTTCTAAAATTGCCAAATTTATGGTCTCTGAACATCCAGAGGAAGGTGTTCAAAGGGAGAATACAACGCAGAAAGAGTAATGAAAGGGGATCACAGACCATAAGAGTAAGGGAACTGGGATTCTATTTCTAAGTCAGCTAGTAAATACATTGTAAAAATTATTTAACACACTCTCTGGTCACATTTCCCTGTGTCTCTTTTGAATTTTGACAATTAATGATTCTAATTTTGGACCCACCCCCCCAATCATAATGCTTTGTGTTTATGTACCTGTATATCCCCCTGACCTAAAAGCATACATTGCCTCATAATCTTTCTCTTCACTATACCTCAGCTTTCCAGAATTTCCTGCCTATGCAAACAACACTGCTGCCGCCGAGTTTCCTCTAGTGATGGCATTTAATAAACCACCCTAGGCCCAGGCACGTGGATTCTGTTTGTCGTTTAATCACTGCCCATTACTTTGTACAAGTTTGCATTTCAAACACTGGGGTGTACTTGTTATAACACCTATTAAGCCCCCTTCTCAAGCTTTGAACCCGCTCAGGATCCATAATGGATTATCTTATTATCTCAAATAAACTGTAGTAAGATTGTGATTTGCATGAAGTACATCCTTCTGGGTGTAGAAAGGACCAAGATGACAGTACTGAAACATCAGGCTTTCAACTTAATTAGTTCTACCCCAATGTCTGGAATTTTTTACATCCTAGTTTTAGCTACAATTATGCTGAAAACAAGAGGCAGGGAAAGTATTTTATTTGTGAATTAAGGGCTTATTTAATAAAGCTGTGCCACCTCATTGTCTACTTCTTCTTCTTAGGATCTAAGGCATATATGTGCAAAAATAAATTTGAAACCCTGTTTATGTGTTATTTCTTTAAAAACATTTTATCTCTTGAATCCATATTAATAATTTTTTAAAATGAGAAAGAGAGCTAAAGAAATGAATAAACACTTTCCTAAGACCCAAAATTAGCACCACTTGTACGTATTAGACGTATAATACATAAATTGGGTAATTTTATGGTCCATTTCCTTTGAATACTTTATACAGGAGAAAACAAAATTGGCTTCAATTTAGTGTCTGATATATGAAGAGGATGATTTCTGGATGAAGCTGAGAAGTTTGAAACAGGGACACTCAAAATTGTGTTTTCTTTTGAAATTGCAGGTCACATTTTGGTATATCAGTCCTTACCCTGGAATTCCATTCAAACTCTGTCTGCCTTTCCCTTGGGCTTATGAGACCCTTCTGACTAAATGAACAAGCATACAAAATCTTCAACAGCCTTGAATAATGCCTCCCTTTTTTTCCTGTTTGTTCGTTTTTTTAGAAAAGCGTCCAATGACTGTATACGAGAGAAGGTCATAGGGAGAGATGATCAATACTATTCCTTCTCCTTAAAATATTACCTTTCCCACACCCATGTCCTTTAAGCTAACTCCTACTCAATGCTTAGTTGCCATTAAATATTACTTCTTCCAAAAAGACTTTCCGGAAATCTGAATTAAATTAGTTGTCTGTAAGGGATTCTCTGAGAACCCTGAAAAATTCCATTACTGGTATTTTTCATGCTTTATTCTAATGCTAGCTTAATTTCTTGGACCCTCGTATTAATTTCAAGCTCACTGAAACAATATGACATATTTACCATCCTATTTCTAGTTAACAGACTATTTTATACACTAGTATATAGTTCAATCTGATTCTATGGTATTAAAAATTGAACTGGGCCTCATAATCAGAAGAACTTCAGACTTGGTTTAATGCTCTGCTGCTACTTTCTTGAAATTCTTAATAACTTTATCTTTGAATTTTTATTTTATGTGTGAAGTCAATGGATCTCTGCTCCCTGTGAATGAGCAGAGAAAATATGCACAATAGGCATGTCTGCCATGGTTCCTTGCTAGCTCATTTGCACAGTGTTTATAATACCCCATGAGTATAGAGTTCCTGTGGACCCATGATGCATGAAATTTCAGTGACACTCAAAGCAACTACAAGGGAAGCATGTAAGGAGCTGTACTGACAACACTGAAACGCTACACTTCCCCCAAAAGGCTATGGCATTCTGAGAAAGTCAGAGCCAAGTAAGCCTGACATATTCATTTTTACTTGTGTTACTTGATTATATTAGCCAACTACTTACATTGAAAATAACAACATAAAAAGAAAGGAAAATATAGGACATCAAAGACAGACAAAAATAGTTCTTTTTTTCTCTCAGTCCTTTTCTACTCATCTATGAGCCAAAGTGATGATAGAAGGCGTGCATATCAAAAGTGAAATATAAATAGTTGAGTTAGATTTCTGCATTGTTTCCACTGTTCTGGTAAGAATAAAATGCATATGCACTCATGAACTATAAAATACAAATTGTACAATTTTGGTTATTCAACATATGAGTTAAATGCACCTATTTGCATTTAAAACTGGCATTACACAACATAAAGATATACAGTAAAATCACTGTTAGTTTAAAATTGTAATTCTTCTTTAGAATGCTATTACATAGCAAATATGAAGCACTATGGCATTCTGAGAGATAACAGAAGAAAAGAAAAAGCTTTATATTTAGTTCCACTAATGTCACTATCTTCCTGCTTTTTGATCAAGAGTGCTACATTTTCCTTTTGCACCGGGTCCTGAAAAATATGTAGCCAGCTGCGCAGTAAAATTTTAACTCCGCAAACTTGGAGTTTTAAAACCCTATGCATTCCAAAGAAAGGACTTAGCCTTGACTAGTTTCTAGGGGATAAACTCTGAGCCCTTGGATTATACTACTTGATAAAAGTGTTTTTTGTATACTTGAGACCTAGCGCCACACCAGATAGGTGCTACTAACAGTATGATTTGTGGTGAATATTTATTTTTGTTCACCTGAAACCCTGGGCCATGCTGTACCAGTTTGACCTTTGGGAGATGGCTGGAGACTAAGTGGCTAAGGTTACTTACACCGGGTGCTCCATGCCTATGTGATTGACTCCTGATAAAAAATCCTGGCCACAAGGCTCAGGTAAGCTTCCCTGATTGGCAATATTCTATACATCGTGTCAGACATCATTGCTAGGAGAATTAAGTGCTGTCTATGGAACTAAACTGCAAGAGGTCAGTTGGAAGCTTGTGCCTGAACTTTCCTAGATTCCACTCTAAGTATCTGTTACCTTTGCTGATTTTAATCTATATCTTTTCACTGAAAAAAAAACATAACTGTGAGTATAACAACTTTACTGAGTTCTCTGAGTCTTTCTAGAAAATCATCCAGCATGAGAGCAGTTATGAAGACCCCTGACACACTGACCCTGAACTCATAGTTACAAGCTGGGGAACGACATTTCCTAGTCCCAAAAAGATCACAATAGGGTAGGCATTTTCCACAATTTGAAACCAAAGTATTGTTCTAAAAGGAGAGGAAGAAACCAATCATACTCCAATAAAAATTAAAAAAAAAAAAAGAATGAGACTCAAGGCAGTAAGACCAAAGTTGAAACAAAATAAAATAAAATAAAAGGAGGATTAGTGATAAGATAAATATTCGTATGTATATAGATGAATTTCCTTCCTTTTTAAGTCTGAAAAGTATTTCATTGTATGTATCTACCATATTTTGTTTGTCCATTCATCTGTCAATGTACATTTGGGTTGCTTCTACTTTTTGGTTCTTACAAATAATTCTACTATGAACATGGGAATAGAACTGTCTCTTTGGGCTTTGGGACCCTGGTTTCAATTATTTTGAGTATATACCCAGAAGTGAATTTGCTGGATCATACAGCAATTCTGTTTGTTTAGTTTCCTGAAGAATTGTCATAGTTTTTTTTTTCCATAATGGCTATGCATTTTTACATTCCCACCAACAGTGCACAAGGATTCCAATTTCTCCACAGCCTTGTCAATGCTTGTTATTATTATATTTTCTACAGTAGCCATCCTAATGGGTATGAGGTAGTATTTCATTATGATTTCGATTTTTTTTCATAATAATTAGTAATGTATAACATCTTTTTATGGTCACATTGGCTATTTGTATATCTTCTTGGGAAAAATCTATTGAAGTCATTTTTCCATTTTTAACTGAGTTGTTTTCTGTTGTTGTTGAATAGAAGGAGTTCTTTATATATTCCAGACAAGAGCCTCATATCACATGTATGATTTGCATATATTTTCTCCCATTTTCGTACCTTGCCTTTTTGTTCTGTAATTGTGACTTCTGATGCACAGAAGTTTTAAAATTTGATGTAGTCTATTTTACCTACTCTTTATTTTGTTGTCTGTACTTTTGCTGTCATATCCAAGAAATCATCATCAAATTCAATGCCATAAACTTTTACCCTACATTTTCTTCTAAGAGTTTTATGGTTTTAGGTCTTATATTCTTTGATCCATTTTGAGTTAATTTTTAAATATGGTGTAAGGCACAGGTCCAGCTTCATTCTTTTGCATGTGGATTTCCAGTTTTCCCATACATGCTGATATTGATCCACTAAATTAATTTGATGATATATTGATAATTATAAGCTGCAGTATGAAACACTTCACAAAAAGATGGGTAGAGGTGCTGAAAACTATTTTATCACAATAACCTAAAAAATCTACCCACTGTCTTCAGTTATAGATTTAAGTTTTTTAACACTGTATGTGATAGGGTCTATGTTATATTCACCACTTGAAATTGAGATTTCATTCCCACTGAACAACTTCAATATCTAGATTAATATTTCATATCTAAGTTTATGTTACTTTGTTGTTTCTATACTCTCCTACCATCCTTTATGCCTCAATAATTCACATTTCAAATTGAGCTTAGATGTCTTATTTGAAAGATTCATTCTCTTCTCTTCCTCAATGCTTGCCACTTCCACATTTGGTTAAGTACAATCCTATACACTCAAATAACACCTGTGATCAACCCTATGATATCACTAGATACACTGTATTGTAATTGTCTCTATCTGCTCTTTACAAGGGTAAGTATGCATCCTTTTACTTCTGAATCTTCAGCCTTTCCTCTTTGAGATACAGAGGAGGTGATCAGTAGTTTTTCAGTTGAACAATCTATTGAACGCATTACTCTTATGTAGGCCCATTCTGATGACTTTCCACCACAGAATATTGACTTTGTATGTCCTTAGCATTAAATTTTTTTGAAATATTTCCACTGTTTAATATTTTTTCTTGAAGTATAGCCAATTTACAATATTGTTAGTTTCAAGTGTACAGCATAGTGATTCACCTTTGTTTTTGTAGATTATATTCCATTATAGGTTATTACAAGATATTGGGTATAATTCCCTGTACTATACAGTAAATCTTTGTTGCTTATCTTTTTCATGCATAGTAGTTTGTATCTGTTAATCCTATATTCCTAATCTGTCTCTCCCTGCCCCTTTGGTAACCATGTTTGTTTTTCAAGTCTGTGAGTCTGTTTCTGTTTTGTATATAGATTCACTTGTATTATTTTTTAGATTCCACATATAAGTGGTATCATATAGTATTTGTCTTTCTCTGTCCTACTAACTTCTCTGTCTGACTTACTTCATGAAGCTTAATATTCTCCAGGTTCATCCATGTTGCTGCAAATTGCAATATTTCATTCTTTTTATGGTTGAGTAATATTCCATTGCATACAAACAAGACAGAAAAAACTGTGACCGCCCCCCCAACATCATCAAAGGTTGAGTGGGGAACCACGACTTCCACCATCACCAGGCTGTGAAACAAGGCACCTCAGTACCTCAACACTCCAGCTAAGGTCGCATCAGTGGAGGCCACATGGAAAGTGGGGATTTTAATTCCTGCCAAGTGATAACAAGTCCTCCACCTTCCCCTCACAGTATCAGTGAAGAAAGATTCTCAGTGTCACCTAGCAACAATGAACCACCACTTCTTCTCCCTGCTGGGGTTGTGTTGGAGGAAACCTAGTGGAAAATCAAAACTTTTCCATTCTCCAAAAAAGACGAGGTCACCCCACTCTTGATGTCAGTGGAGGCTAGATGGAGAGCAGTAACAAGGTACTCCAACTCCTCCCAGCCAAGGTATTATCAGTGGAGATCAAGGGGGGAGCCAGAAGTCCCACACCTACCCAGTAGTCATACGGATCACCCACTGACATTGGTGTCAATGGAGGCCAAAAGGGAAATCTGAACATCCACCTTCACCTGACAGTAATAAAGAGACATCCCCCTTTCCCATGCCAGAGTGAACTCAGGAAAAGAAAGCTAAAACAGTAGGTTTAGAAGAGATCCAGAGTCTCATAATATGATATCCAAAATATCCAGTGTTCAGTAGAAAACCTTTCAAACCAAGAACCAGGAAGAATGAAAAAGAATGAATGAAAAAAGATAACCAATAAATGCTAATGCCAAAAATGACAGATATGTTAGGTTGGTTGACAAAGATTCTAAAGCAGACATCAGTAAGTTCCTCAATAAATAATTATAAACAGGCTTCAAAGAAATTAAAAAATAGCAAGAATATAGAAAAGAAATAAGAAAGAGACAAATAGAAATTTTAGAACTGAAAAATACAATAATAACTGTCAATAAATAGGTTTAGTAGAATAATAAAGAGGATAAAAGAATCAGTCAAGTGCAAGGTAGAATGATAGAAATAACCCAAACTGAAAAACAGAGCAAAACTTGGAAAAAAATATGAAAAAATGTAAACTTTGTGACATCAGAGTCCTGAAAAAGATGAAAAAGAGAGAAGGACTAAAAAGTATTAGAAAAATAATATATGGGTACTTCCTAAATTTGAAAAAAATACAGAAACCTACCATTTTAAGAAGCTCAGAAAACCCCTAACAATATAATCTCCAAGAGAACCAGACCAAGACACAGAATAATCAAACTTCCAGATACCAAAGGCAAGGAAAAATTTTTGAATGTAGTGAGAGAGAAACCACACCTCATCCTTAGGGGAAAAATGATTAGAATGACAGTAGATCTGTCATAAAAAACCAGGGAGGTCAAAAGAAAGTGGCACATTTTTCAAGTGATGAAAGACAAGCATCATCAACCTAGAATCTTATATCCACAAAATATATCCTTCAGAAGTGAAAAGGAAATCGACATAGACTCTGATAAAGGAAAGCTAAGAGAATTTGTCACCAGCAGACCTACCTTAAATGAATGACTAAATCAAGTTACCTAAGAATAAAGAAGAGGGTAAAAGAAGGTTCCTCTGAAGGTCATGAGGAAGGAAGATCACAGGAAACAAAAATGGATAAATTTTCTTCTCCTCTTGACTTTTTCAAATTATGTTTTATAATTAAAGAAAAATTATAATACTGTCAGATGTGGTTCTAAATATGTGTAGGGAAATATATAAGACATTTATAGTATAAATGGGGGAGGACAAAAGAGTGTGAAGGGAAACAAGTTTTCTATACCACTCAGACCAGTAAACTAATGGCACGGGTAAGACTCTGACACATTACGTACATAGGATGTCATATATAGAACAACCACTAACAAACCTATAAAAAGGAGATGTACTCAAAAACTCTGTACGTAAATCAAAGTAGAACTCTAAAAATTGTTCAAATAACCTACAGGAAGGCAGGGAAAAGAAAACAGAAAAAAGAGAACAAAAAGAAAACAACAGGGCTTCCCTGGTGGCGCAGTGGTTGAGAGTCCGCCTGCCGATGCAGGGGACACTGGTTCCTGCCCCAGTCCGGGAAGATCCCACATGCCGCGGAGCGGCTGGGCCCGTGAGCCATGGCCACTGGGCCTGCGCGTCCAGAGCCTGTGTTCCACAATGGGAGAGGCCACAACAGTGAGAGGCCCGCGTACAGCAAAAAACAACAAAATAAAATGGTGAACTTAAGCAGTAGTATATCAATAATGACATTAAATATAATTTGTTTTAATGACACCAATGAACAGAGATTGGCAAAGTGGATTAAAGAGTCTGACCCATCTATAGATTGTCTACAAGAAACTCATTTTGAAAATAATCATATAGGCAATGTGAATGTAAAAGGATACAAAAAGTAATATTACGCAAAATTTAATCAAAGGAAAGCAGGAGTGGCTATATTAAAATCAGTTAAAAGACTTTAGAGCAAAGACAATCCCCCAAGATAGAGAGGGACATTATATAGGGTAAAAGGCTAATCCAGCTAGAAGACCTAACAATCCTAAATGTGTAGGCACAAGACGACACAGCCACAAAAGAGTGAAGCAGAAACTGATCGAACAAAGAAATAAACAATTTTACAAATACCTGATAGAAAAACTAGAATGAAAATCAGCATTGGTATCGAAGAATTCAGCAACCCCATCAAACAGTAACATCTAATAGACTTTTGTAGTATACTCTACCCAACAGCAGTTGAATGCACATTAATTTCAAGTGCCCCAGAACAAACACATACTAACTTAGAAAATATGTTGGCACACTAAAAAAAAAAAAAAAAGAAAAAACTCAAAATATTAAAATAATTGAAATCATACCGAGTGCATTTTCTGAACAAAATGAAATCAAAGTAGAAATCAATACCAGAAAAATCTCCAAACACTTGGAAAGTAAACAACACACTTGTAAATGATACATGGGTCCAAGAAACAGTATCAAGGGAAATAAAAAATGCATTGAATTGAATGACGGTAAAAGTAACATATAAAAAATTTGTGGGAGAGAGATCAAGCAGTGTTCAAAGAGGAATTTATAATATTAATGCATACATTAAAAAATAGAAAAATTCTCAAAATCAGTAATCTAATTTCACACATCAGGAAACTACAAAAGGGGCAAAATACGTAAAAAGTAAAAAGCCAATTAGGAATTAGGCAAAATACATGAAGAGACATTTCACTGAAAAGGACATACAGATGACAAATAAGCACATAAAAATTTGCTCAATTTCATTAGCCATTAAGGAAATTCAAGTAAAAATACCAGAATGAGATATCATCACGCACATAAGAAAGGTTTAAATAAAAAATAAGTACCACCACCAAATCCTCACAAGGATTCAGAGAAATTGTCATCCATATATGCATTGCTGATGGGAATGTAAAATTGTACAGCCTTTCTGGAAAACATTTTGGGACTTTCTTAAATAAATAATGCAATTATAATTCGACCCAGCGATTGCACTACTGAGCATATATTCCAGAAAAATAAAAACTTATGTTCACACAAATCTGTACATTATTGTTTATAACAGCTTTATTCGTAATAGTCCCAACCTGGAAACAATACAGATGTCCTCCAATGGGTAAATGGTTAAACAAAACATAACACATGCATGTCATGGAATATTAGTCTAAACAAATAGGAAGAAACTATCCATACACACAACAGTATGGATGAGTCTCCAGGCAATTACAATGTGTGAAAAAAAATAAATCAAATGGTTACATACAATATAATTCTATTTCAATAACGTTTTTTGTTTGTTTTTTTACATAACATTGTTGAAATGACAAAATTATAGAAATGGAGAATAGATTAGTGGTTGCCAGGGGTGAAGGAGGGGTTGAAATTAGAAGGGAAATGGGAGTGATATAAAAGGATAACAGGAAGGATCCTTTTGCTGATGGGATGTTAAGTACCTTAACTGTATCAGTGTCAGTCTAGTTGTGTTATTGTATTCTTGTTTTGCAAGGTATGACCTTTGGGAAAACTGTGTAAAGGGTAAAAGGGATCACTCTGTATTATTTCTTGCTACTTCATTTAAATAAATAACTATCTCAAAATTTACAGAAAGTATAAAAAAGAAATACAGTTAATTAAAAAATAAATAAGAAAAAATAAGCAACAGCAATCTCTAGATTTTCTGTTGCATTTCAGAATTTATTCAAAATCAGATTTCCAAGAGGAAGACTGATGCAGGACCAGGCCAATATGTCATGTTTAAATTTATCAATGTATTACAATAACTTTCTGTCCTTCAGTTTAATTTTAGTACAGTATTCTTATACACTGTTTATGTTTGTTTCTCACAACTATCTGTGTAGTGCAGTGATCTCCTAGAAAGAGCACTGAAGTGGAAAGTGCTGGTAACACTTATCACATATAATCATTAATATACTTGTCTGGCACCTTCAACAGAATGCAAATTATATGTTTTTATTCCTAGATATATATAGTTTTTATTGCATAATAACCTTTTATATATATGTCTATTTAATGAAAAAGTAAGTTTGAATTTTAACTGCCACTTGCTACCTAAAAAAATCATGTTTTCTGACTGTAATATGACTGTTTAGACAAGAGTGTCTAACAAGCCCAGATCATTTATGCTTTTGTGGCTCCGGTAACTGCTGAACATGATTAGAAAAACTTCAGGTTGGCATCCATTATCAGTACTTATGGATTAATTTTAACAATGAGAAGGCAGGATTCAGGAATTTGTGTCTAAGGCAAAGTCAGAAAGTAGAAAAAACTTGACCGAACAAGTTAGGGTCAGTGATATCAGAGGCAAATTTTCAGAGTACAAAGACACATATTTAACTCCTAGCTCTGACATTTTCAATACAAGTGGTCTTAGACAAATCTTAAAACAATTTTCATTTTCTTCATCTATGAAGTTGGATGATACTCCATAACTCTTATGATTGCTGTGACTATGAAGTATGCTATTGTAGGAAAAAATTATTTGTAATATTCTAAGCAAATAGCAGGTATTTTTCTACCTTCTGCTTAACAGATTTTTTTTCAATCTCCTTAACTCAACAGAATGAATCAAGGATGAGATTTTGTTCTAAACTAGCATGTTTTTAACTAGCCTGTAGTGAAAAATCTAAACTAGGACCTGACTTCTTTGTGCTAGGCAGGGGAGATTGGAAGATAAAGTCAAGAAAATAGAAAAAAGGGAGGACCACTGAAAATAAGTAAGAGATATTATAGATTTAATGATTTGTTTAGTTAGAGCGAAGTCTAGTGTATGTTTGGAAAATTTTCAAGGGTGTTTCCTTCCTTAAGTATCCACAATGACAAAGAAACATCAGTATTTTATTGATTGATTATTGGATATTTGGAGCCAGTTTAGAGTTTTCTACTCCGCCTTCTAGGTGTCTGAAAAGTGTCTAATTCAGAGGCATTTCTATAACTTGTTTGCCAGATGAATGAATGGGTGAATGAATGAACGACTAAATGTAAGAAACAATGACTCAATTAATATGATTAATTTCAGCCTCTAGATTTTAAGAACAACAAAAACACTCAAACACCTGTGGTGCTTCGCCATTTGGGGAAACATTCCTGATGATTTCCTTCTATGCAACAGGAGATAGCTAGCTCAGGAACAACTTGAAATTTTCAGAAAATTATATTGCTTCCCAGGATCCGTGATGCTCAGACAACAGTCCAAATGTCATGAGGCTGAGCGAGACACACTAGGCTCCTTAAAATATATGAGCCAGCCATAAATTTTAGCATAAGGCCCTCTCATTCTGGCCTGAATGATATGTAGATTACAGTGACAGACCTCTTTGTACAGGGTATATCCATGCTAAATCTTGGCTGTTATTGATGAATAAGTAGGTTTGGTAGAGTCAAAATGCCATTCTCTATGAATGGAAACCACAGAGGGGAAATTTTTCATTGTATAACAAATCAAGGGAGACCATATGGCCACTTTAGTGGTTTTTAAGAATTTTTAATTTTGGCGTGCATAGGTTTATAGAACATATTTTTTGTAACCATAATGCCTGACAGAGACTCATTTTCCTAACTGTTAATGTTTGTCCTCAAGCTGCTTCCTCTTCCCAGATCTACCTTGTGGCAGGGGTGATCTTCCTAATGCACCTTGGATTTAGTTGTTTCCATGTCATCCCATTGTCTCTGAGATAAAGCCCAAGCTCTAATATGGTGTGTTAGGCTCCCATGGCCTGGCTTCTTCCTTTCCATCCAGTTTCATTCTTCAAAATCCTGCGTCTTAAACTTTATGCTCCAGGAAATCAAAACTTTTAGCAGTTCCTCTGGATGCTATGGGAGTTCATGCTTTGCCATTATTATTATTATTTTTTTGGTCACACCGTGCAGCATGTTGGATCTTAGTTCCCTGACCAGGGATCAAACCCGCGCCACCTGCATTGGAAGCGAGGAGTCTTAACCATTGAACCCAGGGAAGTCCCCAGGAGTTCATGCTTTGATACCATCATTCTTTCAGTTCTCTTCGTCTGAGATGCTCTACTTTCCCAATCTCTTTTTGGAGAAAGCATAGTTATCTCTCAAGATTTAACTGAGTATCTTCTTCAGGACTTCTTCCATGAAGCACCTCATTTGGTGAAGCAACCCCTCCCTGTGCTTTACTCCTTGTGTGTTTACTTTTCCATGGCACTTGACTTAATGTACTGAAATTTTCTCATTACATCCTTGTCTTCCTCATTAGACCTGTTTATCTCCAAGGGAAAAGTACATTTAAAGTCATCTTTGAATCTCCTGGGTTTGGTGAGTATTCAGAAATGTGCTCAATGACATTTACTGAAATTAATTCAATAAGTGCTAAGAAATAATCTATGTTAATGGAATACCATCTGCCGGTCTGAGGGCTATCTTTCCCGAGACAAAAGTCAAAAACAAACAAAAACAAACAGCACCATTAAATGTTTAACAGAAAGATTACAGCCAGTGACTTTTTTGAAAACAAACTGGTTAATTTATGCAGTGGTGTAAAAGGTTATATTCTAGGCCTTCCAATTTTCAATAGACTTAGAATGTTTATTCCGGATGTCATGCAAGAATCTTGATTCCCTTTTCTGTAGTGAATGTGGCTGCTTTATTTTATTTCTTCAGAAAATCTGTTATGTACTCTACAACACTCAAGAGATTATTTCTTTTTAAATGAGCTTCTTTAATTTCAGATACATAAATTGGCTATATAATTCAGAGTGAAATATGTCATTACAGTCTCCCAGCATTTATAAATGTTCACAGATGTTAAATTATAAGCCATTCAGACACTTGAACGAATGCATGCACATGTACATTGGGCAGCACATAAGGAGAAAATTTATCTTTATGTTTGGCTGCACTATCTATTTTTATTCCCTGGACTATTTTAATTCATCATTTAAACCTGGTTCTAAATCTTCTACTAAAAAATATTTCTAATGGGGTCAATAGGGGCTGGCAAACAGAAGTATGAAGGTACTTATCTGTATGGGGCATTATGTAATTAAAATGCTGCAGGCACTTTTTAGTATTTTAATCTTCTCCAAATGTACCTAGCATATACCACATGTTTTAAAGCAATGACTACTATTACTAACATTTTGTTTATAGTAGTTCCTTGAGTAATAGTAGCTCCACCTCCAAATTATTTTAGCTTATTGAATGGATACCCTGTTGCTTATACTGTTGCTCTTTTTCTTATTTTATTGCATAAATTGCAATATTCATTGAATTGGAAAGTAAGTTCACCCTGTACGTGCATGTAGTAAGTTCTAAATCAACTGAGCAATATAATTCCTCAACAAAATGATTTGTTGATATTCTCTGTACTTTCTTTGAATAAGTAATTCTTATACTCACATTCTTTCTGGAATATAGGCTGGTCAAAATCCATCATGCTATAGCGGTAGAGCAGGAAGTGGTGAGTGGTTCAATTCTTTTTTCATATAGAAGAAGATAATGTATGCAAGATCCCAATAGGCAAAATAAATAGGGACATGATTGCTCTGATGGACTGAAGGAAAGAGACTTCAATCCCAGACATACAGGCTCTTGCTTGCACAGTTGTGGATCCTGGGATTCTAAGGAGCACAATTGAGAAAACTAAGGTACCAGATCTCTACTACTCCTAATATTAACCCATAGAAGCACAATCATGGAGGCTTTTTTCTACATATATAAATAGGTTTATATAGTCCAGGCTCTAAAATACTAAGGAAAGTCTGGAAAACAAATCAGGGAAACAAAAGACTTTAGGCATTATATTATCTTCCTATTAAAATTGCCACTGTCTTAATAGTATTCATTTATATCTTTAGGTTTGAGATATTAACCCTTTTATAAGCAATTACGCTTATAAGCACCTCTATAAGCATAATTTCATATATACTATGGTCTCTCATTTGAGAATGAAACATAGTGACAATGACCTACTGTATCCTTCTTCCTGGATATCTGATAAATCTGTCATATTAAAAATTTCTTAGGCTTAGTTTATCAATTTAACCTTAAGTTAAATATTTATTAACTTGTGCGTGTGTGTGTGTACATACATACATATTGACACTACACTTGAAACAGTTGCCCAGTTTAGAAATTTGAGGGTCATCTTGACTACTTCAAACATTACTTTTGCCCCACTCAAATATCTACACATTCAACATATTACTGAGACTTACAGATTTCCACTGTAATAATCTCTTATACCTTTATTTTCCATTTTAATTTATATCATTTGAATTCAGTTCCTCATTCTCTCCTGTCCATGCAATTGATTAATAAAAATAAACCATCTAAACTACAAGGTAATTCTAATTTTCCTATTATTGCATTCTATATAGTTTCAACTTTTTCACAATTATTAATAGTATTTGTGCAGAAATGTCTATATTTCATATTGGTTATTCATGAAAGCCCATTAGGATTTCTGTAACAGTATGGCATGGACTTAACCTGTGCTTTCAAAGGGTGAAATATATTCTCAAAAATGGTGGCTACTGGGAGTTCCCTGGTGGTTTAGTGGTTAGGATTCTGGGATTTCACTGCCGTGGCCCAGGTTCAATCACTGGTTGGTTGGGGAACGGAGATCTCGCAAGCCATATGGTATGGCCAAAAAAAAAAAAAATTGTGGCTATTTATAAATTTGTTTCGGACAATAAAGCAAAGGTCACATCAATTAGTAGAATAATAGTGTGCAAGTTCCAAATATAAATCAAACACTTGAAAGTATCACAAGTTCAAATAAACCTAGGAAGATGTAATCATTTACTGTCAGGATGTTTTGGATAAATTTTGGTATTTTGTCTACTTTCATATAAAAGTATATGCTAATAAAAATACCAAAGCATTGAATTTACCTATTCCAACAACATGTTTGCTGTTATTGTTATAAGTCCAAATAGAGTATTTAGAATGTTATAAATTTTATTTTTTTAATTTTTTTAAACTTTTTTTTTATATTGGAGTATAGCCAGTTAACAATGTTGTGATAGTTTCAGGTGCATAACAAAGTGACTCAGCCACACATACAACATGTATCCGTTCTCCCCCAGACTCCCCTCCCAACCAGACTGCCACATAACACTGAGCAGAGTTCTCTGTGCTATATACAGTAGGTCCTTGTTGTTATCCTTTTAAATATAGCAGTGTGTACATGTCAATCCCAGCTCCCTAACTATCCCTTCCCTCCACTCTTCCCCTGCCCTGGTAACCATAAGTTCAAGAATGTTATAAATTTTTGTAGAAGGGAAAGTTTATAAAAATTATTTCAAAGTCGATGGCTCATGTAACCAAGTGAACAATTACATTAACCACAGAAACCACAGAAAGCTTGAATATGACTAAATTTTGAATAAAAGATTGTACGTTAGAATTTTAGAAGATTACAAATTAGGATTTTTTACTTATTGAGTTTGGTAAACCTTTGAGAATGCACGAGTATTTTAAATAGGCAGTTTGATATACAGATGTGGAGGCTGAAGGAGTTATCTGAGATGAAGGTTCGTTTCTGGATTGTCTGAATACAGGCTATTCTTGAAGACATCATTGTGAATGAGATCATTCAGGGATAAATATATTCTGAAATGATTTGTAAAGGGATAATTAACTGGTCATGGTGTAATGAGACAAAATGCAGGAAGCAAAGATTTCTATTCTATAGGAACCAAACGTAAATGTTTATATATGTATGATAAGATAAAGTATGTGTACAAAGAAAACAACTTTAGTAAATTCATAAGAAAAAAATATATATTTTTTAAATTCTCTATTTTTTATAATTCTCTCACATTATGATATAAAATTATATTATTTTGATAATCTAAACAATGTCATTATAAGTTAAGAAAGTGAATATTTATCTGTCATTTCATATAAGAATTGGATAGTTAGAATGATAAAGTATAAGGCAGGGAACAATACTGTGATAATCTGTAAAATATAGGATTTTGTATATGAGTGAGATTAATTCAAACACGTATCTATTTTTATTTTTTTAATTTTTATTTACTTATTTTTAACATCTTTATTGGTGTATAATTGCTTTACAAATGGTGTGTTAGTTTCTGCTTTATAACAAAGTGAATCAGTTATACATATACATATATCCCCATATCTCTTCCCTCTTGCATCTCCCTCCCTCCCACCCTCCCTATCCCACCCCTCTAGGTGGTCACAGAGAACCGAGCTGATCTCCCTGTGCTATGCGGCTGCTTCCCACTAGCTATCTATTTTACGTTTGGTAGTGTATATATGTCCATGCCACTCTCTCACTTTGTCCCAGCTTACCCTTCCCCATCTCCATGTCCTCAAGTCCATTCTCTATGTCTGCGTCTTTATTCCTGTCCTGCCCCTAGGTTCATCAAAACCTTTTTTTTTCCTTTTGATTCCATATATATGTGTTAGCATATGGTATTTGTTTTTCTCTTTCTGACTTACTTCACTCTGTGTGACAGACTCTAGGTCCATCCACCTCACTACAAATAACTCAATTTCGTTTCTTTTCATGGCTGAGTAATATTCCATTCTATATATGTGCCACATCTTCTTTATCCATTTATCTGTTGATGGGCACTTAGGTTGCTTCCTTGTCCTGACTATTGTAAATAGAGCTTCAATGAACATTGTGATACATGACTCTTTTTGAATTATAGTTTTCTCAGGGTATATGCCCAGCAGTGGGATTGCTGGGTCGTATGGTAGTTCTATTTTTAGTTTTTTAAGGAACCTCCATACTGTTCTCCATAGTGGCTGTATCAATCTACATTCCCACTAACAGGGCAAGAGGGTTCCCTTTTCTCCACAGCCTCTCCAGCATTTAATGTTTGTAGATTTGTTGATGATGGCCATTCTGACCGGTGTGAGATGATATCTCATTGTAGTTTTGATTTGCATTTCTCTAATAATTAATGATGTTGAGCATTCTTTCATGAAACACGTATCTATTTTTAAACAAATTAAATGTAATCCTTAAGTACTATGAATGGGAAGCTTGTAGGAAAATTTTCAGGGTGCACAGAGGGAGATTCAAGTAGTAAAAGAATGTACACAGGAGAATAATTTTTAAATGCAAAAAGGGGAATATGGCATTAAAAATCAATCAAAAAGAACTAAATAAATGGAGACATATATCATGTTCATGAAGAGGAATGAATAATATTGTCAGTTTTCTCAAGATGTCAGCTCTTCTCAACTTGATCTATAGAGTCAGTGCATTACCAATCAGAATCCTAGCAAGTTATTTTATGATTATCAACAAACTGATTCCACAATTTATATGGAGAGGCAAAAGACCCAGAGTTGTCAATACAATATTGAAGGAGAAGGACAAAGATGGAGGACTGACAATACTTGACTTCAAGACATACTGTAAAGCTACAGTAATCAAATGAGTGCAGTACAGATGAAATAACAGACAAACAGATTCATGGAACAGAATAGAGGGCTCAGAAACAGATCTACAAAAATATAGTCTACTGATCCTTGACAAAGGAGCAAAGGCAACACAATGGAGTAAAGAAAGTCATTTCAGCAAATGTTGCTGAACAACTGGACATCCACATGCCAAAAGACAAATAAGCAAATCCAGACACAGACCTTATACCCCTTACAAAAATTAATTCAAAATAGAGCATGGATCTTAATGTAAAATGTAAAACTATAAAGTCTTAGATGATAACATAGGAAAGTATCTAGATGATACTGGGTATGGGGATAACTTTTTAGATACAACACCAAAGACATGAGCCATGAAGGAAAATTTGATAAGCTGAACTTCATTAAAACATAGAACTTCTGCTCTGTGAAAAACACTGATAAGAGAATAAGACAAGCCACCAACTGGAAAAAACATATTTGCAAAGACACATATGATAAAGAACCATTGTCCAAAATACACAAAGAACACTTAGAACTCAATGACAAGAAAATGAAAAACCTAATTTAAAAGTAAACAGAAACCTCACAGACACTAGATCATATGGAAAATAACCATGAAAAGATGTTCAATTTCATGTCATTAGGAAAAGGTAAATTTAAAAAAGATACCACTATAAACCCAAGAGATGACTAAAATCTAAAACATGGCAAGACAAAATGGTGGCAAGAATGTGGAGCACCAGGGACTCTCTTTCATTGCTGGTGGGAAAGCTAAATTGTACAACCACTCTGCAAGACAGTTTGCTGGTTTCTTGCAAAACTACACAGATTCTTACCATACAATGCAGCAATCACACTCCTTGGTATTTTATCAAATGAATTACAAGTCTATGTGCATATAAAAGCGTACACATGGATGTTTATAGCAGCTTTACTCTTATTCATTTTTATATAAACATATTCATATGTTTATAGCAGCTTTATTCTTGTTTTGTCATTTCAAAACAGGGAAGCAACCAAGATTTCCTTCAGTAGGTGAATGGATACATGAACCATGGTCCATCCAGACAATGGAATATTATTCAGCACCAAAAAGAAAGAAGCTATCAAGCCATGAAAAGACATGGAGGACCCTGTAATGCATTTTTCTAAGTGAACGAAACCAGTCAAAAAAGCTAAATAGTATGATTCCAACTATATGACGTTCTGGAAAAGACAATTCTATGGAACCAGTAAAAAGGTCTGTGGTTGACAGGATTTAGGGATGATATAAGGATGAACAAGCATAGCAAAGAGGATTTTGGAGTCAAAGAAATCATTTTGTATGATACTACAATTGTGGATACATGGGACTGTACATTTGTATAATCTGTACAATGTACAACACTGAGTGAACAAAGTAACATATGGACTTTAAGTGATAACCATGTGTTAATGTAGGTTCATTGATCGTAACATATGTACCACTGTGGTGAGGTATGTTGATACTGGAGGAGATTGTACATGTATAGGGGAAAGGGTATATGGGAACTCTGTATTTTCCACTCACTTTTTCTATAATTCTAAAACTACTCTAAAAAAATACTATTAAGGTTAAATAAACAAATAAAGGAAAAATAAAGCAGACAATGAATGAAAACAGCATAAAAAATTCACATCTTTGATCTCACAGAAGATGCAGGAGAGGAAGATCCTGAAATCCATCCCTCTACCAAAAACACTATTTAGCTCAAGAATTATCTGAATCAACTATTTAAACTAGAGAAACTCTGGCTACTTGAATATTTGCAGAATTTTAGAGAGTGCTTGATGCAGAAAGAGGGTTGTAAATTTTGGTGACGTTTGACATTTTGAGTAGTGGGTACAATTTTCCCTGCAGTAGGCAGCTATAGGGATGGTGGCCCATATTCCTGGTAAGATTTTTCTTGTGCCAAATTGGACTACAGGGACCTTGTGCTACAAAAAGTGGTACTGTGGGTTTTGATGTACTTGATGGTCCCCTAAGGGGATGGCATAGAGGCTCACCATTACTTCAATTCTCAGTAGCTTAAATAGCTTCCCTTGCAGTGTTGATCAAGGGATTGAGAGACAGAATTCCCCCTCATTCATTCATTCATTCATTTATTATTTAATTCAGGCATTTAAGTAAATCTCTTTCATGTCATTGGCTGCCTGTGGAGAAAACAGAACAGAAACTTCCTAACAACACATGACAAGGAACACAGTCTTTGCAAAAATTAGCTTGGAGAAGTCACTAAACTAAAAAACAACCACCTTCATCAGGGCACAACAGCAATCCCTGGGAAAATGAGAAAATCTGATTTCCAATTACCACATTACAATATCCAAAATGTCCATTTCTCAATGAAAAACTACAGAGCACACAAAAAATAGGAAATTTTGGCTCTTACAGGAAAGCAAAAATGATAGAAACCATTCTTAAGGAAGCCCAGTCATTGGACCTATTAGGCAAATATTTTAAATTATCTGTCTTAAAAATGCCCAGATAGATGAAATAAATCATGGATTAAAAAAACTAAAACAAATCAGGGAAACAGTATATGATCCAGTAAGGGATATCAATAAAGAGATAGAAAGCATAAAAATGAACCAAACAGAAATTCAGAGTTGAAAGTACAGAAGCTGAATTAGAAAATTCTACAGACAGATTCAACAGAAGATTTGAGCAGACAAAAAAAAAAATCAGTAAACTTGAAATTAGGACAATTAAAATTAGCCAGTCAGTGAAGCAAAACCAAAAATGAAAAAACCGATAGCCTAGGGACCTATCAAACATTAAACTTACTCACATTAGTACTAATATTAGAGTCCCAGAAGGAGAAGAAAGGGTCAGAAAAAACTATTTGAATAAATTATGGCCAAAACATTACTTAATGCAAAATGTGAATTTACATATCCAAGAAGCTCAATAAATCCCAAGCAGGATAAACTAAAAAATATCCACACTGAGACACATTATAATCAAATTTTCAAAAGCCAAAGACAGACTATTGAAAGCAGCAAGAGAAAAGTGACTCGTCAAGTGATCCTCACTAAGCTAAACAGCCAATTTCTCATCTGAAACCATGAAGACCAAAAGGCAGTGAGACAATATTTTTAAAGTGCTGAAAAAAACCCCAAAACAAACCGTTAACCAAGAATTCTGTATTTAGAACAATTATCTTTTAAGGAAGGAGATATTAAAATATTCTCAGATAAACAAATGCTAAGGGTGTGTGTCTCTAGTAGACCTGTCCTACAAGAAATATTGAAGGGAGTCTTTCAGACTGGGGGTAAAAAAAGGACAGTGTAGTGCTTCCCTGGTGGCACAGTGGTTGAGAGTCCACCTGCCGATGCAGGGGACGCGGGTTCGTGGCCCGGTGTGGGAGGATCCCACAGGCCGCGGAGCGGCTGGGCCCGTGAGCCATGGCCACTGAATCTGCACGTCTGAAGCCTGTGCTCTGCAACGGGAGAGGCCACAACAGTGAGAGGCCCACATACCGCAAAAAACAAACAAAAGGACAGTGTATAGTGACTCACAGTCATACAAAGAAATAGAGATCAATAGTAAAGTTAACTATACAGGTAAATATAAACACTAATATTATTGGTCTATAAAATTACCTCTAGGTTTTTAGTTTTGTCATTAGTTCTCTATATGATTTAAGATAAATGCATAAAATGGTAATTACATATCTATGTTGATAAGCACACAATGTATAAATGTTATTTGTGACAATAACAATGTAAAGGGTAGGAGAGAGTTCAAGTATACTACTGAAACTAAGTTGGTATCAATTTATACTAGACTGATATAAATTTAAGACATTAACTATAATCCTCATGGTAACCACAAAGAAGATAACTGAAAAAATATACAGTGAAGGAAATGAAGAGGGAATCAAAATGGTACGCTATAAAAATTCAATAAAACACAAAATAAGACAGTACTGGAGTAAATGAGGAAGACAATATTTATGATATACAGAAAACAAATCAACAGTGTGAAAAGTTCTTCAACACCAGCATTCATTTTAAATGTAAATGGATAAGTTCACCAAATAAATGACAGAAACTGGCACAATTGATGAAAACCACAATATCCAGCTATATGCCACCCATAAAAGACTCATTTTAGTCCCTAAGACACTAACAGGTTGAAAGGGAAAGCATGAGAAGAGATATTCTATACAAACAGTAACCATAAAGAGCTGAAGAGTTTATACCAATACTGAACCAAATATATTTTAAGTCAGAAGTTATTTTAAGAGAAAGATAAGGCATTTTACAATATACTGACAAAGGGGTCAATTCATAAAGAAGATCTAACAATTATAAACACCAAAGTCCCCAAATATATGTAGCAAACACTGACAGAATTAAATATATTTTTTATAAATTTATTTATTTATGGCTGCATTGGGTCCTTTTTTTTTGCATTGGGTCTTCATTGCTGCATACGGGCTTTGTCTAGTTGTGGCGAGAGGGGGCTACTCTTCGTTGCCGTGCGCGGGCTTCTCATTGCAGTGGCTTCTCTCATTGTGGGGCACAGGCTCTAAGTGCACGGGCTTCAGTAGTTGTGGCTTGCGGGCTCTAGAGCGCAGCCTCAGTAGTTGTGGCACATGGGCTTAGTTGCTCTGTGGCATGTGGGATCTTCCCGGACCAGGGCTCAAACCTGTGTTCCCTGCATTGGCAGGCAGATTCTTAACCACTGTGCCACCAGGGAAGTCCCCAACTCTCTATTCTTGTTAAAACAATTTTATGTTCATTTTTTAAGCATTTAGCTGAAAAATTTATTTACAGTCTTACAATTTTAAATTAAGCAAAATGTATTGAGCTAATACACTCACCTCTATGCTATATTCTGAAGATACTAACGTAAGTGCAGACTTATGACTGTATCTTTCCTTGAAGGAAATTATAGCTCAGTGTGAGAGTCAGATAGGCTAAAAAATATCGCACACAAACATCATGCATGCACACAAAAAATGTGAAGAACTTTATGTTAAAATAAAATATAGATTATAACTTTTTTATATATGCATGTATGTATTTCTAGAAATATTTAGGGAAAGAAATTAGTTTTTTCAGCCTGGATAATTAACTTTCACTAAACTCCATAAAAGAGTTTCTTTTAAGCTGAGACCTGAAGTTCAATGAGGATATCAATGGCAAACTTAACATGATTATATGGAAATAAGAAAACACTTATTTTAATTGGGTGATTGGAGTAAAGTCTGAATTTCAATCAATGTGGTGGTCATAACTGTTGGGGTCAAAAGTTTGTAAAAATGTACTGATGGGGAAGAATTACATGCCACTCTAACGTACCACTGCAGAGTCGCAGGTATGGAAGGACCTTGTCTCTCTGTGGTTGTCATCCCTACATGCAGTGTTGTGGGTCTGAATAGAACCATGAAAAAAGCATAGAGAGGAAGTGTCAGTATATCAACATTTAATTAGTCTATTTAAAAGGAATTGGTGGCCAATTAACATAGAGCTAAGGAAGCCACCAGGCATATGTGGCTATTGTTCACTTAAAATATGGTCCTTTTGAATTGCTATGGCTATAAGTATAAAATACACACTGGATTTAAGAAACTTTTCTCCTCCCCTCTGCTCCAAATGAATCTGGCCCCTTCCAGCAGTGAAGATGCTGATTTTCACAGCTTAAATCTCCAGAACCAGAGTGGGAGGGATGGTGTCAACACCAGGCAAGAACACAGTTTCCCAGTCTCTTACACAAAGTTCAGTAATTGGTTATGGTTAATTTTCAGAACATTGAAATGATTGTTTTTGATAGTGTTGTACAGTTTTAGTTTGGGGGGGAGAGGATTTGCAAACATCCTTATATATTCATGCTGAAAGTAGCCTCTCAAAGGCATTAACCTTTGTTTAGGTAAATAAATCTAATTCAAGTATCCAAATTTCAGCAGTGGCTTTCTTTTATGAAAAAAAGACAAATAAAAATGACAAATAAATAAATAGGATTCCTGCGGAATGATTTAGAACCAAAACTGCAGGGTGAAAATAGAGGGTCATTATTTCAATTCAAATTTTAAAGTCCTTACTATATATATGTACCTTTATTCCCTGGTGTGGGAGAAGTATAATGTTTTTCTCTGGCTACTAAAAGTGCTTGAATGATTTTAAAAGCTTTCAATTTTCCAGTGCATAATAGACCATAATATCACAACATTTGTGTGTGCTTTGAAGCTACAGTGTCCTGACACTTTTTAAATGGGCTTTCTTACTACTATTGTTAACTCCTGGAGTTAATATTTACTCATCAACTGGGAAAATTTTA
Organism: Stenella coeruleoalba; assembly: GCF_951394435.1. NCBI lineage: Eukaryota > Metazoa > Chordata > Mammalia > Artiodactyla > Delphinidae > Stenella > Stenella coeruleoalba. The sequence goes on along the minus strand of NC_137159.1, from coordinate 80,154,830 downwards.
AAGAAATTTGCATGAAAGGGGGAAATGTGCCTCAAATCATCCATGCATGGCAATACTGGCTTCATATAATTCCCTTTCCAACTGATATTTTTTAAATGCCTTATTTTTTACACATCCCTGGGGGCCGGAGTGTTCTGTAAAAGATGCATATTTGGTTGATGAAATCAGGTGTTATCCCAGGAACCATAATGTTCCTGGCACTGTGACAAATAATCTAGGAGATTAATGACTAGAATCCAATCATCTTTCTTGTTCCCTCCCTGAGCTCTGAAAAGTCTTCAGTGTGTCCTCTACATGATACGTTACATGTCCCATATTTTATCAAGCCATTCTTCTGTCCATTTATCCTGTCAGACCACAGTGGCAATTGTAAGTTCTTACCTTCACTTACTCTTCTTCAGTGTCAGACTATACTGTACCGTTGGTTAGATATGGTCTCTACTGAAATGAGGTCAGAGATCTGCCATGGAAATCTAAAGATAATTTAAACTTGCTGATTAGGACCAAACTCATCAAAATGCTTCCACATTTTGGCCTAATCGCCCTTTGCCCCTAAATTTCAATTGCAAACTCCACCTTTTCTCCTAGTTTTGTGCAGTATGTTCTCTTGCTATATTCAACTGCATGCCCTTTCCAAAACATGTCAAATATTCACAAACCATATACATTGCCCACGCAGTTTATTTACAATTCTTTAAATGCAATTATTAATTCAAACACATTCTCGTCCTCATACGTATGAAACAACTACTAAGAGAATATCTGGAAAGGGAGTCAGAATTTTCAGGGAATACAGAGAGATTCTGAAGGGAAAATGTCATTTAAAGTGGGCTTAGCATGATGGATGAGAGGAAGTAATATTTTATTAATTCGCTCTTTTTTATACTTAAAAACATTTTTAAACAAAAATTATATCCAATAGTCATAGGAAACCAGCCTACCATTAGCTGGACATTATGCTCAACACTTTATTTTTATTTATTTATTTAACATCTTTATTGGAGTATAACTGCTTTACAATGGTGTGTTAGTTTCTGCTTTATAACAAAGTGAATCAGCTATACGTATACGTACATCCCATATCTCCTCCCTCTTGCATCTCCCTCCCTCCCTCCCTATCCCACCCCTCTAGGTGGTCACAAAGCACTGAGCTGATCTCCCTGTGCTATGCGGCTGCTTCCCACTATCTATTTTACATTTGGTAGTGTATACATGTCCATGCCACTGTCTCACTTCGTCCCAGCTTACCCTTCCCCCTCCCCCTGTCCTCAAGTCCATTCTCTACGTCTGCATCTTTATTCCTGTCCTGCCCCTAGGTTCTTCAGAACCATTTTTTTTATTTTTTTGATTCCATATATATGTGTTAGCATACGATATTTGTTTTTCTCTTTCTGACTTACTTCACTCTGTGTGACAGACTCTAGGTCCATCCACCTCACTACAAATAACTCAATTTCATTTCTTTTTATGGCTAAGTAATATCCCATTGTATGTATGTGCCACATCTTCCTTATCCATTCATCTGTCGATGGGCACTTAGGTTGCTTCCGTGTCCTGGCTATTGTAAACAGAGCTGCAATGAACATGGTGGTACATGACTCTTTTTGAATTATGGTTTTATCAGGGTATATGCCCAGTAGTGGGATTGCTGGGTCACATGGTAATTCTATTTTTAGTTTAAGGAACTCCATACTGTTCTCCATAGTGGCTGTATCAATCTACATTACTACCACCAGTGCAAGAGGGTTCCCTTTTCTCCACACCTTCTCCAGCATTTATTGTTTGTAGATTTTTTATGATGGCCATTCTGACCAGTGTGAGGTGATACCTCGTAGTTTTGATTTGCATTTCTCTAGTTGCATTTCTCTAATGATTCTCTAATGATTATGCTCAACACTTTAAATGTTACAGCTGATTCTCAAAACTTAGTACATATCTTTGTTCTCTTTTAAATATGAAAAAATATTTTCAGGACTTCCCTGGTGGTACAGTGGTTAAGAATCCTCCTGCCAATGCAGGGGACACGGGTTTGAGCCCTTGTCCAGGAAGATCCTACATGCCGTGGAGCAACTAAGACCGTATGCCACAACTGTTGAGCCTACACTCTAGAGCCCAAGAGCCACAACTACTAAGCCCACTTGTCACAGCTACTGAAGCCTGTGAGCCTAGAGCCCGTGCTCCACAACAAGAAAAGCCACCGCAACGAGAAGCCCGCGCACCGCAATGAAGAGTAGCCCCCGCTCACCGCCACTAGAGCAAGCCTGCATGCAGCAGAGAAGACCCAACGCAGCCAAAAATAAATTAATTAATTTTTTAAATAAAAGAAAAATTATTTTCAGGTTTATTAAGAGATTATCCAGTATGTATATGTTTGAGGATTCACACTACTTATACATTAATGGTTTGGTAAAAGCAATGTGAAAATGCAAACTGTCTTTGAATTCCATAAAATAAATTGTGCTATTTTTAATTAAACTGACAACTGTGAAAACAGGAAGGTCATAACCCATATGTATGGGGTAACAGGTTCTCACCATCTACAGGCCATGATGGATTGGTGGATTATACCAACTCCTCTTCCACTTGAACTGCTGCACAGGCATCAGAGGCCCTTCCTGCAGCTTCTGTGTGTTCTGACAGTGAGGCGAAAACCAGAGCCAGAGTCCATGACAGCAACCCCAATGGTGTCTTTGTTTGAGTCGATTTTATTGTTCCTTTGGAACAGGAAGATTGTCATTTGATTACTGGCTTGTCTAAACCTGTGCAAAAATTGTTCCTCTAGTTACTATCAAGGAAGAGGAGGATAATGGAGTCAAGTATTACTACGATCTCAGACTTCAAAAAGAGTTGGAGTTAGGCTGATGCCAAATGAGCATAACATCTGAGAATTGAGTTTATAAAAGAATGTAATTTTTACATTTGGATTGAGGAGCATGTTCAATTCCTCGATGACAAAGTTTTACCTATACAATGAGTGGGGTGAATATGTAATTCAAGGCATATACAATGACAAACATCAAGAACGTCTGTGTGTGTGTGTGAGCTGAGTATTTGAAATAAGTTTTCAAAGTTACTATCCAAAATAATATAGCTCATGAGTGACTGATACAAAGATAATGGCCTAAACTATGGAGGTGAGATTTGAAATGTAAACAAACAAGCAAACAAAAGTATATTTCCTTTAACATTTTGGGAACAGAATTTAAAATGATTTAAATGTGGGGATTAAAGGGGGAGAAGATAGGTTATATGCATGTTTATATTGTGCAAAGCTTCACGACTCAGTGATATACAAATCCTTCGAGGAAGAGCACATTTTTTTTTTGGAGTAGGGGAATAGGAGGTACGGGTGGAGTAGGGGAATAGGAGGTACGGGGGATTGCTAAAATTTGCTTTTGGACATAACCGTATGTGTGTAACTTATATATAAATATTCAAATAGAAATATCCAGTGGGTTGCATAATATGCAAGTATGGAGACCAAGGGAGAGAACTATAGTAAAACTTTAAAGGGAGCAGATCTATAATACTCTAAATTTAAAAGCAGACAGTATAGAAAAGAACATGAGATGTACAATCTGGGGGCAAAAGATCTTGAAAATCTCAGAATGAAGAGGAATTCAGAATTAAACAATACAGAAACAGGACCACTATCCCCAGCTGGCAGGCTGTTTACTCCACCAGACACCCTAGCTGTTAGTGAGTATGCTTTGGAATCCTGCAAAGTTCCACTCTCAAGAAGTGAGCTCAGAGGACAGGCTGCACAAAGGTAAAGCCTTTTTGTCTTTCAAACAAAAATAGAGTTTTTCAAACTTTTAAAATAGTTCCATTCACAAATTATTCTCTTAACTTGGCTCTCCTGAAGATGTTATCAGTTCCTTAGTGAAGAAAAATTGTATTTTTTTTTTTACTTAAGCCCATTACATATCAATTGAGTTTACCATGAGTAATGTTTAAGACAACCAAATAATAAAATTTTTCAAGAGTTTTTTTTCTGTAAAGTGTCTCAGTCCTTAAAAACTATTTTGGTACATTCAGAAGGAGTTCTTTTGTGGCTACTCCACCACTCAAAAGAGCTACTTCATGATTCAGTCATGTTTAAGTGAATAGGTTTTTTTTTCTTGAGATTTATTTCTATATGATTGATAATAAATATCCCCTGTCAAAAGAAATTTAGTAGGAGGGTCTTTAAATATTTTTTAATACAAAATTATAAATATTTCACTTTTATAACAGCAAAAATTAAAAAAGAATCCACTTGCTACCAAAGTAAAGGCTTGAGCCACAAACATTATGTAACATCAGGTTGGAATACATTCTCAAGTTTTAGTAGCTTTAAAATCTTATTATTCTGATTCCAGATTGAATGGCAGATGTGACTTTTTTTTCATCATCCATATCATGCATGCATTTATAATTGCTTCTGCTAAAGTTTCAGAGAAAGAAAGGAAGGAAGGAAGGAAGGAAGGAAGGAAGGGAGGGAGGGAGGGAGGGAGGAAGAAAGAAAGAAAATAAAGGAGGGAGGGAGGGAGGGAGAAAATATACAACTAAAGTCACTCTGACATTTTATTGGCTTCAAATAAGGAATAGCTATATAACTGCATGTTCTCAGAAATGGACAGATATTCATTCACATATCCTAGAACTACTTTTAACCTCACGAGCCTTGTTTGAAATTAGGTGCAGAAAGAAGTCATCATTTTGGGTGGTATATTAGTATGCTACAGCTGCCATAACAAAGTACCACAGACTGAGAGGCTTAAACAACAAAATTTTTTCTTCTCACAGTTGTGGAGCCTAGAAGTCCGAGATCAGGTGTTGGAACAGTTGTTTCCTTCTGAGGGCTGTGAAGGAAAGGTCTGTTCTAGGTCTCTCTCCTGGGATTGTAGTTGGCTATCTTCTCCCTGTGTAGCCACACTGTCTTCCTTTTTTATCTGTGCCCAAATTTCCTCTTCTTATAAGGACACCAATATTATTGGATTAGAGCCCATTCATATGATCTCATTTTAAATTTAATTACATCTGCAAAGACTCTATCTTCAAATATTGTAGCATTTTGAGGTTATGGTTCCCAAGCAAGTCCAAAACCTAGCAGGATAAATTCTATTGTATTTTAAAGCTCTACAACAATACACTTTGACTGAATGCTCTGTCCACTGTACTCCCCAGGATAGTAGCCCTGCCTTCCAGTGTAGCCGGCCTAGTCCCTTAGCTCAGGGGACCTTGATCCCTTGGCCTTGGGCCTTACCTTCTAGAACCAAAAGGTAGATCCACCCCCGCCTCTGGAACCAAGGAGGAGACAGGCCCATCCATGAGGCTTTTGCCCACTGGGTCTTCTTGAGTTAAAATGCTGAACAGCTGCCCGAGAAGAAAACTGTGTATCTTAGCTTTTTTTTTTTTTTTTTTTTTTACAAACTAGAGACCCAAACACAAAAGTCTTAGCATCACCAACTACTAACCAATGCCACTGGTTAAGCTGCTTAACCTCTCTGAGTTTTAGGGTCCTTGTCTTAAAGTATGGACAATAATGCCTTTAAGAAAAAATTTTTTTGAAGAATAAAGAATAAAAATAATAAAAATAATAAAATCTCTATACCATGAACTTCCTAGGAAGTCAATATTATTGTTAAAGCAAATTATTTACTGAGAAGTAAGTTAAACGAGATGAATCTTGAACTGCCATTCTCCTTCAAATGCTATGAAAAATTCTGCCATGTAAAATCCACGACAGAAACCCCCAGACTCCTCTTTAATAAGCCTTCTGATATTTTTACTGCTGGCATAACAACACTGTTAAGATAAGTACCAGTGACAGAGGAGAACAACAACAACAAAAATGCATGCCTAGATTTTGAAAGTTTGTTTAAATTCCAGTTCTTCTTTTTATACTTGACCTTCTTCCTAGATCACCTGGATTAACTGGAAAGAGAGAAGACTGTTGTCCAATGGTTTTTTAGGAGTGTAGAAAGAGAACACATTTTCCCCTGTGTGCTCAAAGGTAATTCAATTCCAGGCAGTACAGTGTTCATTAATACAGTAGAATATAAGAGAAACAACATAGGCTATGGTTTCAGAAAGACAGAAGTCAGAAGTTCAACTCTTTCCTGTATTAGCTGTGTGATATAGGACACATCTCTTTTCCTGAGTCTTAATTATACCTTCTATGAAATGGTGATAACATTAATGATCTCATGTACCATCTACCTCAGATTAAGATATAATGACAAAACAGATGAAATTGTGTAAGTTGGAAATCATAATAAAGTTATTTATTTGGACACCACCCAATTAAAAAAAGCCAGAATCCTAAAAAGTAAAAACTATACAAAAGAAAGAGGTGAAATTTTAAATATACCCCTCTACGTAAACCATGAGGAGATACCATGAGGTATATTGACCTGCACTTTTTTTTCAATTATCCATGCTGTAATCACTCTTTTTAGATAATTTTTAAAACACAGAAGTTCAAGTTGATTGACTTCCATATCTTAAACTGTAAAATTTTTGACAACTTATTCTCATTTTTTTCATTAAATACATTTTTGTTTAGCTATAGAGTGCTCTGTGAGACTTGATTTAAAAAGCTTTGTTCCTGGGGGGAGAAGAAGGAAAAAACTAAAAAATCCTCTGTAGGTTCTGCCTGGGAAACAATCACAGATCTACACGGAATGACTCGCCTTCAGCACAGGCCCACATTTGTCCACCTAGTCACTGAAATTAACCTGATGCCCACTTCTGGGGCCAGGCTCACTCAGCCATGGATAGGTATTTACCTAGAATGTTAGATCTGTTTCACGTTTATTTGATGAGGAAAGATGATTTTCTTCATGGACTCCCTACATGTTCCGTCATCATTTTTGTCATTTAACAGTACGATATTTTCAAGTTCAGTAAAGCAGAGTGAATGCATTATATTACAGTATAGTTATTTTCAGCACTACTACTACACTACTCTTTGAAGATGGAAATTTTTTTTTTTTTTTTTTTTGCTGTATGCGGGCCTGTCACTGTTGTGGCCTCTCCCATTGCAGAGCACAGGCTCCGGACGCGCAGGCTCAGCGGCCATGGCTCAGGGGCCCAGCCGCTCCGAGGCATGTCGGATCTTCCTGGACCAGGGCACGAATCCATGTCCCCTGCATCGGCAGGCAGACTCTCAACCACTGCGCCACCAGGGAAGCCCAAGATGGAAACTTTTTTTCATGTATATTACAGTACTTGGACTAGAGAGATGAGTTTATTTAAAAATTATGTTTAAAAAATATTATGTTGAAGACAGATTTTTTTCTGAATCAAATAAAGAGAAATTTTGCCAAATAATGCATAAAATAATACGAGATGACCCTAAAGGAACATTTGAGAGGATTTAAAAGGGCAAATTGAGGGGAGAAATCCTCCTTCAGTAAAGTCATGTTAAGCAACAGTGGAAAAAAGAAAATCCCTTGTGTGAAAGTTTCTCATGATTAAATATGTAGGTTAAGTTACAAGAGAAACCATAATTCTTTTTGTCTGAGACTTGAGATCAAGGCCACCATCAAGACATAAGAGATCATTTGAACAGACGTCAGAAAACTGAAGTTCAATAAATATTAATAATTTATATTTCAATGTTTATCATGAAACTTCTACCTATAATAATTGCATCACCTTAAGTACTTCCTACTCAGGGTCCACTAATTATCTTTGAATTGGAGGAAGTCATTAGACCCTTGGGGTAATAACAAGTCTTATGATGCCACATAATATTTTAAAATAAAATAAAACATGTAACTTGGATTAATGTGTTAGGAGAACAGATAAGAATTGTTTTTACATGTGATATCAAATTATTTTTGTTACTGTAAACATGTGACATTAATTATATTCTTAAACTTACTGTTTTGAAATAAAAATTTGGAGGAAGCTGCAAAAAATAAACATATAGATCCCATACACGATTCAGTAAACCTCCTCCAGTGGTAGCATATTATATAACTATTGCACAATATTAAAACTGGTAAATTGACATGGGTACAATTCACAGAACTTATTCAGATCTCACCATTTTCAAAAGCACTCAATTATGCGATTATATAATTCTAAACAATTCTATCAAATGCATAGCTTCATGTAATCACAAGTGCAATTGAGACAGAACTGTTCCATCAATACAAGACTCTCTTGCTATCTATCTATATGTCTCTATCCCTATCTATTTATCTATCATCTATCTTTGTATCTATTGCTACTTATCTATAGGTTTCTGTGTACATCCCTAACCACTAATCCCTAAACACTGACAACTACTAATATGTTCTCTATCTTTCTTATTTTATGTCAAGAATGCTATGTGAATAGAATTATACAGTATGTAAACTTTTGAGATTAGCTTCCTTCACTTAACACAACTCCTTTGATATCTGTCCAAGTTTTTGTGTGTACCAACGGTTAGATTATTTTTATTGTTGAGCCATATTCCATGATATAGATAAACCAGAGTTTGCTTAACCATTCACTTGCTGAAGGACATTTGTATTGTTTCCAGGTTTTGCCTGTTACTAATAGGGCTGCTGTGAACATTTATTTGTAGGTTTCTATGTGAATATAAGTTTTTATTTCACTGGAATAAATGCCCAAGAGTGTAATTGCTGGATCATATGGTAAGCACATAAATAGTTTTAAAAAGAAATGACAAACTATTTTCCAGACTGGCTCTCTCATTTTAAATTCCAACTAGCAATGTATGAGTAATCCAGTTTTTCCATATCTTAGACAGCTTTTAGTATTATCAATTTTTTTTTATTTTAGCCAGTCTGATAGGTGCGTAGTGATATCTCACTGTGGTTTTCATTTACACTTCTCTGATCATTAATGATGTTTAAAAAAACCCCACAACTTTTCACGTACTTATTTGCCATCTGGATGTTCTCTATAGTGACCATCTGTTCACGTGTTTTACCCATTTACTAATTGAATTCTTTTGGGGTTTTTTGAGTTTTAAGAGTTCTTTACATATTCTAGATACAAGTTCTTAGGTATGTGATTTGGGAATATTTTCTTCAAGTCTGTAGTTTATCTTTTCATCCTCTTGAGAGAATCTTTCACCTGACGAACACATTTAATTCTGGTAAGTCCACTTTAACAATTGTCTTTCTTTATGATCTATGCTTTTGGTATCAAGTCTAAGAACTCTTCACCTAGTCCTAAGTTCCCCAAATTTTCTCTTATGTTGTTTTTTTCCTAAAATTTTTATAATTTATGTTATACATCTAAGCTTGTAATCCATTTTAAGTTACATTTTGTGTAAGTTTTGAGGTTTAGATTAGGACCATTTTCTTTTTTTAGTGTAGGGCTTTTTTTGTCTATTGAAAAGACTTTCCTTCATTAAATTGTTTTTGCACTATTATAAAAAGTAAATTGGACATATTTGTGAGGATCTATTTCTGATTTTTAAAATTTATTGTGTTCCATTTATCCATGCCTATTCCTCACCCAGCTCTCAGTGTCTTTATTATTAGAGATATTTAGTAAACCCTAGCTTTAGGAAAAATGATTCTTCTTTTGTCAAAATTTTTTTAGTTCTTTGAGGTTCTTGCTTGCAGATGTCATGATTTTCTTTTCAGTCATATTTTAGAATATACGAGTCAGTGTTTATAAAATTCCTTGCTAATATTTTTATAGGAACTGCATTAAGCAATCTGGGAAGTACTGACATCTTTACTATGTTGAGTTTTCCAATTCATGAGCATGGTACATGTCTTCAAATGCTTAGATCATCTTTGAGTTCTTTCATCAGAATTTTCTATTTTTCATCATACATATCCTGTACCTATTTTGTGAAGTGTTTTGTTTTCTATCTGTTTTGTTTTCTTGGGAGTAATTATTAATTTTGGTTTATACATGTTTGTTGCTAGTATATAGAAATGTGACTGATTTTTGAATATTGACCTTATATCCTGTGACCTTGCTGAATTTATTTCTAGTAGGTTTTTTAAAATAGATTTTTAAGGATTTTCTCTCTGTAATAATGTCATCTTCAAATAGGGAGAGTTTTATTTCATCCTTTTCAATCTGTATGACTTATTTCTTTTTCTTGCATCAGTGCAATGGCTATATCTTCCAGCATTGTGTTGTATAAGAATGGTGACAGTTATATTATAGACTTGCTCCTGATGCTAAGGGAAAAGCATTCATATTTTGACCATGAAAGTATGATCTTAGGTGTAGGTTTTTTATAGAAGTTCTTTATCAATTTGATGAAGTTTCCTTCTAGTCTTAGTTTACTGAGAGTTTTTATTATGAATGGGTGCTGCGTTTTTGTTTTTGTTTCCTCTGTGTGAATTTGGTTTTTCTTTTTTAGCCTACTTTTTGAATGTTAAACCAAGCTTTGTAAATATGGAATAAACCTCACTTGATTGCGGTCTAAACTTTTTATATGTGCTTGCATTCAGTTTGTTAACATTTTGTTGAAATGTTTGCCTTTAGGGTCATAAGAGATATAGGTCAGTAGTTTTCTTTTTTTGCACTGTTTGTCTGATTTGGTGATCTATGTAATACCGGTTCATAAAATAAAAGTGTTCCCTTATAATCTATTTTCTGAAAGAGACTGGGTAAAATTTTTGTAATTTATTCTTGAAAAATCTGGTAAAATTCTCCATTGAAAGTATTTTGAATTGAGGATTTCTTTTGTGGAAGAATTTTAGTTACAAATACAGTTTCTTTAATGGTTTTAGGACTATTCAGATTATTCTATTTTTATTGAGTTTTGTTACTTCATAGTCTTTGAATACTTAGTCAATTTCTTTTAAGTTGTTCAATTTATAAGTATAGAGTTGTTCATGGTATAGCCTTATCCTTTTATCTGCTGAGGATCTGAAGTAATATCCCGTTTTATTTCTGATATTGGTGGTTGCACCTTCTTTCTTTTACACTGTCAATCTTGTGATTTATTAATCTTACTGGTTGTTGTTTTTCAATATCACTGATATCTGCTCTTATCATAACTATTTCCTTCCTTTTGTTTCTTTAGGCTTATTTTGTTCTGTTTGTAGTTTCTTAAATCAGAAACTTAGAGTGTTGATTTAGACCATTCATCTATTTTAATGTCAACATTTAGTGCTATAATTTTCCCTCTCAGCCCTTCTTTAGCTGCTTCCACAATTTTTGATATATTGCATTTCATTCTCTTCTGGGTATTTTAATTATTTTCTTAGGGACTTCCTCTTTAAACCATGTATCTTTTAGATGTGTGTTGTTTAATTTTCAAGTGTTTAGAGGTTTGCTTTTGTCTGTCACTTATTTTTAATTTTATTCTATTATAGTCAGAGAAGATTCTCTGTATGTTTTCAATTATTTTTAATTTATTGAGGTTTGGGCCCAGATTGTGGTCTCTTTTGGGGAAAATTAAATGAGCGTTCTGCTCTTATTGTGTGACATGTCCTATAGATGTCAATCATATCCTATTAGTTGATGGGTCAATCAGTTCTCCCATATCTTTGATAATTTTAGCTTTAATTATCCTATCAAATGCTGAGGATAGGATGTTGAAGTCCCCAACTTTAACTGTAGATTTTTCTATTCTGCCTCTCAGTTTTACCAGTTTTTGCTTCATATATTCTGAAACTCTGTTGTTTTGTGCACATTTAGGATTGTTATGTCTTTTTAATGGTTTGATACTTTTATCATTATAGTGTCTCTGTTTGTCCCTAGTAATGTTCTTTGCTCTGAAATATATTTTATCAGACATTAATATGGCCACTTTGCATTTTTATTAATGTTTACATTATATATATGTATTTTTCATCCTTTTTACCTTTGCATAACTATGTTTATCTTGTAGACAACATATAAATGGGTTTGTTTGTGTTTTTTGTCTTTATCTACTCTGCTAATATCTGTATTTTAATAAGTACTTAATTCATTTACGTTTAAAGTAATTATTGATATAGAGAGATGACAAATAAATATATGAAAGAATTCTCCATGTCATATTTCATTAAAGAAATGCAAATTTAAAAAACAATGAAATACTGCTACATACCTATTAGAATGGTCAAAATTTTTAAAATACTGACAGCAACAAATGCTAACAAGGGATGTGGAGTGACAGGAACTCTCATTTATTGCTGGTGAGAATGCAAAATGGTACAGGTTTGTGTGTTGAAACCAGTGTGGCACTTTCTACAATACTAAAAATACTCTTCCAAAAAAATCCAGTAATCATGCTCCTTGGTATTTACCCAAATAAGTTGATTACTTGTGTACACACAAAATATGTACTTGGACACTTATAGTGGTTTTACTTATAAATGCCAAAACTTGTAAGCAACCAAATATCCCTAAGTAGGTGGGTGGATAAATAATCCATGCTCCATCCAGAAAATGGACTACTATTTAGTGCTAACAAGCAATTAACTATCAAACATGAAAAGACATGGAAGAACATTAAATGCATGTTACTAAGTGAAAAAAAGACAATATGAAAAGGCTCGGTGCTGTATGATTCCAACTACATGATATTCTGGAAAAGGAAAAACTATAGAGATAGTAAAAAGATCAGTGGTTGCTAAGGATGAAAAAGAAAGAGGAATAGGGCTTCCCTGGTGGTGCAGTGGTTGAGAGTCCACCTGACGATGCAGGGGACACGGGTTCATGCCCTGGTCTGGGAGGATCCCACATGCTGCGGAGCGGCGGGGCCCGTGAGCCATGGCCGCTGAGCCTGCGCATCCGGAGCCTGTGCTCCGCAACGGGAGAGGCCACAGCAGTGAGAGGCCCACGTACCACAAAAAAAAAAAAAAAAGAAAGAGTTATAGGTGGATCACAGAGTATTTTTAGGGCAGAGAAACTATTCTGTATGACACTATAATGGTGAGTACACGTCATTACATGTATTTTTGAAACCCATAGCATGTATAATAAAGTGAACCCTAATGTGAACTATGGACTTTGGGTGATAATGATATGGTTCATCTATTGTAACAAACATACCACTCTCATTCAAATATTGATAATAGGGAAGGCTGTCCATGTGTGGGGGCAGGTTTTATATGAGAATTCTCTGTACTTTCCATTCAATTTTGCTGTGAACCTAAAAGTGCTCTGAAAATTCAATTATGGATAGATAGGTAGATAGAGTTTTTTTAAATACCTCATCATTTACTTTCAACCTAATGAAGGGAGAGGTTGTAAAAAGACTGAAAGATTAGGGAAATATTTTTGAAAAATTCATTATTGAGATGTGAGTCCCACCGTTGACTTGTATGAACAAGGCAGATGAAACCTAGGGAAAGTAGCTCTGAAGGACCACCTAGTGGGCTTGATCTATCACCCTTGGAACTTGAAGACAATAAGCAATGATGCCTATTTCATGATTCAAAGAGCTAAAGAACAGAAGTTCATGGCAATCAGGATTCTCTGATGTTAGAGCAAAGAGAAGTAGCTGCATTAAGAACTGTGTGCCTCACCTCATTTCTCATACCTGCTTGTAACCCAGGAGATTTCAGAAACCACAGTTAAGATGGGGTAGAACACATGCTAGATGAAGCAAGATGGAGAAGTCAACCATACCGCTATTCACAGTGTAGTTAATAAACTGATTACAGACCCAAGATAGAATGAAGCAACTAATTCACTGCACTACTCAAGTTATGTAACAAGACTGTTTTGTAGCTAGGAGTTACCAAGGATATTTGTTACCTGAACATAGCCAAAAAAGCACGGTAGCTTCCCTTGGATTTCACACAAGGCTCTTGGGGGAAAATAACCTTTTGAATAAGTATGCAAGAAAAATGGAGTAATTGAACACAGTGTTTGGTCTAACTCCCATGTGTCTTCCTTTCTTAATCTTGGAGCTATAACTCTTACATTTAAAATAGTAAAATAACAAAGAATACGTAATAGCAAGCAATTTAGTAAAAACATATTTGGTAATCTACTTACTGATGATATTTTAAATTAAAACAGTTCTTCTGGAAAGAAAGTTTCCAAATGCCTCAAGGATAATAAAGTTATCCTAGCATTGGGCACAAGTTTATACTAAGGATGTAATAATAATATTTAAAAATCAGCAACAACATAATTATTACATTATTTATTCATAGGAGCCTCTATTTTTCCTCCAGATGACTTTTTAGTTCATAAAAATGATTAACATTTGACTGTACTGAATATTTGCTTTCAGAAAGAAGGGGAAGAAGTAACAATTAACTAGAAACTAATATTTAAGTCCTTTCACTCACCTTATTTCTTTCAGTTCTTAACAACTATTCTTGACAGAGTTTTTAAAGATCTCAGCATGTGTTTTCATAGGTGACAATCTGGGAAAATTGATCATTGACTTTATAAACATAAAGCAAGCAAATGGCACAAGCAGGACTTGATTTGCAAACTGTTATTCCAAAGTTCATGTACCTCAGTATTTCTGATTCTCTACTACACTTCTAGGATCTAGTATTACACCACTATTAAAAAGGATATTGATAGTTGTTTTTTCTTTGTAAAATCTTGAAAAATTAACACGAAAACTCAGCAATACGTACTTCATGATGGGGTAAAAAGTTATGCATATTTAATTACAAATTAAGTTACTACAGTAAATTATCTGTGTCCTCCCCCCCCCCGCAAAAAAATGGCAATAATAGAAATAGTTAATGTGGTTGTGAAGGAAAGAGTGAAGAGAGAGAAAAGGGGCAGTGATACGTTTAGAGTGGGAAAAATTAGGTGTATTTCCAAAACCTAGTGTTTAGGACGCACAACTATTTTAGTCATGCCACAGAAATCTTAGCAAAAGCAAACTCTTAATGACTCCTCTGATGTAATAATGAACATGAACGTTGAAGTTAGGCAAACAAACAAACAACACTGATTTCAGTTACATCCATTCATCAGAGATTGAAAGAGAAGATGGATTGGTCATATGCCCAGTCTCAAACTTTTCATCCCTGGTTGTATTATAAGATCCCTTTCAGCAAATCTGCCTCTATTTGCAGAGTAGACTTTTTTTTTTTTCCTTCTAAGTGTGTTTTTCTAGAAAGTCCTGGTTACAGTATAATAGGAAAAAAATGTTGTGTTCTCCAAAATTGTTGAAAATAAATTTAAACAGAAAAAAACTGATACTGCAAACATCAATGATATCTTCTCAATTGCCCTTTCTTTTCATTCATGGATGAAATACTAGAGAAAGTGAAGTCATTCTAAGCAGTGTGATTAAAGATTTATATTCATCACTTAAAGACACGACACCAGTAGGCAGCCGGATCAGTAAATCTTGTCCAGTTCTTAACAGCAGGTAGACAAGTCTTTGGAAGGAGAGAAAAATTGTGCTGTCGGGTGAATCCAATAAATTGAAGTGTGGAAAGAATTAGGACTCTGTGGGTATGCTCAAAAGCTCATTCAAGTTTCTTGTCTTCTTAACACTTTTATGTTCCTAATGTTATGGAAATTTACTTCTAGCTTATAGTGATATTGCATAAAACTTCAAGATACTAGAGCAGGGTTTCATGTATGGTTTTTTGTTTGTTTGGGGGGACTCCAAACTGTTTTAGAAAATGTATATGAATTATTTCAGACATGGCATATTCTTTGGTGTTGGCTATAGTTCATACCACTGACTACTTTTTTCACCTAATACTTTACTACTTTGAAAACCTGTCACTATAAGAAGTAGAGGAGAGGCAATTATAAGGGGAAAAAGGTAACAAAAATCCCCGGGATGCCATCTAAATACTATAACATATAAATAGATATTGCTTTTCAAAAATTAAAGCTGAAACTATTCATAGATTACTTGAAGATTTCTGAAAATTGAGAAATGTATCAGCAGTTTCTATACAAAACTCTACCAAATAACTGCCTTCAATTATTCCTGCAAAATATGTTTGGAGATTTGAAGGACTCACATTGATTAGAGAACATTCAAAGAAGTCTTTTAAAAAGAGATTGGGACTTATTCAGGACCTTATTAATTTAACCCTATCAATTTATGATTCTGACATTTGTTTGTCCCAAGAACAAAATCCATCTAAGTTTGTCTGTCTACATTATAAAACTTTTCTTATACATACAGTGGTATACTACCCCTTAAATATGAAATTACACTGATAAATGTGGCATTCTCTTATGAAATTAAAAAAAAAACAGCATCCTATTATCCCAATCTGACAAGTCAGTCCTCATCTACCTTATCCTCAGCAGCATTAAGCATTTTTCAACTCTCCTTTCTGAAACAATTTCTTCTCTTAATTTATGCAAACTCATTCTTTCATTTTGTTATTGTTATTGTCTGTCTGTTTTTCTCTGTACTTTTCAGGCCACTTACTGCTCAGTGTTCTTTTCTGACTCTTCTTCTAGCTGGATTAAACTCAGTCCAGGACCCTATTCTGTACTCTGTCCTATATTCTCCTTAGAAGATATTCACACTCATCTCCTTGAGGGCCATCTGTGCATATATGAGTCCTACAGTTATACTCGGCCTCCCTTTGAATGATGCTCCCATGTGGCCTTCTTACTTTCATTTCTCCTTGGTGTCTCAGTAGCATGCCATGCTTAACAAGTTCAGAATGATTTACTGATTTGCTGCTATCTTCAAATCTATTTCTCCTCTTATGTCGCTCATGCCATATGTATTTATTTCTCTCTATCTTTAGTATTGCCATCTTAGTTTAAGCCACTATTAGCTCTTACCATCCTAATGTATTTGCAAAAGTCTACTAATTTGCTTCTTCTTCTTCCCTTGCCTTTTTGCGTTCTATGAAAAATTGTCAGAGAGATACATACACTTTTTTAGTGATTCCCTTTGACCTTAAAATAAATAAGAATCCCTTAATATAGCCATTATGGAGTGAACTGTGTCCCCCCCGACAAAAAATATATATATATTAAGTCCTAATCCTTAGTAGCTCAGAATGTAACCATATTTGAAAATAGGTCATTGCAAATATAATTAGTTAAGTTGAGATCATACTGGAGTAGGGTAGGCCCCTAATGCAATATGACTGGTTTCCTTATGAGAAGTCGGCCATGTGATGAGACAGAGTCACAGAGGAAGAACACCATGTACAGACAGAGGCAGAGATCGGAAAGATTCATCTACAAGGCAAAGAACACCAAGTATTGCCAGTCACCACCAGAAGCTAGGAGAGAGTCATGTAATAGATTCTCCCTTCATACCCTCAGAAGAAATCAATCCTACAAAAACCCTGGATTTCAGACTTCCAGCCTCCAAAACTGTGAAATAATAAATTTTTGTTATTTTAAGTCACCCAGTTTGTGATAGTTTGTTCAGCAGCCCTAGGAATCTCATGCAGTGGCTTAAGATTCTTCATAATTTACAGTTTCCACCTTCCTTTTCAGAACTCATCTTGTGTTACTTTCCTCTTCTTCCTCTGTTTCAGCTATAGTGACTTTCTTTAAAACTATTTCTCACCTTGGGGCATTTGTCTAGGCTTCACATTCCTATCCCACAGGCTCTATTCTCCACTGTTGGACTCATGCAGATGTTACCTTAAATGTCACCTCTTCAGAAAGGCCTAGAATTCTATGTTAACTCTGTTTTGATAAAGTGACTTATTTTGTAATTGAACGTTTATTTTTCTATCAATTGAATGTCTTTCTCCCTTGATGTATTTGTTTAATGAGTAAAGAGACTCTGTCTTGTCACCCTGTAGAGCCGGCATTTAGCATAGGGCCTGGGAAGTAGGCCTTACTCAGTTGAGGAATATACGGAAATAAGTTAAGCCATTTAAAAATAGATTTGGAAAAGTTAGTGGGAAGCTAGTTGCAGAAGGCAATGTTATGCTGAGTGTTTTTCAATAAACAATGACTGCCATCCCTTGTAACTGCTCTCTATTTACAATCAAGTCTTCCTGAGGTGAGTATAGATGTAGAAAAATTAGTAGCTCACCAAGTGCCCATTGCCTTTGACCTCAGAATAATAGCCATCTGAGTCTAGTGTCACTGACCACACCTCTGTCCTTTTCTCAGCTACAACTAAAGATGTGTACCTGATTGCCTTGATCTATGCTCACTGCAAAATTATCACATCTGATGTGCTTTCGAAACTAAGAATTCTAATTTAAGAACTGAAATCCTTTAAATTCAAATTATTTAAGCATAATCTCTGTCACTAATAATTTTTTACCTTAAAATAAACTTTAAGGCCTCAAGGCCACAGTGCTCATACTGATAATATAGAGATGGTAAGAGCTGACATCTTTTCCTCTCAGGATTGGTGTGAGTATCCATCAGTAGTTAAAAAGGCAGTCTCATTCCAAGTATTCAGTTTTGTATAAATCAAATAGATTTGGTATCAAAGAAATCTTAATGTGTAAACAGTAAAAAAATGTGGCTAAATAGTAAAACAATATTTTTTCTAATCTAATATAGTCAGATACATTGTATTCCCATGAATTTTCTGTTCTGCAGAAATTTCTTAGATACTCCCATATACAATTTCAGGCTGCTATTTTTACTTATCTATTAAGTGATAGTTATCTTCACAAAAATTATCTCTTCTTAACATAAAAGGAAGCTTTCAATTCCATAAAACAGCATATAACCTGAGAAATATAGTATTTACAGGTTCATCTACAGACATGTTCTTTCTCAGAAAGTTCTGGAATCCCATAATCTGCCTGTAACCACTCATCCCTTTTTACCCACTCTGTCACTACTTCTATACTTTGGGGAAACAAAAAATGAGTAACATAGACTCTGTAACTCTGTGCAGTTCAAACTTGGTGTGACTTATAAATCAACTCAGTTTAAGGAAAATTGATAAATGCTATTCAATGAAAAGACATAGGCTATTTTACATAAACAGATCTCGAAAGGTTGTGGCTCAATGATTTTTCTGAGGATTAAATGAAATCATGTGTATAAAGTTCTTAGCATAATCCTTCCTCACAATAAGCACATAATACGTAGTAGCTCATTTATTCTTCTCAAACTTATAGCATGAACTCCTAGGATAAACAATTCTTTGTTAGATATATAGAAAGTTCAAGGAAAAAATATGGCATTTCTTTCTAAAGTACCAACTTTTCCTGATGGTAGGCAATATAAAATATTAACCATGTATTAATTTAGACACATGATATACTATAGTAGAAAATTTACATTTTTAAGCACAATGACTTATGGATTTTAATAAAGCTGGGTAGTACACAAAGAACAGAGATTTTGAAGTCAAATACCTCAATTTATAATGTAATAGACATAGAACTATGGCAAGATTTTTTTTATCATCTTATATGTGTCAATATAATAGAGATACTAATAGCTGTCTTGGAAGACTGTAGTGACTTAAAGTATTTTAAAAAGCCTAGAATTATGCCTGTCACATAGTAGGTGCTTAAAAATATTAGATATTACTACTCTTTAACTTCCTCTTGGGGTAAGATTCTATATATTTATAAAAATAAAAATGTTAAAAATACAGCTGTGAACTGTTCTAATTGCTTACTATTGGGAATACATTTCCTTCACTATTGAGTAAGCTTTTAAAATAAAAACTTCTTGTTCCTCCATTTTTTTAAATTTATATATCTGGGGTCAGACAGGAGGTTGTTACTACAGGGACCTTTATTCCCCCAGTGTGGAGAAACAAAAAGGTAGAGGTTTTAAGAATTGTTTAATAACAAATGTATAATATGAATGCTCTGCTTCCTAAAACTGATTTAATTTTCTTTTAATGTGCCTGAAACTTTGCCAAGATTTAAACTGAACTCTTTAATTTGATTTTGTTTAAAGGTTTTGATATTTTCCATCACAGATTCATTTTTTAAAAGTTTAGGACCTACGCATCAAATTAATGCTTTTGGCACTACCTGTGCATGAAGATTTGAAGACCAATTCATTAGAAATACCTCAGATCTCTCAGAGTATTCATATCCTGCAAATCACTGGGAAGGGTCATTTGGCCATCTTATAGAGAGTATAAATCCAAGTTAAAAGATCCCCTTGGCGACTTCTCTGGTGGCACAGTGGTTAAGAACCCGTCTGCCAATGCAGGGGACACGGGTTCGAGCCCTGGTCTGGGAAGATCCCACATGCCATGGAGCAACTAAGCCTATGTTCCACAACTACTGAGCCTGCACTCTAGAGCCTGCGAGACACAACAACTGAGTCCGCAAGCCACAACTACTGAAGTCGGCGTGCCTAGAGCCCATGCTCTGCAACGAGAAGCCACTGCAATGAGAAGCCCACGCACTGCAATGAAGATGCAACAAAGCCAAAGATAAAAATAAACTAATTAATTAATTTTTTACAATTTAAGAAAGAAAAGATCCCCTTGGAATCCATTCATTCTTTCAGTTTTAGGCAGCTGGCTATGTTAGAAAGAACACCAGCCCTGAGACAAAAGACTTGGGATGGATGGTCACGTCTTTTAGACCTCTCACTCCCAGAAGTTAAATTACCCATGAAATAAGTAAAAAGGTCTACTCTTTCCTAAGGGGTTGTCATTGTTAAACGACACAATGTATTTCACGGTTTGCAAAATGCATAAAAGTGAAAGCCATTCACTACACAAATATTTGTTGAAATTTACTATGGGGAGACCCTGGGGGGAAATACAGACACAATTTATGGTTTCATCCAATCTGTGGTCTAGCGTAATAGGTAACAATCGATGAAAACTTAGGCTACATGTTAGAAAGTGATGTATCCTGAAGAATGTAGTGACCAGACAAGTTATACTACTGTAATGCCACATTTAATATGTAAAACTTGATTGTTTTTCAAGTTGATTTTATAAGTTGCTTTTAATTATGTAAAAAAACCCACACCAAATAAATATTCAAAAAATATATAGAGCATAATAAAACCAAAATACTAATACTTAATGTCTTTAAAAGTGTATATAGATTTTTTTTCTTTATTCTTTGCAATTCTTTTTTAACAGTCTAATAATAACCTTTTCCTCCTTGCCAACATTTCCTTAGGCATACCTACTAGGAGACACACAGGTAAAGAACCCAGTGAGTACAGAGAAGGTACGTAGAGTTTCTGGTTTGGAAAAAAAAAAAACTAGGGCAGGTTTAATGGCATTTATGCTGGAATTTAAAGGAAAGGTGGGATTTGCAGATGAACAGATGTTGGTGGTTTGAGCATATTTCTACAGGGACTGACAATGCAGCTATATATGATATCCCAAATCAGAGTTCTGTAAAAACTTGCCAAGGGAACCTGCCCAAAGACTCAGATTCCAAACTTGGTAGGGAAGGAAATTTTTTCCTACATGCCTTTTTTTTCTCTCTTTAATAATTTATTATTTTAAGACTTCAGAAATGGTCCCCTTACTTGTCCTCTGCTGTTTCATTCTTACCTCTATATAATCTGATATAGAGCAGCAATACACAACTTGAGGGGAGAGGAAAATATAATTTTTTTTAAAGAGCAGACATTGAATACATTTTCTAAAACACTGGAGGAGAATTTTTTTTTAGAAAATAAATGTACTTACCAATATTTAAGTAATATTCATTCTTTTACAGAACATTGGGAAACAGCACAACCTTTAAACAATGACCTATTATTCTATTAATTCTACCTTTAAATACATTTTCATCTTTACCCCAACTCTATATGCTATATAGTATTATTCACTTTATTTTACAGATGAGAAAAGTGAATCATGGAATGGTTAAGCTAAGGCTCCCCTAAGGTGATACTGGAGCTGAAACTGGCTGAGGAAGTAGAGTAGAAATATGGAACATAAGGCCACATCCTCTACAGAGCATTCGATAGCACAGTGAGTGTGCACTAAGAGTTTGATAAATGGATATCAAACCTTTTTCATGGTACTACGAATGTGATTCCAGAGAGTAGAAAAGCATGAGTTTTCAGTCAACCAGAATTGATTTCAATCACAATTTTCTGAGTTTGGAAGATTTCAACTTAATCTAAGATCAAGCTTCAACTTTTTCAACCTAAAATGGCACAATGATACTAGACAGAAAGTAGGGCTGTGAGGAGTCCATATAGTATCTGTAAATCCACAGCAGCAATATCTACATATACAACTCAGTAAATGGTAGATTTTAATATTGACATGCCCACCACTTGAGGCTAATTTTATTCTTTTTCTCACTGACTTGTGATGCAGAATCTCCAGGGTACCACTCTATCAAATCTATCCAAAATAGCTCATATTTTATGAGCAAGTGAAGTATAAAATCACTGTAATGCAAGAATCCCTCTGAAATTATTTGAGTGCATGTCAGATTCTCTTGTAGGCAGATCAATAATTAATATTTGAATAGTGCTTTGCAGTTTACAAAGAATCAGTAAGAGCAGCAATTGATAATAGCTGATAAGGCACCACCCACAGAGGAAGCTTCAGACCTTGGATTATTTCACTCAGCATCATATAATAACTCTGAGCAAAATCTGAGGGCGTTATACCAACATTCATAAAATTATTCTACAGAAAAATATGTTTTTACCTCCTGGAGAAAGTGAAAATGAATAAAAACGATTACTATTACTAATTCTTTACCAGACAGAATATTGCCAGACCGCTTTTTAGAGCAGTAAGAAGCAAGGAAAATAATGAGAATAAAATGAGTTCAGATACAGGTAGAATGCAAACATGATTTGTGATATAGGTAGGATGAATATCTATCTATCTATCATCCGTGTATCAATCATCTATCCATATTCATTTTCCATTCACAAAACATCACTAGGGTGAGAATTTCACTTTGCAATATTATGCTGCAAATGAACATCATGTTTCTTTTTTAGTGGATACCTTTTCTATTCCTAACCATTTGTCTGAAATAGTGGTTTGCAAACTTCGATGTGTCTCATGATCCTCTGGGGAGCTTGTTAAAGCACAGACTGCTGAGGCCAGTGCCAGTTTCAGATTCTGTAAATCTCAGGTGAGATCTGAGAATTTGCATTTCTAACTAGGTCCCAAGAAGTAACCATGCTGCTGCTCCTGGGAACATACTTTGAGAACTAGTAAAGGCCGCACTGAGGCTCAAAACCACTCTTCCCACAAAGAATCTTTTGATCACTCCTGGCCCCCTTAAAACCTTCCTCCTATGATGTTTTTTGCACATTACCAATTAAATTCATCACATTATAGGAGTGACAGAGGAGAGTGAAAGAAACAGTATGAAATGGGGAATAAATATTTGTTTGGACTTACCCAATAAGTAGCTATATCCTCATGGACAAGTTTCTTTCCTTCTCATTAAGGTTTCTTCCCTAAGGTTTTATCTTGTTCTTTTGCTTGAAATGCATTCCTCTGTTTCTTCATTTTGCTCGATTCTCTGTGTTGGTTTCTATGCATTAGATGGAACAGCCACCTCTCCCAGTCTTGAAGGAGTGGCCTCCTGCAAAAGATAAACCTTGTTTTTCAACGCTGTCCTAGCTTTGGTCGTCTCTCAAACCTTTGTGATTGTCCAAGCAGCCTATTTTATTTTAAATAGCTCCTAGTAGCTGAGGGTGTGCCAAAGCCTGTCAGTGTCCCAAAGTGGAGGACCTCAGTCAGCACTTAGATTCAGGCTGATTGGAGGCATGTAAAAGCTCTCTCCTGGGATTTACTGGTGCTCTGGAGCACAGCAGAGGGAGAGATGGAGGGAGGGAGACAGGAGGGAAGTTGGAAGATAGCACCTGCCAGAGGGGAAAAAAAGATTCCTCACTCCCAACTTTAGCAAAGCAGAGGGAAGCAGAAACTCAGAATATGTGTAAATCACCCATGCCCTTAGAGCCAGTAAGTAACCTGCTAGATTCAAATTCGGAACTACTCAGTTCTCAAATGAACTCTTCTCCATTCTAATTAGAACAGAGAGTAGAGTTGAGAGGTTGTACAGGTCACTACCACCTCTGAATTCTGTGGTCTTAATCATTTCAGATGATTAGTCTCATCTTTCAAATTTGAAGCTAAGTCTCCTGAAGTAGTATGTGTTAAAGCAAATGTTAATAATTTATTTGCTGTATTAAGGCCTATTCTGTGCCAGGTATATCATAGGAGATATACCTAATTTAATTTAATCCATACCTCCACAGAGAGGCCTCTGGTTGACCCGAATGAAAGTAGCTTCTTTCAGTTTCATTCTTTTATTACCATATTGTATTCTTCAAGCTGCACTTGACACTGTCATAATGTATAATGCTTATTGCTAGTCTATATTGTGTCTCTCTGCTTTGAATGGAAGCTTAATGAAATTAAAGATCTTATTTGAATTGTTTAATTTTTATCTTCCCCAGCTAGCATATAGTACCTTAGAACATAGTAATAGACAAGTAACTATTTGTTGAATAAATGTAGAGGATGTATATTATTCCCTCTTTATGACTATTTCAGCTAACAGTTAAGACATTATCTTAATGATACATCAATTCAGATTTATTTTTCCATTTGACCCCCAATGACCACGCGAGAAGCCTGCAGAGCTTCTCAGAGTCAATAAAGAAAAGTTTTATATCCAAAAGCATTGTCCTTAATGATACTCTACATCCTCACTCTCTTTCCATGAGCACCAAAATTCTAACTACAGTTGACCCTTGAACAACACGGGTTTGTGTTGTTCAATCCACTTATACGTGGATTTTTTTTCACTAGGTACATATTACAGTACTACACATGCATGGTTGATTGAATCTACAGATATGGAACTGCAGATATGGAGGGCTGACTATATTCTTGTTATGTATATATACATGTGAACTATTTTTATACGATTAAATATCTCACATTTTGAAGAAATTTGGCTTAAAAACACAGGTGATGACAAAAGATTTTCAATGAAGTTTTTTAGGAAGATTTTGAATTTGATATCATTGTTTAACTGTCAGTCTTCCACTAACAGAGGAATAAAGAACAGAGTTTGGCATCAGGAGACTTGGCATTAAACCTACTAGCTTGGATGGGCAGTATAATGTAGGGTTTAGACTGTTGCATCCCACCTCTGTCACTTACTACCTGCATGATCTCAGCCTATCCATTTAAATTACATATGCCTTGGTCTCTTTATCTTTAAAATACCACTGAAAATAAACGCTTCATCATATGTTCTAAGAATTGGATGGGGTGACGCATATAGAGTTTTGACACAATCTATACTTGACATATGGAAGTCTTACCTATAACTTTTCTTTCTCATTTTTCTTTTTCTTTAGAATAAGACACCTTTACCTTATCTTCACTGTTCTTTTATTCCTCTCATTTCAATTTTTAAAGAAATAATAATAATATAATGATGATAAAGAAATTAATAGTTTTTTCAAGGTGAAATCCAGTATTCAAATTCAGCTGTTAATCTCATCCTTTCCACCAAGATGGATGCTTCCTCATTTTATTCCTTGAAAACTGAAGCTGCTCTTTGTAAATACGTTCTACTTTATCAGGTAGGTTGGGCTCGTGAGCTGGTTAAACCTGATAGAGCTCACCAAAGGCTCTTGATTTTACCTGGCTTTCTTTATTACAATTATCACATGGAACAATACTGGTTAACGTCATCTCTCCTGGGTTGCAATTAGCTTAATCTCAAGTATACTTCAGCCTTTAGTGGGCTTTTGATCTAAGAATGTTATTTTGTTCAGGCCATCTAAATACTCATTGGTCTGAAAGATAACTGGCAACATTTATAATGGAGGTCACTCTTCTATTAATTTTAACTGTATTATGGCTTTTGATAAAGTGGGCAAAAGTGGATGTTAATCTATTTTGTACCTGAAAAAAAAATGCCTTCATGAGGACAAAGTGCCAGTGGGACAAACTATACTTTATTTTAAAATAAATAAACATGTTTATTTATTTTAAATAAATGTTTAAAGAATAAATATGTTTTCAGAATAAATCCCCTTGATATAATAATTACTTTTGGCATTTCTGACTCTTGTCTTTTAATGGGAAAATGAACATACTAGAGAAAATGAGCATCGTGAATTCATGAACCAACTTTTTACTCTCAGTGCGGAGGTGAGACTCCCATAGAGTCAGCAAGTAGTTATTGGCTGTGTATGACATACCAAGTACTGTGGTAGATCTAGGGCAGGGTTTCTCAACCGCAGCACACTGGACCTGTGAGTGAGGCAATTCCATCATGAGTGGTTGTACTCATAACATCATAGGCTGTTTAGCACCATCCATGCTCTCTACCCACTAGATGCCAATTTCACCTCCTCCTCTAGTTGTTACAACCAAAAATGTCTACAGATATTGCCACATGTCCCCTGAGGGCAAACTTGCTCATGGTGGAGAACCATTAACTTAAAGTGTATAGAGATTAATCAGACAACTCTTGCCCTAAATATATGTATCAATTTATCTAGAAACACATGTAATTAGAAAATTCATATTCATAATTTCCATGCATATATCTGTATGAGAGTAAATAGAGTATAAACTTATATTTAAGGCATTACCTGCAACATTATCTGTATTAGCCAGAAGAAAAAATAATCTCAACTTTCTAGAAGAAGGAAGAAAACAATTTGTATCTCAATTGTTTTCTATATGAGTTTACTATATGTTAGGCAACACGCTAGATTTTGTCACATATATTAGTACATTTTTTCATGAACATTCTATGTTTTATTATTTTTTTCTCTATTTATAACTAAGAAAACCATTAACATTGTTAATCATGTGTTCGAGTAAACACAACACACTGTTGTCAGAGCTTGACTTCTAATTCAGATTTGTCTGATTTCAAACATTCTGCTTTTTACACAAAAATCACAAAAGAAAAGTGTTTAAGAAACAAAGTTAAAAAAAAAGAAAATGTTAATACAATAGGTTAAAATATAAACTATTTGGAAAAACTATGAGAAAAAGGAGTTTTTTAAGTTTAAAAAACAAAATATGCAAAGATATGTTGACTATGATCACAATCAAAGGAATCGATGTCAACATGGGTATAAAGTGTATATGGAACACATCGGACTTGAATGGTTCATGCAAAAACAATCACTTCTGGTTAGTGGGGCTATGAGGTGATATTGTAATGAGGAATTATTATATTTGCTGTTTTTAACAGCTAATATAAAACACATTATAAAAAGCATTTATGTGGAATCTAAGTGTACACTTTAAAGTCAGAGATTTATTTGACTTTGAAAGAAAAAAGCAGGCTGGATTTTAATAGCTCTTTTGCTCTGAGAAAGTAAAGTGCTTTGCTGACCTCTGAGAATATAAAGCACTTCAGACTAGGAAGAGAATGAAGAGAAAATAAATCGCTGCCACCCTGTGAGAGTGTGTGGATGGGGCATGTGGACTGACTCACACAAGCATCAATACATGGGAGATGGACACAGCAGGAAGAGATGCTCTGGAAACCTGTCAGCCAGAGGCAGAACCACACATGGGCATGACCTACAAGGACTTAGATTGCAGTAAGTGGGCAATTATTTTCTGACTTTTAAAATGCCACACATGTTTTTTTCTCAAGAAAATATTTACCTTTGAACTACTGAACTGTTTCAAAGAAATATAGATTCAGAACTACAGTAATCCAGTTCAATCTTTTGTTACAGACAAGGCAATGCATACCAAGGAGAAATATCCCCAAATTCAGTGAAAAAGTTTGCAAGAAGACAGTATATTTAAATCAACGTGAAAAACATTTTTGTGGGAAATAGTTCCTTTGTGTATTGCCTGCACGTTTTGCTCTTTTAGCTCTGTTTCATTTCCTTCACTGTAAACATTTATCATCCACCATGTCATATTCTTCATAAATTGCTAGGGAAACAGAAGTAAATACATAGCTCTAAAGCTCACTTCCTCCAGTGGCGCTGGGGTAACAGTGATCATAAAGTGAGGAGGCAGCTCTAGGAAGGTTGGAGGGCTGGTAACAGGGAAGGCTTCATCTAAAAGTTTAATTATAAGGAGAGTCAACCAACCAGACTATAGATAACAGATATTCCAGACAGAAGAATTAGCATCGAAGGATAGGCTGTCAGGGTGGACTCAATTGTAAAAGGTTCAAAATCAGAGAGCAAACTCTGTGTCATAGACAGTCTTTCAAAGATCTGACCAAGAAGGATGATATTTTAGGACGAGAATCATGCAACAAATCTTGGGCTAAGGACTTCTTGTAAATTATTAATTCTCCATAGTAACCTGCCAGGTAGAGATTTCTGTCTTCATTTTAAAGGTGAGGAAACCAAAGCCCAGAGAAGTGACTTGCTCAAGGCTCTGAAGTGCTGAAGCTTGAATAATACTCAAACTTATACAGTGCAAGATGATTTCTAAATGGCTTCCAGTATACCACACTGAGCAGAGATGTCTCTTACCCCATCCATTCCCATGTGGTCATTTAAACACAATAACTTGCACTGTTAATTTTGGTCATTTGATTTCAGTTCATAAAAACTCTAGGGCAAACAGGCAGTTCCAAAGGAGAGAACTGCAGGCTGAACACAATTAGCTTAAAAGAATAGAAAAAAGGTTTTGGAGTCTGCCTGGGATATGCCTATGTATCTTTAATATTAGAAGATAGCTGTGGGACCAGCAAATGCTGGAGAATTCACATAGTATGTTTGTCATAATCCCATCCTACTCTCTAACTTTAATGGTTCTGTGTATCAAAAATCTGTCCACAAGAAAACTCTCAACAAATTCTTGTGTTTTCCCCAGGGCCTACAGCATAAGTAAGCTGCAGAAGCCCTTGCATGGCTCAGGAAGTCATCCACAATCTAGCTCCTACCTGTCCTTGAACTTCATCTCCTCTCTCTTGCCCCTTATGCTTTATATGCTTCAGATATATAGATTATCTGTAGCTTCTCCAACATGCAATACTCTCTCAGGTCTCTGCACCTCAAAAAAGTTTTCTCTAACTGGAAGCTCATCTTTTTTGTTTGTTGGCCTGGAAAACATCCACTCATCATTCAAGTTCCAAGCTAAACTCTATCCCTACTATGACACCTTCTCTGTTTATCCCCTTAACAACAATCAAGTAAATTTCTTTGATGCTTTCTAGCTTGTAGACACCTCCACTAGCTTGTAGACACCTCCACTAGCAAAAGTATTTCATGGTGTTGAAATCATTTGCTTGCTTGTTTTTTCCCCCACTAGACTATACAACCCTATTTCATTGTGCTTCTTTTCATCTGTGAATTTTAACATCAACACAATGAGGGACTCATGGTATATATTTATGACGATTAATTTTGTGTGTCAACT
Organism: Stenella coeruleoalba; assembly: GCF_951394435.1. Taxonomy (NCBI): domain Eukaryota; kingdom Metazoa; phylum Chordata; class Mammalia; order Artiodactyla; family Delphinidae; genus Stenella; species Stenella coeruleoalba. The sequence goes on along the minus strand of NC_137159.1, from coordinate 80,125,720 downwards.
TGGTTAGCCCATAGTATCCAGATATTTAAACATTATTCTAGATGTTTCTGTCAAGGTATTTTTTTAGTTGAGGCTAACATTTAAATCAATATACTTTAAATAAAGTATATTACCCTCCATAATATAGGTGGGCCTCATCAAATCAGTTGAAGGCCTTAATAGAGAAAAAGACTGACTCCTCCAAAAAAAGAATGAATTCTGCCAGCAGATGACCTAAGGACTTGAACTGCAACATCAACCCTTCCCTGTGTCTCCAGTCTTGTTAACCTCCCCTGCAGATTTAGAACTTCCCAACCTCCACGATTGCTTGAGCCAATTTCTTAAAATCAATCAGTCAATCAATCAATCTTCCTCTCTCCTCCCTCTCTTCCTCTCACTCTACTCTCTCTCTCTCTCTCTCTCTCTCTCTCTCTCTCTCTCTCTCTCTCTCTCTCTCGTCCCACATCCTATTGATTCTCTTTCTCTGAAGAACCTGGACTGATACAATGCTGAATGGATTTGTTAAAAAAAAATTAATTGATAGAATCTTCCTCTTCCTACACTGGTTTTCTTTTGTCTGTAAATAAAGAATAATGTGTACAACTGAATAAGCTTTAGAATTTATACTAATAAAAGCTCTGATGGTTATTATAGGGGAAAGGTTTTCATTAGTAATTACTTCTACAAAAGAAACTATTAACTCCCAAATGTCCCAAAATTCCATCCTCACTAGGAAGACATATTTTCATATATTTCAATTCCTCTATTAATTATTATTTGAAAACTGACTTAGAATCAGAAGATCTGGGGTCTGACATAAGCTCTGCCACTCAGGAGCTGGAAGATCTTGGGCAATATCACTCAACCTCTTTGACCCTCAGTTTTCTCACCTGTGATTTGTGTACTTTCAGGTGACTTGATGTCACCTACTTCTATGAAAGAGAGGAAATTTAAGTGGAAGAAAAGCATGATTTAGACACAGAGACATAAGGTTTGAATTCAGGCTTGTTAACTTGTTGGTCATGCATTTCTGAAAAATGTTGTTCACCTCTCTGTCTATCAGCTTCCTCATCTATACATGGAGATAATTGCATTTGCCTCAATGTATTGTTACTCGAATACAGTCTGGTGCTGCAGACATAGCTAAGGCTTGAAATGAAATAATCAGGGATACACTTGAATTGCTCTTGAGTCTAGAGGGAGTGTTTCTTGTTAGTGCCCAGATAGTCATGACAACTCTGTGCAGGGAAGTGAGTTGTTTCCCAAGTCTGCACTATGCAGGAAATGAGCCTTCCTACCAAAGGAATTTTAAAATATTCCTCACATTATCTCAAGAGCGAAGGGTCCTCACAGAGTAAGTGCACACACCATGAGCATGCAGATACACAAGTAAGATGTCCAGGTAGGAGATGCAGAGAGGCTGCTCTTCACAGCCTGGTCTGCACACTGAAGACCAGTGATTCGGACATTGACAAACGTACCCTAGAAACGTAGGTAGAACTTTGTACTTCAGGACTGTTCTTTGGGAAGTCACATAATCCAGGGCTAAGGGTCTCATCTGTTAGTGATAGCGCTTGAACAAGATGAACAGATGGGCACTCACAGAAAATCTTTGGACTGGACTAAAACATGTAACCAGACACTTCAAGAGAGTAGCTAATTCTAAGAAGGACTGTGAAGTTTCATTGTTAGCCACTACCAATTCTTAAAGTTTATTTTATATTCATGTGTACATCTAATTATATTTTTTTCAAGATAAAGTTTCAGCCCTTAGTAACACATTTTTCATCATCAGAAAATACTGAGTGTAGGGGGCTCTTACAATGTTAAGACTAAAGTGATGGATCACATGGTACCACCTAATTATACAAGCCAGGATTCTGGTGATCAGTGTCTAAACTGCTTCCGAAATATAATGCCGACTAAACCAGGTATATATTTTATTAGTAGTAGTAGTAGCAGTTGTTGTCATATTAAATTTTTGAAGGGTAGAGGTGTTGTATGAGCCATAAGGAAATTATCATGTATAGATATTTTCAAAGTAAAAATTGCATAGGACAAAGTTAAAGAAGTAAGGTAGATTTACTCAAGGCTGTTGCAATAGAGAGATGACAGAACTCAGCCTGAGCGCAAACTGGGGAATTTTAAGAGCTGGAATTACAGGCCATCTTTGTTTGCTAATTGGTATTACTCAAAGGAAAAGTGAACTTTCTAATATCTTCCTGATAGGAAGTTGTTTTAGAACTTGAAGCAAAGTGCCAACTGAAGTTCATCTCCTAACTTCCCACAGAAGCTAGGAAATTGGGGCACTGTCTTCCTTGATGATCATATTTCAAGGGCATGGCTCCCAGGCCCTTGAGAAAGATAGTCTTGGGTTATGAATATGGCAAGAAGGTTTTTAAAAGATTTACATTTCTAAGGGGTAGAAACAAAATATGAAGTTCCAAGTTGTCTAAAGTAAACGCTCTAAGGAAAGGGAGGTCAGGGCCTAAAACCTTGTCCAAAGTTTAGTCAAGCTGAGGGTAACAGCAGGACCATCTTGGTAAACATGTAGATCACAGGACATCCTCAATGCATTTGAGCTCTCATGATTAATACGCTCATCATTATCCGTGCTCTATGTTTTTCCATTTGGAATTTGCCTTTGTACACTTTCTCAAAGGGAGGTTGTTAACTGTTTAAAAATATTTTTCTTGTGCTTCAAAAAATAAATGCCTCTCCTCTCATGAGATCAATAATTCATTATATTAGTTGTCTCCTTTCTCACTTAAAAAAACTAATTTTTCACTGCACTTTACACTTGAAAGGATTTCAACATTAAAGTTTGAAACTTTCCCTCACATCAGTTTTATTTGCTCTAATTAAAACAAGATTAGCTGACTTTCACAAGTCATTTACAAAATGTACAACTGCATTCTGAGAACTTATCTAATTATATAGACAACATGGGAAATTGCAAGAAGATACTGAAATTTAATATTTTCTTTACACTACTGTCTTCAAAGCTTCATTAATGAATGGTTATTAACATGTTCTCTGTGAATCAGAATCTTGTTATCTTTCATTTTATCTTTTTAACTGAACAACAGAGCTTCCTAAAAAACACAAACAATTAAAATGGAAGCATTGGGAGAGAGAATCAGCACTATAAGAAAGTGCTCTGTTCTGGATTCTTTTACAGACATACATGATTTTATTTAATCCACGTGGCTATACAGTTGACTGGGTGCATTATTCTCATTTCACAGATGAGAAATTTGAAGCTCAGTGATGTTAAATAACCTAACCAAGCACAATAATCTAGTAAATAAAGAAAAAAGAATCAAATCTCTGACCCTAGTCTGTCATCTATAACTCCCATATACTTATCATTATCAATAAGAAGTAGGTACAGAAGAGGACTTGGTGAGTCATTTTGGAAAATCATATTAAATATTAGAATATACATTTCTACTTGGCATATGGAAAATATATTTAAAATATAAGTGGTAGAAAGTAAAGTTCCAAATGAAAAATTCAAAGTAAAACTCTTCTCATTTGAAGGACAAGTAATCTCATTGAAGAAAATAAGAGAATCTTGTTTTGTTAGGGCTGGGAGATACTCACTTTTCTATAAAGGAAAAATATTAGAAAATATAGAGACCTTTCCCTATACTGTGAAATTGTTTGATATTCCATTTTGGAAGAGGCGGTACAATTTTTGAAAACAAAGATCGCCATGAAGTGAACAAGTAGAAGGTAACGCAGCACTGGATTCGAGAGTTGGCAACTTGGGAGGCGGGCACAGAAAGTTCAGATCTTGGAGAAATGGAAAAAAAGAAGAGATTCAACAGTGAGAACCTATAACTTCCCCCTGTAAGCCACAGGCTCCTTCATTCTTGGAGGGAGATGGGGAGAGAGGGAGAATGTGGGGACTCTGTCTCTCCCTAGAACATACTATAGCAGAACCCTACCAGCGCCAACAGTCTGAATGACCCTGGAAGCAGATTACTCCCCAGAGCCTCGGAGAAGAAAGCAGCTCTGCCAACACCTTACTTTTAGTCTGGTGAGCCCTATATGCAATTAAACCTACAGAACTGTGAAATAATAAGTTTGTGTTGTTTAAACCACTAAATTTATGGAGATTTGTTGTGGAAGCTATAGAAAACTAATATACCACATTCATCTGAGTTCATCTGTGCACTACTGCATATAACTTAAAAAAAAATGTTTCCTGAATTTGTTTATAGTTGCTATGCTAGATAATGCTATTTCTCATCTCCTCTTCTCAGTTAAATTGAGACTTCGTCAGAGATACAGACCCAGACTGATTTATTACGGTTGGTATACAGTACGAGTGACACAAAACTTTTCTCAGATCTGGCTCCATCACTCTTGGGTTTTTCAAGACTATGAAAATCAGTGGATTTCGGTTCCCAGTTTCTGTGTGTATAAATGTGGGTGTAATTGTGAATATCTGCTCTTCAAAATGAAAGTAATGTATACCACGTACCTATATTCATGTGATGGGTGTAGTGCCTGGTGCACCATGTTTCCTGATGACTATACTGTGGGACATGCACCTAGAAACCCTGGCTCCTCAAAGCAGGGCAGCTTCACTGTGAATGTGGGAAGTGAAACACTTTACCCCAACACCCACAATAATTCCCCTTGTCATCTAATTTTTAAAAATTATTGTTTAAAACAGGCTGCATTTCCACTACTTCCACATTCTGATGCTAACAGATTGTTTCCTATATAACTGAAAAGTGATTCTTCACTGAACTACCCATTAACTGTGCTATTTTCTTGAGACTGCTCACAAAATCAATAAAGCTGGAGTTTGAGAAAGAGTGATAATAAATTCTATCACTCTCTCAGGCTTTAAGTGACGGATTCCTGTTAGATATAACTATGGATTGAAGGCACTAAATGCTGTCTTGTGCATTTTATCTGACTTTGTGTTCATACAAATTGAAAGTAAGCAATATCAAGGTGTCTGTTCCCCAAAATAAAAGGAGAGATATAAAAGAGAAGACAACTGAGTTGAATATCAAAACTGAATGACCCCATGAAATACATGTATATTTCAGTCAAGATTTTATGGAAAAGGAAATCTGAGAGAATATCTATTTTCTGCTATGTAATAAATGCTTAGGGTATACAAAAAGAGACAGATTGCCCTGGGCAGACTTGGAGCAATAATTGTGTGCATGCATAATTACCAAGCTAAAGAGAAAATTTTAACTAAAGCATGAAATTTCAAAGACAAATAACTTTCTGCACTACTGGGACTATCTTCAGTAATTTCTAAAACTCGATAAACTCGGCAAATGGATTTAATGAAGTCAATATTACTACCCTTCCCCAAAATTAGGCATGTTCAACTAAAGAAAAATTTGATGATTAATTTTTGGTTAACTCTTGGCTTTCTATCTTTTGCATCCTTTTACCTTCAACCTTTTAGGGTTTTATCATATTTTTTTCCTTTACCAGTTAGAAAATTATAAATTGATATCTAATATTTTAGTGGTTACTGCAGAAATTCTGACATATGTTCATATTTACACAATACCTAAATTTAAAAATAAAATGTAAATAATAATTCCTAACTTAAATCAATACAATAAATCTTCTGCTTTGAAGTTCAAGAAGCTTAAACATCCTTAATTTAAATTATCCATTTCTTAAGTGGGATCTGGGATCTGACTTCCTTTATTCCTTACAAATTAAATATTATGAAACAGTTAGTGAAACACATTAACATTAATGAAAAATAAACAAGAATTTAAAACTGTACACGCCAACCATATTTACTTGCCAGATTCTGCCCTCAGCCTATAAGTCTGCAATCTCTGATTTATGAGTTTCTTTAATAAGGCTTTTAAGGTAATAAAATATCAGTTGGGGAGAACTGAAGCTAAATACAAATTAACTGTATACTTTTCACCAAATGGTTAATTGAAACAAATTTTATAGTGATGGCATCTACCAGTACAGCTATAATTAAAGTAAAATTCTAGTGGAATTAGCTGTTCTTCAAAATGAAGTACTTTGTAAATTCACATATGGTTAAGGAAAATATTTCAATTTTGGTTAGTACAGTTTCCCTGCTCTAAAATTTAACGATGCATTGGAAACGGTTTCAATGAAAGCTTTATTTGCAAAATCCTTCAATTACAAATTTTACTGGCATTTTGGTAGCAAAAATAGAGAGTCATTTTTGTAAATATTTTACTCCTTGAATACAAAAATTATATCAAAGTACAATTAAAACTAGACGAAGATTTTTAAGTTAGAAATTGGAACTTTCTCACTTCATTCACACAATCAGCAAGGATTTGCCTACTGGAGTAATACTTCATTAACTGCCAGTGGCAATGAAGCAGGTAAGTTGCTCTGCCCAGACAGTGCATGTGATGTCCAAAAAATTACCTAAATTTACTAACCCTCATTTTTGTCATCTAAGATAGAGATAATGACACTTTTCTGTCACTGGCAAAGCCTGCCAACAATTCCTGGGACGTAATCATAGAATCTGGGTAATAAAGTCTAACCTTTTTTTCCCTTTTGTTTGGTCTCGTTTCACTTACTCATAGCAGGGGTCGCGTGCTGAGGCCACACATCAGCCCTTCAGACCAGCGTTCCTCTTGTGAAAGGGCCGCGCGCCACACTTCAGCTTCGTGTACCCCGCACAGGAGCTCCGAGACAACACTGCAGTTCAAGATGGCGGCGGCAAGCTGCGGGCCGAGAGGCTGCACCCGGCACTGCGATCTGGAGCAGCTGCGCCAGACTCGCGAGAACTCCGCAGCTGCGCAGGACTCGCGAGAACTCCGCCGCGCCCCGCTCCCCGCCGGAGAGAATCCTCGAGAGCAGCCCCTCCCACCGCCTGTCTGGAAGGACCTGTGCTCTAGAGCTCGCACCTCTCCTTGCTTTGATCAAAGAATGAAGCTTTTCTTTGCTTCTGAACTGAATTAGGCCTCCTATTGGCTCCAAAGACACGGAACAGAGGGATTCCTGTTGGGGATTGACTTGAGAAGGTCGGTAACATTTTCTTAAACATTTTGCTACCTTGTAGCGTACCGAAGAGAAGTGCTCTCACAGAAAAATCACAAATAAATGTTAGCTCATATGATTATTTGCCATATTCCATGTAAGTAGTAAACTCTTCTTGGATAAGTTGCCTTCTCATTTCTGATGAGAAACTGAATAATAAGGAGAAAATATTTGCAATAATAAATAAATAAGCAAATACAAGAAAAAGTATGGATTTTTAAAATCTGAATAAAATTTTTAGTTTATAAGGTCTTTGTTTTCAACCTCTCAAGAGAAATGATAATAGCTTTCTACACCACTTTGAAGAATCTGTTACCTGAATCATTTTCAACGTTTTTTTTTTAACTAATGTGAAACTGTACGAAAACCTCTGTGATAATTGTGGTAGGTGTGTTTAAAAACACAACTCGTTAAATCTTCTGTTTTTTACATTATGTTACTAAAAATGTTTTAACATATAGAAAAAATAGACTAGTATTAAAAATAGTCTAGTATTACAAACACCCAAGTGCTTGTTACTGACGCAGTTGTCTGTCAGTATCTGTGGGGGTCGGTTCTAGGACCCTCAGATTCCAAAATCCCCAGATGCTCAAGTCCCTTATAGTATAAAATGCCACAGTATCTGCTTATAACCTACATACATCCTGCCCCATATGCCTTAAATCACCTCTAGGTTACTTCTAATACCTAATACAATGTCAATGCTCTGTAAGTAGTTGTAAATACAATGCAAATGCTGTATAAATAATACAGTTGCCTTCTGGAGTGTGGCAAATTCAAGTTTTGCCTTTTGGAACTTGCTAGAATCTTTTTCTGAATGTTTTTGATTGGCGGTTCGTTGAAACTGTGGATATAGAGCCCTCAGATAGGGAGGTCAACTGTATTTACTGTTAACATTTTTTTCTATTTGCTTTATCTATTTTTAGTTTGCTGAAATGTTTTAAAATAGAGACATCTTATAATTTTATCCCTCGTAATATATTAAATAATTTGAAAAGAAAATGATGATTTTTGATTTTACATTAATGTATATGCTCAGGCCATTCACAAGCGAAATAGCTAGTTTGTGAACGATCACATGAAAACTGCACAGTACCAGCTGACAGTGTAATAGTCAACTACAAATTTATCAGGATTATTACACTTATGCAATGTCAGTAGTCTGTGTAATTATTATATGTAATGCCATTAGATGTAAATATTTCTATCAATATTCTATCAATTCTCCCATCTTTATTCATTAAAGGCAAAATTAGCCATTTTATTAGAAATTATGATAAAACGTAGTCATAATTCACATTATGAGAAACCTGTTCTTTCTTACCTTTTTTTTCACTTTAACAAGGTGATTTTGTTAAGTGTACCTATTGTAATTTATGTTTACTGTATTTGAAATTTCAATTTATTTATATTTAAGAAAAAATATACTTAAAATTATAAAAAGAGCATGAAGCATGAAGCTGTCTCTGCCCTGACCACATCCATTCAGTTTACCTCTGATTCTGAATATAGACAGAAATGTTCCTCTGTGATTAGTTTATCATCATACATAACAGGGGCTAGAGTGAAAACTGAAATAATGCTAGGTATTTATAAAAAAGAATTTGAAACAACAAGGTCCTACTCTATAGCATAGGGAACTATAATCAATATCCTGTGATGAACCATAATGGAAAAGAATAGAAAAAAGAACATATACATTGTATAACTGAATCACTTTGCTGTGCAGCAGAAATTAACACAGCACTGTAAATCAACTATACTTCAATTTAAAAAAAAAGAGTTTGAATATAGGTAATTGGTTAACAAGTTTCTTCCAAGGTAACAGGAACAAATGAAAGATGGTGTGTAAAAGAACTTCTGGACATGTTAATTTTTTTTAAGTTATAGAATATCCAGACAATAAAAAAATCGCCGTACTTATCCTAACTGGCACATTAAACACTGTACCCACAGATGTAGAATGCACATTATTTTGAGGAGTTCATGGAACATTTACCAAAATTGACCATATGCCAAGCTATTTAAAAAAAAAAAAGGCTTAATTTATCTTAAGGGATAGAAATTATCCAATATATATTTTCTGACTTCAGTGAAAATAAGCTAGAAGTCAACAATAAAAAGATAACTACAAAATATCCAACTCATTATAAACAAAGCAATAAAATTCTGAATAATCCATTGGTCAAAGAAGAAATAAAAATGTAAGTTAGAAATGACTTTGAACCGAATGGTAATGAAAATATGACATGGAAACTAGTGGAATATACATTTCATCTTACTTCTATTTTGAGAACTGGCTCAAAAAAACTATCTCATTAATAAGAAAAAAAATATTTGATAACGTCCCTTAACAAAATAGCAATTTTTACATGAGATGCAATGACCGAAGAAAGAAATAAAAAATTAAAACTATTGTTAAAATATGTAGCTATATATAGATAGACACTTCAATTTGTTTGGAGGGTTAACCAATTTTATTCTTCCTTTCTTAAACATATGTCAGCTATAAAATCATCTGATGCTACCAACTAGATTGCCTAGCTTATAGAAGAAATTCAATGAGTATTTGTTGGACTAATATAGTGCTATAAAACTGACGAACATTTTCCCAAAATGACATTAGTTTTCACAGTTTTGTCTATCTTTGCTTATTGTGTTTCCTGACCTTTGATAGCTCTTCTCTTTTCTAATTGAAAAATCACTCTTCCTTCAAAAATCTCACCTCAAATGTCATCCCTTGATCTTTCTACAGCATAGTGCATGTAGCTCTTGAGATACAGGAAGTTATAAAAATGAACAGCCTTCTTGTCATTATTTGCCAATGACTCAACCCATATTTTTACTTAGGAAAGGTAGCATTGAAAATGTCAGCATTCATTAGGACTAAATTTATTATCCTTAAATTCTTATGTTGTCAACATCATTATTATATTATTGTAGTTATTCTTATATTCTTTATTTTAGCAATCATACATGTGGACCTTTCAGCATATCTAGAGTAATGTGGTATATACTATATATGACATGCATGGCTTCCCTCAAGTTTTCATTATTCTTTCCTGTTGTCACCATAGACCAGGAATCCCAATACTTTGTCATCACAAGACAAAGAATATCACATAACAAGAATATCAGTTTGGAAAGATCTATTTGTAAAACTAAATTTTTGGACCTAGTCATACGTAGGATTCCAATTGAACCTTATCCGGTTAATATATTTTAAAATGTATTATAAGACAGACACAGTGCTAAGCGATTGTTACACTACTGTCTGATTTGCTCCACAAAATAGCTATGGATAAGGATTATGATTTTCACTTGTAGGCTAATAGTCTTTTGAAATGGGATGAAAAGACTTTCTAAAGCATGTGAAGCTGAGCCTGGTAAGTGCACTTTCATCTCTCCTGAAAGGGATCCAAAAAGTAGAGGAAAAAGTAAAATTAATTAAGTTAAAATTATTTTATTATTTAATAGTTAAATTAATTAATAATTTAAAAAATTTAATTAAGTTAATTAAATTACGTAAATGAAGTATAATTAACCTCCAGGTTAATTATAAACAATATTAATCTGAAATTCATATTTTGATCTAATTTTTCCACTTTCTTCCTTCACTCTGAGAACAGTTGTCACATTATCCATTGGCATGGAGCAGTCTTCAAAGGTAGAATCCTACATGTAGTAGTACACGATGAAATAAATACTAAATACTCCCCAAACATAAAGGCATAGTAAACACATCTAAGTACCAAGTAAATACCAAGTAGACTAAACGTTCAGTTACAGTTCATCAGCTGAAAGTAAAGCCAAATGATTTGTGATGTGTCCAACAGCTTATATAAGGAGGAATAGTTTCTTAAATATGTCGTGTCTTAGAATTATATTTTGAATTGAATTAGCCCAATGTTTATCATGCATTTCTCAGTACTTATTTACAAACAATAACCTTCTACCCACTCAGTTTTTGACGGTGAAACTAGAAAAACACATTGAATTCTCAAAAATATATCGTTATTCTTTATGCTTCTCTTATACTTTCTGCCACTTGAAACTTTGCCATAAGGTATCAGTGCATCTGAGAACCTTGCAAATCCAATACTTTACTACAGCTCTGAACTTGAGAAATGTTCAGTGCCCCAAAGAGAAAATTCGTTTTTAATATGTAGCCTACACCATGTGTGGCATTTCTAAAAATGCATATCTTTAACATGAAAAAAGAAATGCTAAACCCATTAGCAGAAGTATTTATCAAATAGCTGTCTTTTCGAGTTTTGGTTTGCTCAGACTTAGGATCAAGTTATTCCTTTCTCAGAAGAAAAGTCCTTAATACCTAAGTTATAAAGCAAAACTTTTTTGTTAAGTCTTTTAACTCACTGAAGATCTTGCTGTTTTCTACCTCTTCAGTCTTATCTCAAAACTGTCTGTCACAACAACTGATATCAACATAGCACTGTCCAAACTAATCTTGACCAATAAAAAACACAGGAAGAAAAGCAGAGGGTTTCTTTTTCTCCCGCTTTTCTTTGATTTCTAAAATAGGACAAGAATGTCTGAATCACACCAAACAAGGAACTTCTGAAAATACACGATTCTTAGCTTCACAAGTCTCAAGGCTCAGGTGAGGCTGGATCCTGAACTCACTTTTTCAGCTTCCCGGTAGGGAATGTGGGACCCTCTTGAAGTGGACTCTAGAGGCTTTGGTGCAAATTTGCCTATACGTATGTCTAGCATCAGCTTCAAGCACAGTTACTTTAAATTTGCTTGAAAAAGTTTCACTAACTAAACCTTGTACTCTGGATCATTATTCATGTGCTTTAGGTTGCCTTGTTCCATTTCTGTGGGAGGGTGCCTTAAGCTAAGGGTGTCAGGTTTCTATCAATTAAAAAGTATTTAAAATTACAGCCCTAATTCAGTTCCCCTAATAATATAATAATAGTAAAAACAATCTTGAGTGAGTAGCCTCCTAATAAGATCAAAGGAGAGGGACCAGATTTATCTTCTCATCTGATACAAGGAAAAACTACCAAACTTCCGGAACAATGGTTTTCAAGACATTGGGCAATAAAGGACAGTAATCTCTGTGAAATGGGAAATACACGTTGTAAAAAGAGTCGTAGTCTCAAAAACAGGAAGAGGGAACATGATTGTGGTAATAATAAGTCAAGACTGTTTCCCCAAATAAGCAACAGAACTTAGCAAAATCTCAAACAATAGGGAATCACCTATCATTAATGCTGGGGAAAAATCAATGTAGCTGTCCTTGTTAAGAAACGCAAGCTCAATTATGAGTGTTAAAAAATTGCTGAAGCCTCTATGTGGCAAGTAATTCAAAGGAAACATTAAATTTCCTTGATAGGTATGACCTGTTTTTGTTATAATGTTCTAATCCTGAGACTTTGTCTATTAGGGTGATGCTTCCCATGCTGTGATGTTGTAATTAGCCATCACTCTGATGATGAGCCAACTCCTAACCCTTCCACTTTGAAAATTGCAGTCCCTTTTCAGGCCCTGTGATCCTGGGCTACTCTAAGAAGTCCATAAATTCTAATAATAGGGGGAATTATTATTCATTTTCTCCCCCCAAATGTTATTAGCTGTAAATTTTAAAAGCCTTTATTCCCCAATATATCCAGGCAGGCCATTTTATTATTCCGGACTTGGACTAAAATTTTATTGCCATGGTACTTCTGGAATGAAACAAGATAAGAAAAAATGTATAATTCTTCAGCTTTTATATTATTCTGTCCAGTTTAATATCATGGGATAAGAAAAAGTTCTATCTTTCCACAAAAAGCTTCTTTAATAGATTTCAATTGCTCAATTCTGTGAGAGGGGTATTGATAAAGTTTTCATACCAACATATATATCAATATAATATATATATATACATATATATGTTAATATATTAATATACATGTATTTGGTACCTCCTGTGTGACAGAAGATGTTCTAAGTGCTAGTTCAAAAATAAATATATTGTACATATCAGTCAGGGTACAAAGAGGAAACAGAATCAGCACAGAAATTTGAATGGGGAAGATTTCACATAAAAAATTATTAACTATAACAGGAAATTGAGTAACAAGGTATTGGCTCATAGTAAGTAAAGAGAACTCTAAACAATATGGGAATAGTGGATAAGAAGCAACCACTAGGCCTTGGGCTGAGTGTACCCCTAACGCCCAAGTCTGAGATCCAAACCTTGCTGGAGGTCATAGCTGTTGTCCCCTGGGGGCAGAGAAGTCACTAAACTGCCATGCTGGGTGAACTTGAGCATGCCTTCTATGGTTCCAGAGAAAGTTTCACGGGGAGGTGACTCCCCAGAGGCTGCTAAACCACCCAGGACAGAGCAGTTGCCCATTAAGGCGACCAGTCTTGTTATGGTTTATTTGAGATTGCCCCAATTATAAACCAGAAAGTCCCATATTCCAGGGATCCCCTCAGTCCTCAGTAAATCAGTATGGTTAGTCCCTGAGTTTCTGGGAAAATCTTCTGACCACAAGGTGCCGTTGGTCACTATGCATTGCAGGGGCTGACCACTGGAGAAACAGCACGCATTCCCAGAGCCTGGCACTGGAGGAGCTGTCCACGCAGGCGCTGGGCACTGTAGAAGCCATGTGCTACAGGAGTGGAATGCTGGAGAAGCTGCTCACATTGCAGGAGCCAGTCACTGGAGCATGCACACTTGAGGAGCCCACGTAAAGTTCACACCAGGACAGTAAGCTAAACCCTTCCCTCCTGCGATGTCTCTCCAGTGCTGTCTATTGACAGAGCTCAAGATCCAGCCAATTTGCAAAGAAAAAGTATTTAAACGGCCTAGAGCAATTGTTACATCACAGGTAGAAGGGATGTAAATGAAACTGAGAAGCATTAACACATAACCAGCATATCATAAATGTTCTTTTCTAGTCTAGAACACTGAGTCTAATCTTTATAACTCTATCTAAAAAGTAACAGGTTCTGGTATAGCATCCTAGGATGTGAGTTTATTCAAGAATTTTTTTCTTTCTTGGCTTTAGTTATCGCATTTTAATTTTTTAATTTTTAAAAATTTTATTGAGGTATAATTGACATACACCATTATATTAGTTTCTGGTTTACAGCAAAATAATTTGATATTTGTATGTATTGCAAAATGACCACCACAATAAGTCTAGTTAACATCCTTCACAGTTACAAAACTTTTTTTCTTCTTGTGATATGGGAACTTTCAAGCTCTATTCTCTTGGCAACTTTCAAATGCAGTATTATTAATTATAATGTCATGCTGTGCACTATATCTCATGACTTATTAATTTTATAACCAGAAGCTTGAATCTTTTTTACCCCCTTCACCCATTTCACCCACCACTCACCCTCCCTCTGGCAACCATCAGTTGGTTCTCTGTATCTGTGAGCTTATTTTTCTTTGATTCCATATATAATCAAGATCATATGGCACTTATCTTTCTTCTGTCTGACTTATTTTTTTATTTATTTTTTTTTTTGCGGTACGCGGGCCTCTCACTGTTGTGGCCTCTCCCGTTGCGGAGCACAGGCTCCAGACGCACAGGCTTAGCGGCCATGGCTCACGGGCCCAGCCGCTCCGCGGCATGTGGGATCTTCCCAGACCGAGGCACGAACCCGTGTCCCCTGCATCGGCAGGCAGACTCTCAACCACTGTGCCACCAGGGAAGTCGTGTCTGACTTATTTCACTTAGCATAATGCCCTCAATGTCCACCTATGCTGTAACAAATGGCAAGATTTCATTCTCTTTGTATGAATTTATTTATCCATTCATCCATTGATGGACATTTAAACTGTTTCCTTATCTTGACTGTTATAAATATTGTTGCAGTGAACATGAGGGTGCACATATGTTTTTGAGTTACTGTTTTCATTTTCTTCAGATAAATACCCAGAAGTAGAATTGCTGGGTTATATATATGATAGTCTTCTTTTTGACTTTTCTGAGGAACCTCCATACTGTTTTCCATAGTGACTGCACCAATTTACATTCACATCAGCAGTGCACAAGGATTTCCTTTTCTCCATATCCTTACTAACACTAGTTATTTCTTATATTTTTGAAAATAGCCATTCTAACAGGTGTGAAGTAGATCTCATTTTTAAAGTTTTGAATGCTAAAACTAAATATGATTCTGCCAAGGCTCTGGTATAAGCGTGTGGACTAAAGTATGGCTGCTGGCTGCCATAATTTCAGGGAGTGCTGCCGTAACCCCAGAGAGAAACACCTGAAACATTTATTAACATTTATTAATACAATAGAGTTAGATTTTTACTATTTATGGAATAAAGAGAATTTTATTTTGTCTCTGATCAAGAATCAAACACAATTAACATTTTATTTAACAGCCTTTTTTTGCCTATCTTACTATTTCAGTTAATTATTTCAGACAAGTCTGAGTTAATCACTCTTTTTTTAAAAAAATATTTATTTATTTATATATTTGGTTGTGCTGGGTCTCAGTTGTGGCAGGAGGGCTCCTTAGTTGTGGCTCGAGAGCTCCTTAGTTGTGGCATGCATGTGGGATCTAGTTCCCTGACCGGGTCAAACCCAGGCCCCCTGCATTGGGAGGGTGGAGTCTTAACCACTGCACCACCAAGGAAGTCTCACTCACTCTTTAAATTAGTTTTATCTTGACTATTATTGCCGGTTCTGACCACAACCATAAATAAATGTTCATACCATGATATAGAATGTAGGTCTCAAAATTATATTTCATATATTATATTCTTGTTTTCTGTTTCTAAGTAAGATAGAATATCTTGTAAGGGAACAATGATCCCATCAAGGACAACTAAAAAAGCTAGATAAAACCCAATTCCTCACCTGTTGATGGCATAAGAGACCTGCTGAAGAAACAGTTAGAAGAGAGGGGGAATGATGCATGGAGGGGAGAAGGGTGGGAAGGTCACACAGCTTTCTGCAGCAGCATTTCTCAGAAGGCATTTGCTGATTCTGGGTACAGGGCTGGAAACTACACATCCAAGAAGAACTGCTGGGGATCAAGAAACCAGCAGAGCTATTGTGATCATAAAGGACTGGAGAGTGGAGGGGTCTTGAGCATTCAGTCCCCTACCCCAACATGGTTATATATAAACTCTGAAGCTTCATGGACTGGAAAGAAAAAAGAAAACTACTGAGAAAAAGTAAAATTAATCTATCAATATGTTAGAAGCTAGGATTGCAGTTACCCTTGGATGTTGAGGAGTTTTTTTTTTTTTTTTTTTTTTGCGGTATGCGGGCCTCTCACTGCTGTGGCCTCTCCCGTTGTGGAGCACAGGCTCCGGGCACGCAGGCTCAGCAGCCACGGCTCACGGGCCCAGCCGCTCCATGGCATGTGGGATCTTCCCGGACCGGGGCACGAACCCGTGTCCCCTGCATTGGCAGGCGGAGTCCCAACCACTGCGCCACCAGGGAAGCCCCATTAAGGAGTTTTAAGGGGGCTTGTGCATTGCTGGTAGGGTTCTGTTTCTTGATCTGGGTGATTTTTGCAAGCTATATTCACTTTGTGAAAATTTATCAAGCTACATGCCTATTATTTGTGCAAGTTTCTGTGATATGTTTCATATATATATGTACACACACTTAAAGATACATATACAAGAAGCATGTTTCATACATAGAGACACACATAAACACAAATATCCATACATAAATGTTTTAGATAAATATTTGTATGTATCCACATATACACAACATACATTTTTTCCATTATTCTTTCAGGCAGGTAAAAGTGTTTCTTCTTCTTAATGTTTAAAATTGTTAAAATAGTATGGAAAATTTAAGACTTACAATCTAAGACGTTAAGGGGAAGGATATCCACTGTATACCTTGGCTTAATAAAATTGCCTAAATTTTAATAAATGTCATTGTTATCAACAGTTCGAAGTCACACATAAGTTCATGTATTAAACTTTGTTACTGAGCAATATATCATCACATAAAAATGAATATGAATCAGAGGATCATTATGAAATAAAATGTGTAATGACAAGTCTGTCGGTAGTAGGTGCAGCTTCTTTGGCATTGTTGACTCAAACATGAATTTTAAAAAAAGTTATAGAAGCATAGATAGTATCAAAGTTTAGATGGGGCTATTCCTCATGTCTAAGCCCTGCAGAACATTTCCTCACGTAGCAGAGATCCAGAGTTATATCTGAAGGAAAAAGGGCCACAGGAATTGCTTAGATGCCATTCATATAATTATACATACCTGTGTGGTGCACATTTTCAAATTAAAAAGGACTCTATTAGGCAAGTGATAGAGACGTGCTGTAGATAAAAATCACAGCAATACTACTACTAGCAATTGTTTGTGATACTCAGATACACAAAATAACACATTGCATCATCTTAACTGCACCTTCCCTTATCTATTTCCCTTTCTCATTATATCAATTTGAAAACATCTAAAAATATTTTACAATGAATCATATTTAAATGACCAATATCAATGAATTGGGCTATATTCTTATTGTAACTGAATTCTGTAGTATCAATTTTTTTTGCTAAATTATATCTAACATTTATTGAACCTCTACTAGGTGCCAGTCAATGTTTTATGTACTTTATGTGCAGTAAATCATTGTATCTGCAAAAAAACCAACACTATGTTATAGCTACTCATATGATTTTCTCTAAATAAATGCGGAAATCAAGTGACAGAGACATGGAGACATCCAGTATTTGTCAAATAGCTATTACATGGAAGTATAAGAATTCTAGGGAAGCAATCTGCTCCACAGTCTATTCATATCCTGTGTCCATACTGCCTCTCAAATTTAAGCCAATTTGGTCTCAATTAACAATGAAGGCTTAATTAACTTAGAGGCAACAAACTGCACACTATACTATTCTTCATATTTTGACCCAGAATATTTTCAAATGATTTTCTACCAATGAGTGAGTGATTCCAGTGTCCTTCAATAAAGCTCTACATGAAGGACAGCCATGAACATGTTTCTTTGAGATGGAAGTAGAAAGATGAAAGATAATAACTTGCCTAGGAGTGGACTAATAGAATTGCTTGTGGACTCTCAGAGTCCTTGGGAACAGATACATGCTGCCTCAGGATCCCAGGAAACGTTGGCTACCTAAAGGTTTTAGCAGAAGATGTAGACTTGCAAGCCAAGTGGGCAACATGTTTTCGGGAATAGTTAGGAGGGTCTGCAAGGACCCCTGAAGCTTCCGACTGCTCTTGTAGGAGCTGGAGAAATGTCTGTCATATATTACCAACTGCACACCGGTGAGTTTAAGTATGTTTAAAACCCTCCTAGATCTGTATATATTCCCTGACTCCACAATCTCAGGTTACACAGTAAAAAGTAGGCAAACTCACCACCTGGAATCAGACCATGAAAGCACTAAATTGAACTACTAGCATCAAGGCCCATTCGCCTCAGACCTGTGGCAATTGACTAAACCTAGGGGAACAGAATCCATTATTGACCCAGGAAACAGACTCCCCACCAAGAATGAGTAAGCAGGCTTCTTGTAGAGAAAGCAGCTAAGCCTATCAGACATTTAATTTATCTCCTCCCTAAGCAGCTGAAATAATAAAGCAATAATGTCGAGCTCACTGCCCTGCAGAGAGAAAGAAGCCCTAAAATCATTTTGAACAAAGTCAAAGGAGGAAAAAAACCCATTATGGGGTTTACTAATTAGAGATTTAAATTTAATTTTGTTACAAAAACTTAAAAGCAAATATACTGTATTTGTGTACTTCCCCTGTACCACCCCTTCTATAGCCTCATACGACTCCTATCATCTGGGTTACAATGTCGGTTTTTTAGATGACATTTGACTGATCTTGACTCTGGAAGACCATCTCCAGCAGTATACTGTCCACCACTAATTTATTATTCTTTCCAATTCAATTTGAGCACACAGTAGTCCATGATAGAATGTTCATTATTTGTTTTGCACTGGACCCATCATTGTATTTATACATGTAATAGTTTAATTCCAGAGACTAGTACTCATGAAAAATTTTATGTATGCCTACTGCCTGTGCTGCTTACATTGACAGAAATTAAATTGACTGTCATTTATTCCTTGATTCTGTTTTGAACATCAAAGATTAAAGTGGGAGTTAGAATATGTGCATGTGGAAAATACATTAGTTGGAAAAATTATAAATATGGAAAATCTACAACAGTTCTCATTTTTAAAGTTATAATTCATAAAATCCAAAATTATGATAACCACTGCCTGAGTGGATACAGTGGCAGGAGACTGTTTTTATACCCATGTGGATAATATAATTAAGAACTCAAAATGGATTAAAGACTTAAATGTAAGACCTGAAACCGTAGACTTCTAGAAGAAAACATAAGCAGTACACTCTTTGACATCCATCTTAGCAATATTTTTTGGATCTGTCTCCTCAGGCAAGGAAGAAAAGGTAAAAATAAACAAATGGGACCAAATCAAGCTAAGAAGTTTTTGCACAGTGAAGGAAACCATCAACAAAATGAGAAGACAATCTACTGAATGGAAGAAGATATTTACGAATGATATGTCCAGTAAGGGGTTAATAGCTAAAATATAAAGACTCATACAACTCAATATCAAAAAACAAACAATTTGGTTTTTTAAAAAATGGACTGAAGATCTGAATAATCATTTTTGCAGAGAAGACATACAGGTGGCCAACAGGCACATGAAAAGATGCTCACCATCACTAATTATCAGGGAAATGCAAATCAAAACAATGAGATGCCACCTCACACCTGTCAGAATAGTTATCATCAAAAAGACAAGAAATTACAATTGTTGGCCAAGATGTGGAGAAAAGGGAACCCTAGTACACTGTCGGTGGGAATGTAAATTGGTGCAGCCACTGTGGAAAACAGTGTGGAGCTTCCTCAAAAAATTAAAAATAGTACTTCCATACAGTCCAGCAATTCCACTTCTGGGTATTTATCCAAAGAAAACAACAACACTAAATTGAAAAGATATATGCCTCCCAATGTTCATAGAATTATTTACAATAGTCAAGATGTGGAAGCAACCTAAGTAACCAATGGAGGATTAATGGATAAGAAGATCATATGGATATATAGTCATTTAATGTAATATTACTCAGCCATAGAAAAACGAATGAAATCTTATCTTGCCATTTGTGACAACATGGATGGACCTGGAGGGTACTATGTTGAGTGAAATAAGTCGGACGTAAAAAGACCAACACTGCATGTTTTCACTTATATGTGAAATCTAAAAAATGAGACAAACAAAAACTATTAGTCGCTAGAGGGGAGGGGATCTGGGGAGGGGCAAAATAGTGAAGGGAATTAAGAGGTACAGACTACCAGTTATAAAATAAATAAGTCATGGGGATGTAATGTACAGCACAGAGACTATAGTCAATATTTTATAATAACTTTGCATGGTGTGTAATCTATAAAAATATCAAATCACTATGTTGTATACCAGAAATTAATGTAATATTATAGGTCAAATATACTTCAATAAAGAAAAGAAAAGAATCAGTGCAGACATCAGAGAGTGAATGAAGGATCTGTTATCATCAAATTCATAAAATTTTAGAATTTAGAAATGACCAATACCTTTTTTTTTTTTTTAATTTATTTGTTTACTTTCGGCTGTGTTGGGTCTTCGTTTCTGTGCGAGGGCTTTCTCTAGTTGTGGCAAGCGGGGGCCACTCTTCGTCGCGGTGCACAGGCCTCTCACTATCGTGGCCTCTCTTGTTGCGGAGCACAGGCTCAGTAGTTGTGGCTCACAGGCCTAGTTGCTCCGCGGCATGTGGGATCTTCCCAGACCAGGACTCGAACCTGTGTCCCCTGCATTAGCAGGCAGATTCTCAACCACTGCGCCACCAGGGAAGCACTGACCAATACCTTTTATTGAGCACATACTATTTTTCCAAGCAAGAGGCTAGAGAGGGAATAAATGGTTCGTGTAGGATAATTACCTTAATTTGTACCAGCATTGGAGGCATAAATCTTCATTTTTTTGCAGGTGATCAAACTAAGTCCATGAAAGGCTAAGAAATGTCTAAATAACACAATGCTGGAGTGCACTGTATGTAGCACAGAGACTAAAAATAGCAGAAAATATGTTTAAGAGAGTATGTTTCATTTAAGGTATCAAAATCTTACATATTGAACAATTTGCAAGCCCCATTTGATGAGGATGTGTATTTGTGTGTGCTTGTATCATTTTATATACAAAATTTGTAAGTACTTAGTGTTGTGTAAGTTTAGGTATATACATATGTATGGCATGCCTGCACAGATATGGTTACAGATACATTTGTATTGTACATAGGTAGAGAAGAGAAACAAAAAACAAATGTGGAAAGTGCAAATAAAGACCCTGAGAACAATGAAGCAAAGCAAAATTTTTTGAATCTAATTATTAGTGAATTGAGTGATAGTCTTAATTCCCTACTGAAAAAGAATGGGTTATAATAACCAGAGTGACAGCTACTTAGAAATCACAAAGTTTATGGAGTATTTGAAGATGCTGTCAAAATTTGTTTTTGCCGGTTCAAAGCAAACTTTTCTGAATCAAATCCAATATAAATTGGCATATATTTTTAAAAATATATAAATATATATAAATGTTTTTAAATTACTAAAATCTTAATTCAAACAAATAAAATGCATATATTTTATCAATACATCTTAAGAGTACATAGTTTTTTAAATATAATAATCACAATGATCTATGTACACTAATGTCAGTGAGATAACTGATACTGCATTTCGTCCCCCTAAAATGTTCATATCCAACATATTTGAGAAGGAGCAACATGTAGACAGGTTTCTTGGACTTCAAATGCAAGTTAGATGGCAGTCCCTATTGAGAACATCTTAGCAGCTACACGTTGAGTGTTATTCATCACCGTTTTATTAGTTTAGCTATGATAAATGTACACATCAGAGCCAGTTCTTTAGAACAGTGACAATTTAAGAAAATATCTCTTTGTAATAAAATGCATTTCATAAATACCAAATTGTGGATGACTTTAATTTTAATAATTTCTAATAATTTGCAAATTAGTATAAAGTTAGAAAATAAATCATCAATTAAAAATCAAACCCATTTTGGATTTAGAAAATGTACCTCTACACTCACAGTGTGACTTAATAACATTTTCATATTTCCTTTCCCTTCTAATTCTTTTAGAAATCAGTCAATTAATATGTTGTCTAAAGTATAAAGCAAACCATGCCAAAGACAAGGACTTTGGTTTTACTCTCAGTTCAAACACTGCTACTTGTACTTTGGTTAAGTGATGAAATGATTCTTAATTTTAAGGCATTTTCTACCCTGCTTTTGCAGAGTAGCCTTTTTGTTTCATTTGAATATGATTCTTGCAGAGGTGAACTAGTTTAAGGAGAAATTTCCCCAAATGATTAGTAGAACTTTCAGCATGTTGGCCATCAGGAACTCTGTTACTTTTATCACAATCACCAATATCACCCCCCACCCAAATCTTAAGAATAAAGTAGAACCCATGTGTCATTGTAGCAATTACCACTAATATTTACTGATTATCTACTGTATGTCAGATTCTGTGTTATTGTCTTTACTTACATTCTTTTAATTTAAACAATACTTTCCTAAGTTAGGGAAGATGTGTTCCCTGTTTTACTAACTGAAGAACTGAAGTTCAGAGAGGACACATCATTTTCCTCAAAAAACACACTTAGGTGGCACCAGAGCTGGGATTTGAACCCAAGAGCTTATTTTCACAACCTTGATACTTGCCATTTGTCACAGGTAGGAAGGTGGCTGCCGAGCATCTGAACTCCTTCCAATGTATGGAGAACTTTCTGTATTATGAACTTTGGTAGCAGTGACTCCTTCCTCCCTCCCATAGAAGATGAAGCACCTTGCTCTTGGTTTTCTGGTAACCCCTTCAGTGGGGAATAAGCACAGGGCCAGATAGTCCGCTCAGACTCAATTGTCCCAATCTGGAATTGTGAAACAGTGATGCAAAGAAGCAGATATTAGGGAGAATTAATTCAGTGTTTGTGGCAAGGCAGGGTTCATAGTGATCTTTAAATAAACTATATTCTGTATAAAGACACCTTCTCTATTCAGATGGAGAAACACAAAAATATGTTACCGGAGTCAGGGATTCTGAACCACAAGCATGACCTGTTGGGCAAGAGTCCTTGTTACTAGGCCAGTCAAAGGGAATGACCCCCCTCTTCCGGAATATCTACATCAAAAGAAAGAACTAGATCATTCCTTCCTATGAGCAACACTTACTTTATTAGCAGAAAAACCACACGCTTCTTTCATCAACTTGTACTTGTTCCATAGCAGTTCTGAATTTCCCATCTTGGTTGAATGGTTGAATGGATGCTGCAAACCATAGATATGCTGCCCAAAACCTTTTTTCCAGTTATCATCATTCACAGGATTGTTTTTAACTCTCAGGTAATTTCACATTTTTAAAAGTTCTGTCACCATTTTTGAATGTATGCAAATTACAGCTTGGCCATTATTTTAATGTACATTGAAGCACACCCAATTCATTTTTATGAAAGAAAAAGCCACTGAAACATGGGCATCCTAGCTTGTTCCCTTGCTTCTTGCTTATTATCTTAAAACCATACAGAGCTATTGAAGGGAGAAATTTGTAGTTATATTGTCAAAGCCATTTCATCATCATATTTCCAATTATGGGACAAAAATTTAGGTGAATTATCATCAGAAATGCAGGCTTATAATAGATGTGCCAACAGAAGCAGTTTTTGGATTAATTTGTATGGCTGTCATTAGCTGCAACAGGAGTTATCTATGGAAATCTTCCATTTATATAGAAAAGAATCCAGACATTTGAAAACCCATAATTTGAGAATTGTAAGTTATCGAAAGGATAATCACAAAAGTATGAATATTTTGGGTTCATTTTTGAATATATATCCATATTATACTGCTCAGCAAAAAAATAAATAAATAAAGGAGAACGTCTTCTCAGTGATAGCTTTCTATGAGTATATAATGTATCTTAAATGCTTTCACTAGACTTGCTTGGAATATTCTGATGACAAATATTTTTGAGCATCTTTAATGTCAGTGTAGGGATTTGGGTACTTTCTGGGCTGCCAACATACACAGCATTGTCTCAGCATTCAAGGAAGCAAAATCCAAGAGCTCCATAAATACCTATTTACTGAGTTACAAGATTTAAGATACATAACTTTAATAATACGCAGAGTAGAGGTAATAACTAGAAAAGGAATAATCATTCATCTGTGTAGGAAGACAATACAGAGGTGAGGTATTTTGTTGGCCGTGGTCAAATAGGGTATACTCAGTCATTTGACAAATAAGGAAAATTAAAGCAAGAACCACTGAAGCTTTAGGACTAGATTTCCTTTCTCTTTCAGGGAAGGAGGTGGAGCACGGGAAGGGAACCCCATGAGTGGTCAAAAATGCTTTAGCCTGGGCTTTCCTGGTGGCGCAGTGGTTGGGAGTCCTCCTGCCGATGCAGGGGGCGCGGGTTCGTGCCCCGGTCCGGGAAGATCCCACATGCTGCGGAGCGGCTGGGCCCGTGAGCCATGGCCGCTGAGCCTGCGCGTCCGGAGCCTGTGCTCCGCAACAGGAGAGGCCACAACAGTGAGAGGCCCTGTAGCTTGCGTGTATGGAGCTGAAGTTATAGACCCACCGTGCATTGGAAACAAAGAGTAGTAGACAGATACTTGTGTCAGCATGCAGTTTTCCCAATTAGCAATGCCAAATTTAGTTTGTTGATATAGATCATTAAATATTGTCCCTAGTCAAAAAATACCCTTCTTACTATTGTCAGATGTAATCTGAAAATTTCAAAGTTTTACTTTTTCATATTTTTCCTTCCTTTTCCATTGTCTCTCACACATTAAACCAGTGCATTTATTTTTAATTCAAAAAGCAGAGCGTGCATATTGAGATAAAAGTCAGAAAGTCTCAGACTGTATGATTCTCAAACCATAAAGTTGTGAAGAATCCCTTATAAGATGAAATATAATTTTCTCACTAAAAGGAAAATAGGCGTTTAACTTTCAGGTTTGCTGGCAGAGTGAGAGTCAAGGCGATTTTGACAAGAATTTAGACAGTGAGTCTCTCTAAGAATTACTATTTCCTGCTTTGATTCAGTTAGTTAAATCCAAAGAGAGATGGCCAAACATGCATGCAAATTCACAGATGAATTTGGAAATATCCTTCAACAGATAAGGTTTGTGTCTTGTTTATAATGTAAGACCTAGAGAGAATGCAAATTTGGTTAAATAGGGTGGAATAATCACAATATCTGATTGAAATGCGTAGGAGATAATGCCTAGGTGATCCAGTAGTTCCGAACATAGTACAGAAAATCGTCTTAAGCTTTTCCACATCTGCCATCAGACTGCAGAGATAAGGATAATGCTGGAAGTCATGTGATAAATGATTATTATGGTAACATCTCCAGGCATATCTAAATCCTTAGTATCTACTTTTTAATCCCTCTAACCACTCTCTAGAGAGTAAACTTTTATTATCCTTATTTACAGATAAAGAAATTTCATCAGAGGGAGATTAAGAGAAAACCTTTGAAACAGTAGAATCTTTGAATTTATAATAAGACTCACTGTAAAGCCATTTCTAATAGCTGGCCATGAAAGAGATAGGGTTACCAACAACAGATGAAGCAGAACAGCTAGGTGTTCAAAGTTTCAGCAAAACGTCTGGGAGATCAAAGACATCACAAGCAGCAGAGACCTCATGGGTGACTCATCATAGCCAACAGGGAAAACAGAAACAGCTGGCTAAGTCTACTTAACGGTCAGCCTATGCTATGCTTCACTAAAGTAAACCAGCAATGTCAGAAACTTAATACTTGATATTTGATAAATACTTTACATTTTAAATAACAAAGGCTCATTTCTCACTATAAATTCTTATCCATAATGCTCCTTGGAATTACTTAGAAATCTAATAGAGCAGCAACCGCCATTTTGAATGTTAACACTTCCTTTGCTAGAGGAAAAAGTAAAAATATGGATGAATGATCTTACATTGCACTAAAATACTCTGACCAATTATTGGCACAGATAATGAACATGTCCCATAAGTAATTTGTTATTAATTTGCCTACTAATCATTTACTAATTAAACGTTTGGTCCCATGCAAACGCAATCAATTCCAGGAGGTGAAATTCTATTCATGCCTCCAGAACTCAGAGCTGGAAATATTTGGCAACTCACTTTCTACTTTAACATATTTAACTAATTTTTCTTTCTGAATAAAAACAGCCTCCCTGACGCCCCACAATGGTGAGCACTCCATTTTCCTAGGCTGTCCCTGTGTCAAGCACAAAATGCTGTATCTTTGTGAGGTTTTTCCTTCTCATTATTCTCCTTGGTCACATAAGTAATGGCTGTTGGAGAATATGTCTGTCTTGATGTCAGAGCAACTTTCTTGGCCTTCTCATCCCTGTAGAATATTGAGACTTTAAATATCATTTTAAGCCTCAAACAGTCACAGTCACCAACCCTCCATTTATTTTCACTCAAGAATAGTTCATGTTTTCCTTTTGTTTCTGTGTTTTTTAATATGTTGGATAATTTTGAATTCTACCTTCTGGACTGTGAATGTTTTGTTTTGAAGATCCAAATTATGTCATATTCCTCTAAAGAGTATTAGCTTTGTTTGTTTTAGTAGTCAGTTAACTTGGATGAACTCAAGCTGTCAATTCTGTTTCTTGGGGAGAAGTTCAACTTTCACTGCAGTTCTTGGAATCTGCACCATGCAGGGGCCAGCCAGAGATGTGGGCAGTGTATATACACAGAATCCAGGCTCTCTTCACTGGATCTCTCCTTTACGAAATGCCCTCTTACTTTCCTCCAGCTGTGGTTGCCTTAAACTCTGTACTGTTTCTTCATGCCAGAAACATTATGTTTTCTTTCAAATTCTAGCCATTTCATGTGGTGCTGAATTTGGCTTGTTCTCAGGCTAAAGGCCTTTAAATCTATAAAATCACCCAGCGCTTTTCTATTCTTACAAATATTTATTTCCTTCCAGCTTCTGCTTGCTTTCTGTATTCTCCCCTAGAGTTTAGAATACTTGTCTATTGTATGCAAGCTACCTGACTGTCAGCTTGGACACAGGCTCTCAGACTGGAGTAGTCAGTATGGTATCTTCCAAGAGGCTCATTAGGTTCTTATGACAATAGAAACCTGATTAACCCAGAAAAGGATGCCTCAATATACCTGCACGAGTACATATCTTAGGCCAAAGTATATATAGATATTGTTGAATTTAGTATGTATTTGCTGAAGAAAATGGAATTGTGTCGTTTAATTAGAAAATAGAGGCTGCAGTTTCCTACCCAAGAATTTAACCAACTAAAAAGGCAAAGAAAGCACTTTAACAGAGATGGGATTTAAAGGTAACATAGCAAGTGGTTCAACTAACATAGATATAAACATATTGAATGGGTTTGATTAAGCAACTTCCCTGCGGGAAATTCCAGCTTTCAGTTCCCTGATGGTCTTCAAACGCTTAGAGTTTAGAGGTCAGAGAAAAGAAAAATTTAGCACTCAGGCCAACTCATCATACTTGTCTTAGCAGCTGGAAGTATGTGAACAAGTACAGTGACATTTACAAATCCGTGATTGCTAGGGATGATTAGGTGACCTTGTTAGTCAGAGAAACTTTTTGTGTTTCTTCTTAGCAACTGGAAGCAAAACAACGATGGGTTGTACATTCTCTCTAGAGAAACACAAAGTGAAATAGAGGTGGGACACATACATACCTCCACATTCCGCAGAAGAAGTGTTTAAGTGAAAAAAAATTTGTTAAACCTTTTATAATTTCTTTAAACATGCCACAGCCAGTAATTTCAAGACATAATTATTGTGATGTCACACTGTATGCAAGTTTTTTTTTTTTTTAGAGATGTAAAAGACAGATTTTGTAGTTCTAAGCAATATAGGCATAACAGAAAGGAAGACAAAACCCCAGATTTAGAAAATAATTCCTATAGTATGGCTTTGATAGTTAGAGACAGATAGATAATTGGCATTCCTTCCCACTTGTGTTCCCACGTAAGAGATATTCAGAGGCAAAAGGGAATATTTTACTATTCCCAGTGTTTCTCCTCTGAGGATTTCCAACCTATTAGTAAACTTTAGCCTTCCCCTTTTTCTCCTCGATTTACTATCATGTTCTGACCTATGTAGCCTGTCTAAATGTGCTTTCAGGAAACTATGTATCAGTCATTTAATTTTTGTTGTGAATGTAAACCAGGCTCTTATTAATCTTAGCAAATGTTAGCATTTAAATCTTTCTGATTGTGGAACAAGGAAGTCAGTTGAATTCTGGGACCCATTAAAAGAGTGGTGGTGAAAGGCATAGAAATACCAATACCTAGAAACAACAATTCTAACACTGTTTTGTTAACCACATGCAAGATCAAACCTGTCCACGTAAAATACAGATCTCGACTGACTTCTTTACCGATAACAGAGATTTGGCCATGCTTCTGTGAAGAGGAAGCAAGAGATAAGTGTCAGCTGTGCTTACTGGAAGACATACCAGTTGGTACCAAGTACCAAGAAGTAGATCCAAAAGGCGACCGCCAAGGCATCCCACATTAGGAAATTAACTAGACTGACTTCGAATGCATCCACTGAAAATACTAAGAAGTTAGTAAATTAAAGCAAAAAACAAGGGCAGGAATTGCCTTCTCAGATAGCCTATTTGGTTTAATACCCTCGCTCTACCACTTGATAATTTGCGTGAACTGTGGCAAATTAGGTATCCTCTCTCTTTGCCATCGTTACCTTTTTCACAGTAACTCATAAGGCTATTAGTTGACTTAAATGAGGTCATACATAAGCATGTCTGTCATATACTGTATACTAATTCACCCATTTTCTTCCCATTCCATCTTTTAACCGAGTTTATATTTAAACATGAAGCAGGTGAGGAAAGAAGTTTTAAAAGACTAGCTCAGGGAATTAAAAGAAATTCCCTGCTAGTGTATTCTTGGTCATATGGGAAAGTCATACTTTAGTGTTTTAGTGAATATGCCAAATATTTCATTTGTTTTATTTTACTGCAATTTAATTATAATTTGTGTCATGGATCAGAAAATTGCTAATTTTTTCATATGCATAAAGGCACAGAAACTATTAACATTAATTTTATCTTTATTTATCTTTATAATAAAATTATATAGTTCCAAAACTGAAAGTTTGCCATGCATATGTTTATTCTGATGAATTTTAATAACTTACATAAATATATAACTGCTAGCCTGTAATCACTAGCACAATAAGACCATATAGAAAAATAATCATAATTTATCCTGCTTCCCACTACTTATAGAATAGTTGGATGGATATATTCACTATTTCTAGTTCCTTCCCAAGGTACTCAGGTTTACTTTTAGGACATAACATGGCTTAGAAAGGACAAGAAACCTTATAGCTCCAGTTGTTAATGGTAGCTGTGTTGTAACCTGAATGGAGCCATACAATTAAGAAGTCAAGCCAACATAATAGGAAGTAGAATATTAGAGAATTGGAGTTAATTCCTTCATTGAACCATGCCCGAAGATAGCCATCTTTAGATTTTCCATTTGCAATAACCTAATAAATCCACTTACTCTTTAAGCCAGTTTGAGCCTGGTTTTCCGACACTTGCAATTGAAAGAATTGCAAGTGCAATCCAGCTCAAATTTAATAACCGTTCCCTCAAATTTATTCTGAAACTGCTTTTAGAATTTTTATTCTTTCTTCACATGATTTCCATGGCTTTCAACAAGTTGGAGTCTAGACTTGTAAACTTGCCCTTCAAGAACTTTTACAACCTGACTCTAGTTACTTTCCAGCAACTGCTCTTTTATACAAAAGCTTTTCCTCAGCTTAACTGTTCTATCAACATCTCCTACACATGCCAGGCACAGCCCCATCTCAACACTTTGCACATGATCTTCCTCTGGTACAGAGAATATCTTTCTATTAAGAGTCTTCTCTCTTAAATTCCAGCTCAAGCCTCCTTCAGTGAACATCTCTCTAGTGTCTTTAATCCACAGTGAATATTTTCTTTTCCTACATGACACTAACATATGTACGTGATACTTGTCAAATTCCATTTCACACATACAATCACAATATCAAGGACTGTATACATTCTGTCGTTATTTTCCTCCATTTCACCTGAAACAATTCTATGTACACAAAAAACTCTTCTAAAAGCATTTAATTCACATTTACGTTTT
The DNA here is from genome assembly GCF_951394435.1 of Stenella coeruleoalba. Lineage (NCBI taxonomy): Eukaryota > Metazoa > Chordata > Mammalia > Artiodactyla > Delphinidae > Stenella > Stenella coeruleoalba. The sequence goes on along the minus strand of NC_137159.1, from coordinate 80,095,464 downwards.
TTCAATATTTATATGAAATGCAAATTGAACTCTACAGTCAATACTGCTAATCAAAATATTTTCCAGAACTTATATAGTTCTCTTAAAGTTTGAGACTAAGTTTTGTTGTATTTTCCCCTCATTCAATAAATTTACGGTGATCTAAGCATATACAGTCATTTGTTGGTGACACATCAAAAATAATGGACAGAGTCTCTGCTTTCATTGTCTAGTGGAGAATGTATACAAAACTTAAATAGCAGAAATCAGTAAAATAATTCAAACAATTGACTAAGACACAGTGGGGATGGTGGACTCTTCTAAGACAGGGAGGCTATATGTCTTCTTTGCCTAGGAAAGGTCTGGTATAGTCCTCTTGGACCAGCATTATGTCTGTTATAAGTTATTCCATATTTTAATTTTAATATAAAATATTATAATTAAAAGTTTCATTAAAGTAAATTCAGGTGGATTTGGAGAACTTCGATTTGTACTTGTGGCTTCTGCCATCAATTCATTCATGAGACCCATTTTCATTAAGTAGGGCTTACTCTTAGTAACACAGATTAATATGAAAAATAATCATAGTAATTCAACTCTGTTTCCATGAAACTTTCATATGCAACCTAACCTATACCTTCCGTTCTAGACAGCAAATGGGCTTTCATGTAAAAAAAAAAAATAGTGCAAGCATATTCAGAGACTAATGATTATGGGCAGCAAACTCTTTCTAGTCTTGGATATTAACAGCAAAAGTATTCAGTACTACTGCCTGCCACATATTAAATATACCAGCCAACTTTGCCATAGCTGATGCCTTAGGCTTCAAGCAAAACTAAGCTTTCAAAATGTCAGTGTTGTCAGTGAAAAATGTGGAAAATTAGAGATTAAGAATGTAAGAAACATGCAGCAAACAGAGGCTGAGAAGTACAGTCAGAGACCTACAGAGCAGTCTGTAGCTCATGTAATGTACAGTGAAAATATGTATTTATTGATTTACCTTGTTTGTCAGTGTATTTTTACACATTAATTGCCTATGTATTTTTGCAAAGTCTTCCAGCAGCAATGATCAAAAAGTAAATGTTTAATAAAAACATAAGAATTAAATTTTTGTTCTTCAAGAAAGCAGATAATGAATCTATAGCTTGCACAAAATGTTCATTGAATTTACTTTCGACCATGGAGTTATAGTGATATTACCAATGACGTGAAAACCATCATCAGCCAACCCTGCTGAAACAACGTCAGCATGTACTTCAAAATTAGTAGATACTTAACAAGATGTCATAGAAAATGACAATTTAACAGGTAGAGTTTCAGAAGTGTGTTTACATTTTATTCTATGAAACATGATTAAATCAAATGAATACATTTCTAAACAATTTTATTCATTTTGGATTCCAAGTTGTCCCACATATGATTTTTTTTTAAATGTCATTTTTTGGCTACATTAGCAGAAGAGAGACTTTATATGGAGTTAACTGATATAGTGTCATTGGATACTGCAAATTAAATAATTACGTTAATTCTGATAATGGCTTGATTTTCTTTTCGAATGGCTCAAGGAATCAAATTAACACTTTTAGAATTGTAGTCTTCCAAAGCAGATAGTTGACTTTATTGTAAATGTTACTTTGAAGTCAGTTAAAAAGCATACATATTTACTTTTGTATTGATATAATGGGAATGAATTTTGGTAGCATACAGTATCAGCATAAAAAAAATTACTCCTGTTAAATTAAGAAACTTATGGAGCACAGATGGACTTAGAGTACAAAAAGCTAACACATTTCAGCAGTTTAAATACAAATTCTAGGCATCAAAACCAGAAAAAAAAATTTTTTTTTATTTACAAAGAATAAATGAACCACAACTATTTTGTAAGAAAGTTGATGATGAACATTTTTTTTTTAAATCAGAATTTTTCTTCTGGCCTTACTGTCCACTGAGTTTGCACTTACACTATAAACAGATGTAAGATGGACATAGTATATGAGACAATAATTTTCAGACTTTATCAACAGGCAGTAAAGAGTACAGATCCAAAGAGCAGGGAAATAAAGGCAGTGAGCCCCATAATGTGCACTTCTGGAATGAAGCATGGGATGAGGAACACAAGCTGAAGATAGCCATCTCCCTGAGTTCAGGAGAAAGAGGCTGGAGTTTAAGGAGAATGAGGTGACAACTTCGTGGAGTAGAACAAAAGAGACCGTGGAACTCTACAGAAAAGAGCCCCAGATACGCCATGCAAGTCCCTTGATGCTACTGTTGAATACTAAACTGCTATGCAAAAGGTGAAACTCCGCAAGGCCAGGCAAGGAACTAGTAGTGAGCTCTAAGCTGAACAATTCTCAGACCTTGCACTGCTGAAAAATATTTGAGTTCCGAGTAACAAGGATAAAGAGATCGTGTTAAACATCCTGGTCATTCAGGAGATTCCCCATAAGGGCTAAAGTGGCCCTAGAATAAGAGCCCTAAAAAAGATTTAAAACAGCAATAATTAAGCTACCTACAAATAATTAACTACTGACCAAAACAAAGTATGGCAATATTTAAAGAAAGAAAACAAAATCTACCACTGAACAACTCAAAGTTCACAAAGTCAAGCATTCAATCAAAAGTTAGAAACATGGATTTTATACATAGTAGTGTGTATATGTTAATCCCAGTCTCCTAATTTATCACTTCCCCCTGTGTTTCCCCTTTTGTAATCATACATTTGATTTTGAGATCTGTGAGTCTGTTTCTGTTTGGTAAGTTCATTTGTATCATTCACTTTGCTGTACACCTGAAACTAACACAACACTGTAAATCAACTATACTCCAATAAAATTTTTTTTTAAAAATGCTAGAAACATGGAGAAGCAAGAATTTATGACTCAAAAGCAGGTGGGAAAAGTCAGACAAAAGTAGTAGGTTCATAAGTAAAAGAGATGATGGAATTAGCAGATAAGGATTTAATTGCAACAATGATAAATATATTAAATAACATTAACATGATAAATATACTCATATAAGTATATATAGGCAAAGCAACAGAAAATAGGAACCAAGTGGAACACTTGAAGTTGAAAAATACAGTAACTGAAATTAAAAATTCCCTGGATAGGCTTAAGGACTGAGTTGACACTACAGAAAACAACAACAAATAGTGAGCTTGATTTCCTAATGGTATAAATGATGCAAACTTGAACACAGAAAAATCAAAGACAAAATAAAACAGACATAGTGACATATGGAAAAAAAAATCTGTCGACCATCTCTAATTGGAATCCTACAAAGGAGGTTGATGGAATATTTGAATAAATAATGACTGAAAAATTTTCAAAGTTAATGGAAACATAGGGAGCCAAAAAATACAGTTTCTTGCTCTATGAGACTCTGGGATTTTTCTCTCTGTTCTGCTTTTGACTTTTTATTTTGTTCTGTTTTGTTTTTTCACATGTCTCCCTCCTGACATGCCATGTCTCTCTCTAATCTGGCTTGAAAGTTTGTCCCTTTAGATGTTTTGAATTTAGCTCTTTAGCCAGCTTTCCTATTCAGGTTAAAAATCTGGCAGGTGCTGCACGGGGGCATCTTGTTCTTGGGAAAGTTTTATCTCAAATAACAAAAAAATAGAAGATTTAGTTCTGCCTTTCCGGGCTCCCACATTCATGCACGGCCCTACCATTTGGCAAAACACAGTGAGGAAAGCAAACTGTGAGTTTTGTGTTCTCCAGGTTACAAGCCTCTCAAGCTATGAAGCAGGTTCCATCGTTTTCCATTTTCTCTAGTGAAATAATTCTGCCATTGTCAGGGAACCAGATCCTCTGCCTATATCAGACTTGAAGACCAAGTTCCCAGGGAAGACAATGGCCAACCACCTCAGCTCAGCTAGAAAATACTCTTCCCTGTCTAGAATTTTAGTTCCTCAAGTTTTCTTGGCATCCATAGCTGTTCAATATTTTAACCAATTGTATCATGTAATTCATTATTTTCTTTTTTTTTTAACTTGTTGCTTGTCTGTTTGTAGTTATTGAATGCAGTGGTTTCCAGGTATCTATTATATCCTACTTGGAAGCAACTGCCTGAGTCCAGGCATTTTTATACTACACTAGAATATTGTTAATATCATTATACTCATTTTTAATCTCCCAAAAGAAAGAAAAACAAAAAAACCATAATCTGTAAGCTCTATTTTAAAAATACAAGGCAATTGAAAATGAACTACAGAAGGACCTAAATGCCCAGAATAGGATGACCTGATGGGTAACAATATCTGATACAGTCTTAGGAGAATAAGTAAATCTATCGAATTGCAAGATGGTGTTTCAAGTAAAATAGTTGGGCTTGTTTTTTCCATTTATATTCCCTTGCCAATGTGTGACCCTGTATCTAAAAAAGGGGCTTTTCTTATTTTATTTTAAACAGTGCTAAAGGATTTATTTCTCCTTTTTTTCCTCCAATCTGAGGTCTTCATTAGCAAGGGAGCCAGAGGGACTGTTTGTGAGCAGAGGAACTCTTTTCAGGAAGCTGATTGGACACAAGTTCCTCAGAAATTTCATCAGGGAGTTTCTGGCCTGTCCACTTTTTCCAATAGCAATGAGAATTTCCTATTTACTAACGGGTTTTCTTACTATTATTCTTCTGAAGCTGGATTATTACCCACATTGCCGCATCTTAAAAGTAGAAGAGTCTCTTAATAGTTAAGTGAGAATTTCACTGAATATCCTATCATACCAAGGATTTTGAGCCATGTTTTGTATCTCTTAATATATGTTTTACTAAATACCTTTATCAGTTTAAGATAATGCTGTTATTTAAGTGACTATATATTTTTGCAAAATATAAGTGTAATGATACTTTAATACTTGGGAGAATGTTTTGTGAGTAGTATTTATATATGACTTTTATGAGTAAATTTTTTCCATTTCATTTTGTGTCTACATAGCCTAAATATTGTATTTTAATTTGGATAATCAGTCCAGTACAGAAACAGCAGCAATTGGAGTATTTATGAACAGTGTAGAACTGGAGATATTTAAACACACAGAACATTTTTTGCCATATTTATATAAGAAGGTAAATGTGAATATAAATTGATAATGACCTAAATACATATCAATGAGTTATTAAAAAAAGAGGTATTAAGCAATAAACTTAGAATGGCATCCACTGAACAAATACTTAAAACTAATAAAAGTGAATGGCATTTAATGATGCAAACCTTATTTAGGAAATTCTTTTTTTAAAATCTCATTTTCTGATAATATATAATACTAGGTGTTACACTATATTGTTTTCATATTCTAAACATTTTAAAACTATATAAAGCAATGCAAAACAGATACATCTTTATAAGAAGCAGATATTAAAACATTTACTAGATTTTGATAAATTGGCTCATTGAACATTTGTATTATTCACTTACATATGTCACATGTCATAGTTTATATGGGAAAATGACTTATGACAGTCTGTTTCTTCAAAAGCCTTATGGGGCTTCCCTGGTGGCGCAGTGGTTGAGAGCCCACCTGCCGATGCAGGAGACAGGGGTTCGTGCCCCTGTCTGGGAACGATCCCACATGCCGCGGAGCGGCTGGGCCCGTGAGCCGTGGCCGCTGAGCCTGCGCTTCCGGAGCCTGTGCTCCGCAACGGGAGAGGCCACAACAGTGAGAGGCCCGCGTACCGCAAAAAAAGAAAAAAAAGCCTTGTGGTCTCTTAGGCAAAAAAGCCAAACGAGTATACAATTTTAAAGCCATATGAGAAATGATATCATACATGTAGAGGTATATGTGGGACAAAAACACATTTATAATGCAGGGAGTAGGTCAATTTCCTATGAGTCAGAGGAGAGAAGACTCTAAGAGAACATTTTATTGTGCCTCACAGCATATAAAGGACTTTTCCAGGCATCTATGGAACTAGTCAGAGCTGCAGGGCATCTAGGTAGTCAATTAGGACAAGGAACTGAGCTGGAAGTTACAATCAAGCCTTTATTCTTCTGTGACTGCTTTTACAAGAGGAAAAAGTGGTTCTGATTCCCTAGTGCTCCATTTTCCCCAAAGAAAGCCTCTGGGTGAGGGTCCATCACAGGATATGCAGCACAGGTGGGAGTGACCTGCTGAGGAGGCTGAACAAAAGTTCCAGTCTTTCTATGGACCTGCTGGGGTGGAGGTGGGGGAGGTGGAAGGACTCAGAGTGGAAAAGTACTGAGTCAGAGCTGAAAAGAGTACTTTAGTCAAGGCCCCCTAATAAGATTTTAGCGGAGGTTCCTAAAAAGTGCTTCAGCTGAGCCCCCTCTCCTCCTCAGATGGCTCCCAGTGGAGCAGGTGGGCTAGGAATATAGCTATGCATGTGTGTGTGTGTGTGTGTGTGTGTGTGTGTGTATGTGCCAACCTGGGGAGGGGGTGAGTCCTTGACTGATTCTCCCTCCAGAGCCTGCTGTCGGCTGGCTCTGCAGCAAGTCTGGTGCAGGGAGGACAGCTTTCCCCCTGAGTCCTGCTGGGCAATGCCTTGCAATTGCCTATGTTTGGTCTTGAGAGACCACGGATAGGATTTGGGCCAGGAGCTGGGATCCTCAAGGAGAGGAAGGAAAAGGGAAAGGGTCATTTTAGTGTGACTAGGACACTGGGCATCTGAGGACGGTGGTTGGAGGGGGAGCCTCGGCGTATCACTCTGGATAGGCAGGCAGAAGCCAGGCTGCAGAGGGCTTTTAACGTTATAAGGCATTAGGGTACTGGCCTTCGGAGAGCCAGTGAAGGATCCCAACCTTTTGTACCTGGATAAATGTAGCCTAACTGAACTGGGTGCATAGTCTTGGACAATTTATTTCCAAGATGAGGGATAGATTAGCTTTATTGATTGACAGTTTGTTAATACTGATCTAGAAACAGACTCTAAACCCAAACCAAGTGAATTTAACACAATAGGCAAATTTTGTATAGATCAATTGAAACAAATTATCATTTTTCAATTGCTTATTGATACCTTATTGTGATACAGCCTGTGAACCTATGGTACAATTTAAATTTTGTCACCATCTCAGTGTATTTTAATCACTTCATGGAAACAATCACATGTTATTTGTTTAAATCAGCACTTACAGGAATTATTTTACTTTGTATTAAAAAAGTAATTAATTTGCAATTGAAAAAAAACTGACTATACACGTCCAAGGTTTTACATATGTGTATGTTATACATAGTCACCATAATTGTGTAAGAAGTTATTAATTTTTTTTTTCATTTTGCTCTGTTTGTTTTATGGGTGAGGAAGCTAACGCTCAAAACGACTAGGTAACTGATACAAAATAACACACCTAGTACGTAACATAAATAGAGCACCAAACTCAGTGTCTTTTAAACAGTCCCACACTGCTGATACTGAGACAGCTGTTATCTTTAAACATTTTGATCTAGAAACAGATGTTTCTTATCTTTCCTATGCTTATGTATGTTTCTGTGAAATCTGTTCATTCCTTTGGTTTTGTCTGCCTAGCATGGCACCACTGAGAATATCCTGGAATTTGTTTTTAAATTCTTTTTTTCCTTCATCCTTTTAATGGCTTCTGTATGGTATTAATGATGATTACATGGTGGAATGAAGAATGGGGGCAAGACTAAACATAAAAGGCACATATAATAAATATCTTTGAAAAAATGCTGATAATGAAAAATGGGAAATAGTGGAGAGGGGGAGAAAAGGACATTTCATAAAATTCAGAAAGATATCCATGAATAATGTCAATTTTAAGTCTTTTCCATAATGTCAGAAAAGGAGAGTTTTGTGGGGTTTTTTTTATTGTTTGTTTTGATTTATTTCTTTTTAGATGTCATTTATAGCCAGTGATTTCAGAAACAGAGTGACATTAATAACATGAGGCCATGGTTTTTGGGCGTTTGCAATTTCCAGGGTGTTTTACACAGTACTGCTGCTTCTTCCCTTTTCTGTATTGACATTCAGGATACACATGTCAGAACCTTACTTTTGAGGGAAGACATTATCAGATTTGGTCTTGAGTCAGACAGCTTTGGGTTCTTTTCCTGGTACTGACATTTAATATAAATTCATAATCTGAAGAAGTAATAAAATGGGAGTAATAATATTTACTTCTATAAGGCCATTGTGAAGCTTAATTGAATTAATGCAGATAGATAAATAATCTACTAGAATTATTAGCCTACACTATTTACTCAATAACTGGAGCCTGTTCTGGTTATTTCCACCCATACCCAAACTCATGAAATACTAAGACAAATATCTCTTAGTATATACTTATTCCTATGTGTATATTGGCAAATTAACTTTTATTAAGTTGCCTTATGTATATAATACTGGGCTTGGCAATCATTTATATTTTCCTATTTTATCCTTACATCAATGCCATTAGCTTACCATAATTTTATTGATTTTCCATGCAAGGAAACTGTATTCTGATTAAGTTATACAACTTTTCCAGAGTTGCATAGTAGGTAATAGATCTGAGTTTAAAATATCCCAATTACAATTACAATTTCTACGTGTAATTTTAAGCATTTTCCATTAGATTTTCTTTTAAAATAATGGATGGGTTTATCTTGGGAAGATGATCCTACCATATCTTAAAATAATATTTTATGTTACATAAATTCATGAAAACACTTGTTAAAATGCAAAAATTAGTAATCTGTAAGAATTACTGATCATTAAAGAGTCTACATAAATATATATTAAAATGAGGTCCCTTTGAAATTTTAAATGAATACTCAATTGTATGCAAGGCAAATCAATGCATTGAGAATATAACTCATTTTCATCAGAATTATTTTCCTGGACTTTGGGCAAGAGGATTCCTCTTCACCCTGCTTTAATAAGTATACAATTAAAGTTGCATCTGCAAGGATGTAACTTGTTCATTTAAGTTGATTTTAACAGTTTTATTGAGGTATGTTTTATATGTACTTTTATATGTAAAATTCAATGATTTTTCAGTAAATTTTCAGTACAACAATTACTACAGCCTTGAATACAGATTAGGCTGGTTCCTCAAATCTTTCGTGAACTAAGGCAAAAAAATTATTCAATCAATCATTTACTTATGAATTCATAAAAATTTATATCTGACATATTTTATATGAAGATACTGAGATGCATATGCAGATGCAAAGATATAGTAATCAACAAAAATAACAATAGTTAACAACAAATGGGTTCTCCCTATGTCTCAGACACCTTTCTAAGTATGTTACCTGTGTTAATACTTTTACTTCTCACAACAACCCAAGATGTTTGAAAAAACTGGTCGCAAAGCATTAGAAAAACTTGTCTGTGTTTACCCAATTAATAAATGATGTTGCAGAATATCATAACTACGTTCAATCCTTCTGCAGAAAATTAAAACTAATAATAAAACAAATCTTCATTACCCATATCCCTCTGTAGCTAAAGCTCAGTTGTCCTGCAATCCTTCAGAGAGAGACAGAGACAAAGAGACTGTCTCTACATCTTCATCTCTAATTTTATCTTTAATCACCTCCAAGCATGTTCCATCCCTATTGCTCTGCTGAAATTGCTTCTTCAAAGATATCAGGGTCTGCATGTTATCCAATGCAGTAGTCAGCTCTCAGGTACATCCTGTTCTGTACATTTCCAGCTCTTTTCTTTGGGAACGTCTTCTCTGGGATTCCATAATACCGTAATGTATTGGTTTTAGTTCTACGTCTGCTTCTCCTGGGTCTCTTTTGTTCTAGACTTGTCTTTTATGAAATCTCTGAATACTGTAGGTCCCCAAGATTCTGTCTTTGGCTGCTTTCTTTCTTTTCGTTCTAAACTCTCTCCCTGGATGATCTGCAAATTTTGAAGCACGATAACTACACCATTGAAATCTGCATTCCTATCTGTATGTGTGATCTGCTCACCGTCATAACTCATCTATTGGACATTTCTTTGTGGCTATGTAATGCCCATCTCAATCTTAACGTAACAAAAACAGGACTCTTTTTTTATTACTTCACCCCGACCACAAACACATTTTTCTTTAGTCTTCAAGTTTCTACATGTATTCCTCTGCCGTATAATGTTTCTGAACAATCATTCCACCCCTTGCTTACTTTGCTCCAGTAGAAGGGAGTGAATTTTATGATAGGTGAATGGAATAGTCTCTCTCTCTCTCTGTCTCTCTCTGTCTCCAAAAAGAAACAAACTACCATGTTGTGAACTGACTACGGGGCTGCTAGGAGCAGAAAGCTAGCAGCATTATATCAACAAACACAACAACAAACTCAGTCCTACCGTCACAAGGAATTGAATTCTGCCAACAATCTGAGTGAGGTTGTTGAAGAAGACCTCAAGCTCCCAGTGAGAACCATAGCCTGGCTGGCATTTTGTTTCCACCTTTATGAGACGTGTGCCAAGGACCCAGCTAAACCGCACCCAGACTCCTGATCCACCGAGACTGTGAAATCATAAATTAGTGTTGTTTTATGCCGATAACTTTGTGGTCATTTGTTACATGGCAACAGAAAGCTAAACAAGTCTGCTGGCTTTTCTCAGTTTTTTGTCTTAAATATTCTGATTATCTTTCATCAGTATTTTTGGCTACTACTGATCTCACTTCATTACTTCTAACTACTGTTTCCTGAATATCTTCTCTGCCTTACATACTTTTCAAATATGTTTTTTCTAATACTTATTGGATTGAGGCAAACTAGTTCTCACTATCCTAAGATGAAAATAACCACATTTTAATAGCTATAATCCCTATACTTACTAGACTGTCAAAAACTTGCTCATCTCACATTTTCCCTAAGACATTTTTGAACAGCCCTCAGAGTTCTCAGGTTCTTAAGTACCTATTGTTCCATCTTCCTCATCAGGCCACCACAGTATGCCTCCAATGCTGCCGAACTATTAGTGATTTTTTTTCCACAATGAATCATACTTTCTCCTACCAGTTGCCACCACTGTCAATGTCCCTATGGACTTGGGGAAAGAAGGTCCAATCCACATTTTGCAACTCAATTCAAATTTTAGAGCTGGTCCATCCATCACTGCTTCTATTACAACCTGGACAAAGGTATATATGTTAAAAATATTCTACTGAAATTTTAGAAAATGGAAGAGAAAGACCAGAAAATAGCATACAAATACTGTCTGGACTCAACATATAATTAATTATTTAATAAGCCAGCTTCCAATTCTCTAAACTGCTAGCCCAATTCATATTGTGTTGTTTTCCCCAACTTCCATGTGTAATTCTTTTTCTAAAATTAATTTTGTGTTGGTAAATAGTATTTTTAAATCACAGAAACAAAATTCAAAATAACTCACATCCAAAAAGGAATCACACCAAGGTGTCTGAAGAAATATGGTAAGAAGAGCAAAGCCTTAAGAATAAATGGAAACAGAAACTCAGTACCTTCATGTCTCTGGATTTTTCTGCTTTATGCATTTGCTTTGTTCTTTACTTTCTATCTGAAGGTTGATTTTCTCCAGTTCTTTAGCTCAGGCAGTGAAAAACATGGCTGATGGAAACTTCTGAATTTTATGTGATGTAGCTTCAGAGACTCCTAGAGACTAATTCCTTTCTTCAGTTTCAGTTCCAAAATTCCAAAGGATGAATACCAATTGCCCCAGAATTAGTTACATTGCCATCTATGAACCATTCAACTTGGCACATTATGTTAACATTCACAGTAACCATGTAGATTGTGTGTGTGTGTGTGTGTGTGTGTGTGTGTGTGTGTGTGTGCACTTGTAGAGGCAGGTGGGGGTGAGGAGAAAGTTTAATGTGGACCAGTTTTCAGAGATTCTATGATTAGTAGTCCTGATACTGGGATGCTGAGTACAAACAATCCCTATAACTAACTCATGACATATAGGCTCTTAACTCAGTTTTGGCCTCTTTTCTCATAAGAAACCAACCAGAAAATACTAAGGACATACCTTTTATTGGGCACTATACATCTCTGAGAACTTCAATCCATAGGGTTTACTTACTTGAGTTTTCTTAAAAAACAATTATTATGTACTTGCTCTACTCTATGTTGAGGTCTAAAATATAGAGATAATTAAGAAACGGCTCTTTCCATGAGCATCCAGTCTAGAAATGGAGGCAGGCACATAATTGACATTTCAATGCAGTGCACTAGGGAGGGGAGCTCAAAGTGCAGTCAGAAGCAAATAAAAGAGCCATCAGATCTGCATGGGTAGTTCAGTAATGATTTCCTAGACCAGGATGGGAGCTGACTCCGGTTTACTGCTGAAAAAAAGCCAGAAAATAAAAAGTTCAAGAAATTGGACATAACAGGTGAAAATAACACAGTGTGCAAAGGCGTAAGAGATATCAGAGAGCATGTGAATTTAGGCATTTATTTATACCAATATTGATTTTTTTTAAAAAAAGTTTAAAGTTAAACTTTCCATCAAAGTAATGCAGGCAGGAAGTTTAGAGTCAATGAATTCGATAAGGCTGATTATGAAAACATCTGCAGGTCCTAACCATTTAACTCTCTACAGAGGCAAATACTTAAAACTCTTTTAGTCCATTCTCTATGTCTACCTCTTTATTCCTGCCCTGCAACTAGGTTCATCAGTACCACAGAGGGCGAAGCTGGGGTGAAGTGAGAGGAGCATCGACATATACACACTACCGAATGTAAAATAATTGGCTGGTGGGAAGCAGCCGCATAGCACAGGGATATTGGCTCAGTGCTTTGTGATGACCTAGAGGGGTGGGATAGGGAGGGTGGGAGGGAGGCTCAAGAGGGAGGCGATATGGGGGCATGTGTATGCATATGGCTGATTCACTTTGGTGTACAACAGAAACTAACATGGTATTGTGAAGCAATTATACTCCAATAAAGATCTATTAAAAATAAATAAATAAATAACTCTTTTAGCTAATCAGAATTAGTGTTTGCCTCCATACTGATAAATAATATGCTTATAATATGCTTATATAATATGCTTATATACTGATTTTTCAGTATTAGCCTGTATCTATTGAATTCCTAAATGAGAATTTAACATTCCTTTACCACCTCGACACATTCATCCTCATAATTTTCTCTTTCGCTCTCTGTCTCACACACACACGCACACACACTTGCACACACACTCCATGTTTCTTACATAGTTATAATTTTTGTTAAAACAAGATGGTGTTAACAGTCTATTTTACTATATTTTGGTTACTGTGTTTCCTCAAAATGTTATTAGTATTAGTTGTTAGTTGTCCCCTTAGAGCTTTTAGTAACTGTATATATACTAATTTAATATTCACAAGGGTACTATGAGCTAGTATTACTATGCCCACTTTACAGATGAAGAAACTAAGGCTCAATAAATTGGCTAAGGTCACACAGCTAGAAACGGAATTCAAGGACTCTAGCACCCACATCCAGTTGTGCATTTAACCGTTATTTTATGATGATTCTCAGTTGTAATAACTTTTTGATATTTTTGTTATTGACTTAGCTTTAGCGCTTATGACATCATTACTCTAAATTCTCCTCCTGTTGTGTAAATCCATACATTCAAACCCATAATATGTCCTACAAATTTTATCTTCTGACTGGAACCTTCTCACTGGCTTCAGAAAGGACTGGTGGTTCTTGAGTTTTCTATGGTGGTTATATATTCTTAATTTCCAGTAATTCTTTCTTGTTATCTGAGTATCTTTCCTTAAAGCAATCTGCCCTCATTTCATGGAAAGTGCATTTTTAAAAAAATTCTTCTCCCAAATGGTCCCTCTTTCTACCAAGTAGTTTTTTGTTTTTTGTTTGTTTCCTGTCATTCCTATTAGAGCCTGATGATCTGTGGCTATCACCTCATATTTAAGACGGAACGTCTAAAACCTAATTAGAAGTTCTGTGTCTGTAGCAGGGGCTTTCTTCTGTGGTCTTTACTAACACATGATCTCCTTAAAGGTTTCCTCACAGAAACTGATGCCAGTGCCTTATCTTGGGGTCTGCTTCTGGGAGAACACAAATGCTTTACACAGCATATAAACTTTCACTTAATCACCGGGTTTTTTGAATGGTACCACCTCCCTCATGGTTACACCTTTAAAAAAATTTCTCCAAAGGATCAACATTCTGTCTTCTGTCACCATGGAAATGTAGTTGCTCATTTACATGATGTGGGGGGAAGGAATCTGTGAGTCTTACTCCATCTTAGCAGGCTTTCAGTTCCTGAATTTCTAGTGCATCCTCACGCTTCTACTTCCAGAGGTAGCTGATGCCAACACTCTTGAACCTTTGGGAGTTCCTGTGATGTACATAGGATTGCTCCTCCACATTCTTACTTCTAGCTTGGGATTCAGCTTCCCCCAGCCTTCTAAGCCAGTTCCTACTCACCTGTCATCCAGCTACTTCCAGCCCCACCCCATCCCCATCAGTTTACTCATTAAAATTCCCTTTCCATTTTGTAGGGCTTTAGGAAAGAGAGTACTAAAGGCATATACTCAATATACCTTGTTATTATTTGGTCAATATTGTTAGTCTATATATTTTATTCTGATTTATGTTTTATTTTGTTTTCATACAGTGGCTTCTTAGTACATATAAATTGCTGTAATAACACATAGCACAATATTAAATAATTAAACTAACAATTATTATAATGTAAAATTTATTCTGTAATCAGTTTTGCCAATAAAATAAACCAGGAAATTTATTACATAGGGTGGCCACTTTTTATTGTTGCTAAAAAATGCCAAACAAAAATGTCCACCATAAACTATCGCTGTAATGTTGATAAAGACATTGTAGCACCAAAAAGAACAAATATAATCACGAAATGAAGGGCAATAATCCACAACTGAAAAACTCACATCAACACAAAATTTTCCTAATTTTTAAAAAATTTTGTAACATACTCACGTAAACTTTATCGAGAACCAATGAAAGTGTCAGGTCATCACTGCCATCAGCTGTTAATATGTTCACTTCAGGTTTTACCATTAGGAGAATTGTGGTAGACTGATTCATGGGAGCAAGCAGGACCTGTACAGCTCTAAGCAGAGGTCATCACCTTCTGTCTGGATTTAAAAAGAAAAAGAAAAAAAAAAACAACTCATACTTTGGAATAATTCTAAACGTACAAAAAAAGTTGCAAAGATAACACAGATTTTTCCCATTACCCTTTGCCCAGCTTCCCCTAATGCTAACATCTTTTATAACCACGGTATATTTCACAAAACCAAGAAACTGACATTTGTTCAATACTTTTAACAAAGCTTCAGACTTTATTCAGGTATCACCAGTCTTCATACACTGTCGTTTTTATGTTTTGGGATTCCATGCAGGATAGCAGTTGCATTTATTCATCATGCTTCCTCCATCTTCTGTGGTCTGTGACGATGTCTCAGTTTTTACCTTGTTTTTCATGACCTTACCAGTTTTAAGCAATATTGGTCAGGTATCTTCTGGCATGTTATTCAATTTTGTCTGACACTTCTCTCACGATTGGACTGGGGTTATAGGTTTGGGGAAGACAATCACAGAGATGAACTACCCTTCAAATCACATTTTATCATCTGGCACAGGATATCAACATGAGCTATCACTGATGATGTTAAGCTTGACCAATTGATTAAGGTAGTTTTTGCCAGGGTTTTGCACTGTAAAGTCACTATTTTTCCTTTTTCACATTCTATTCTTTGGTAGTGTGTTACTGAATTTAACCCACACTCAAGGAGAGAAGATTAACCTCGGTTTCTGGAAGGGAATGCCTACAAACATTATTTGGAATTCATACGTAAGATTGGTCTTTCTCCCTTTCTTTCTTTCTTTCCTGCCTCCTTTCTCTCTTTCTTTCTTTCCTTTGTCTCTTTCATCACTATGGACCCATGTGTATTTAATGTATAATTTGGATTAAAATCTAACTTGAATTTTTGTTTTTAATTTTGTTTTTTAAATTACTCCTGCTTTGGAAATTGGGAAGTCTTTCAGGTTGGCTGCTCTGTCCCTTTGATCCTATTGTCTTTCGATTACTTCCTTGTTGCTGGCACTAAAAGATGCTCCTATTTAGTCTCCCTGCCTAAGCCATAGAATCAATCATTTTTCCAACGATCCCTAGAAAACTGAAAAATTGCCTCTTATTGGACAAGTATATTTAGAAACCAAAATGACAATGCTGGGCTGCTCATTGTTATTGGGGTGTCACTCTTTATAGACTGTCTTCACAGAAAGCTAGAAAATGTAGTAACCTACATTTGCACACTATAACTGTAATTATTTTTGTGTCTATCAGTATTATACATCATAAATTTATGCTGATATCTCTGACTCAAATCTAGTACCACAGGATTCACTTTAGTCTTCCCCTACTTGCTTATTTGTAACTTTTTTCTCTGTCAGTGAGAAATTTGGACCCCATCATCTATTACCATCTATTTACTTGTGTTCAGTCCAAGCATAGAGGTAAACCATTTTCAGAGTTTTTGACACATTGTGAGAAACAAGCTTATCAACTAGAGTACAGTGTTTACTTCCGTTCTTTTTGTCTTTCACTTTATAGCTTCTACTCAGGGCACTAGTTTCCAAAGTTACTTAGGTCAGTTCCCTTCATACATTCGTAATACAATTAGATTGATTTGTCAAAGTCTGCATTTCATCCCAGAATCTCCCAAAACATTGGTTGATGTTTTCGTATTTGCATATATTAGTATTAACTCCTTGTGATATATAACTCTATGGATTTTCCAAACTCATAGAGACATGTTTCCCACAGCACTACTGTACAGAAGTTCCATCATGCTAAAAATTCCTTTGTGGGTTCTCTTTATAGTTAATCATTCCACCTATGACTCCTGATTAGTTGCCCATCCCTATAATTTTACCTTTTTCAGAATTACAATAAATTGAATTATTCAATATGTAGTCTTGTGTCTACATAGGGTCTAGCTACATCGTATCTTCTTACACTTAGGAAAATATGTTCCAGGCATCCATGTGTGTAAATCAATAGATCATTTCCTTTTATTGCTAAATTTCATGGATGCACTATAATTTGCTTACTTACCTGTTGAAGGAAATCTAGATTGTTCCAATTTTTGGTTACTATGTATAAAGCTGCTATAAAAATTTACATATATGTTTTTGTATAAACATAGATTTTGAGTTTACTTGGGGGGATGGAATACATAGAAGTATAAACTTCAGGTCGTATGATAAGTCTATGTTTAACTTTATCAGAAACTTCCAAACGTCTTCAAAACTAGCTGTATTTTTTTGTATTTTCACCAGCAATGAATGAGAGTTTTTGTTACACTGTATTCTTCTCAGTGTTTGGTACTGTTATTTTTTTTAAATGCCATTATAATAGGTGTGTAATGGTAACCAATTATTGTAATTTGCATTTTCCTGAAGACAAGTGATGACATCTTTCCATGTGCTATTTTTCATCTGTATATTATATTTTTTGAAATATCTGTTCAGAACTTTTGCCATGTTTTTATTGAGGTGTTTTTTTATTGTTGAATTTTAAGAGTTTTAAATATATTCTGGATGTGAGGTCTCTATCAGATAATGTGATTTGCTAATATTTTCCCCCAGTCTGTGGCCTGTATTTTCATACTCTCAAGAGTGACTTTCCTAGAGCATTAGTTTTTCATTTTGATAAATCCAATTTATCAATTTTTTCTTTCATGGACCATCCTTTTGGTGGTATATCTGGGAACTAACTGTTAAACCAAAGGTCACATGGTTTTTCTACATCCTAGATTACTGAGACTAAGAGACGCTCTGTGGTCAATCCCACCTCTTAGAAAAGTTGTAGCATCTCTTCAGAGGATTAAAAATTCTTGTTCTTTCTCTATTGACTCCTGACGTGTCCCCATAGCCTGTTGAAAGATTATGTTTGTAAAAAGTTGTTTGTTATATTTTATCTAGCATCCTTAGGTATTTTTAGCAGGAGAGTTTTCAAGTTACTTTGTCAATCACTTTGCCAGAAAAAGAAATTGTCTGTGTGTGCGCACACATGTGCACATGTGTGAAATCTTGGAAAATTTACATTTTGAGCCACAGTTCCTCAATCTATGATATGAAGATAATAATATAAACCACATAGAGTTGTAAAGATTAAACAAGGTGATGCATAAAGAATAAGTTGTTCATTAAATGCTGGTTTATTTTTTCTCAAAGATTTCATTCTGTACATTTATATTAAGGGGCCAGCAAGTAATTACAAGTTATGAATTGTATTATATAATATGCAAACTAAGAAAGTGTTTATATATTTCAGGAAGTCCTTTTTCTCTAAGACCTAATAGATTTGTCTTATCACACTATGAATTACGACTTGCACATGAAATATTTTAGATGTAATTGATGATTAAATTATTTTTAAAATTCACACTTGTAAAAATAGTCAGCTTAAGTGATTATTCAGGAGCAATGACCCCTGGAGTCATTGAGACTCCTATTGCCATAACACTCTGTCTAATATCTGTTGTGTGATTGTCAAATTGATTTATTACATAAGAATGTAGGCCACACAGTGAGCACTCAAGCCTTGAATTTAATAGAGATCTGGCCATGTTACCACAACTCATTTATAAAGCTTCATTTTAAATTTGTTCTGAAAATACCATGAAGAGTATAATGGTATTTTTAAAAACCATATTGTATCGTACAGTTTCCCTATGACATTTACATAATTTAGAGTCAATTTTTTTTTCAGACACCAAATTTACCACCTCCAATCTGCAATCTGGAAATAATAGTATTCTCTTGGCACCTTCTAACTTCATAAGCAATTAAACATTTGAAATATAAACCTACCTTAAAACTGTGTTGACAAGGAACTTGGCCACATCTGTCCTAGAATCTGCAGCCAGCAATAGTAAGAACACATTTGTAAGGAAAGTAATCAGATAGGATTAAAGTGCAAGACAAACCAGGAGGCAAACTACTCAGTTATTTTACAGAGCAGTAAAATTTTAAAATAGTACTTTTGTTTTGTTTCTATAATTCATCTTGAGGAAATACAAAAATGAGCGGAAACCATTGGGCATTTTCACAGTCAAATCGTAATTTTCATCAAAAATAATAAAAGCAATTCTGTTTATACAGTTAAGTGTTGAAGAAATATCCATAAATGAATTACTAATTAATTAATACTGTTTTCATATGGATTATAATTAATTTTTAAAATGTGAATTAGTCATTATTTTACTTAATTTATACAAAATTTAATGATTGCTGTATGCAAGGCATTTATACTTAGTGTTTTGCGTGCATTATTTTTCATTTAGTCCCCACAACAAACCTGTGGGTTACATGCTGAGGGCATAGAAAATTTAAGTGCACATTCAAGTTCATACAACTAATATTATATAGAGTCAAGGTTAGAGTCAAGGCCCAGGCAGTGTGGCCTTAATTTTTCTTACTACCTTTATATAAAAAGGACATATAAAAAGAGTAATACCATAGAGAGGCAGATGCACTGTTTTTAACTAAAAATGATGAAGATGTTCCTAACACTAAAGATTGTTTACATTGGGAGACTGTGCGTGTGTCACATTTCTGTGGGAGCTGTTTGTGTGTGTGTGTGTGTTCTTGGCCAAACAGTTGTTCTCAGGAGATTAGATTTGGTGGGAGGGACTTTCTTTGCATGTACCAGAGGATAGACTGTAAAAAGGAAATGCACTGTGGCTGGCACAGCATTATATGTGCTGGGTTTTGCTGTTGCACATGTAGTAGTGAGGAAGACTCAGCTGGGAGAGATGTACTGTCACATGTTGAAACTGCCTTTCCATCTGGGATTCTGGCATGTGCCCTTGAAACGATGAGATTTTTCTGAGCAACAGGATTTCAACTGTCAATCATTCTATAAAGAGGTCAATACCGAAGTAGGACTTCTCTTCCCGCAACTTGTATATCTATAGGGCTTAGACTCCTTCTTAGCAATGTGGAGATGCTAGGACTATTTATGGATGTGTGGCTTTTCAAATTGTTCACATTAACTTGGCTCAAAAGATAAAGAAAGAGCAAGAAATTTTGTGATCCTGAAATCCAGCTTAGCTCCCAAGAGTGATTGTTTCTAGGAATCAGTTCTTTGATTTGCATGTCTATATCATATTTTCAGACATGCTATTGACTACTAGAGAAAGCAGTTTCCCATCTCTGAGTTTGGTGTGGACATGTTAGCAGTAGCCATCTAATAAAAAGCATCTGTAGGATAGAACTGTGGACACAAAAGGACACTGGTGATGGAGGAGGTGCAAAACAAAGTGGCTACATAATCCATTAGCTTGAAAAATCTGACACATTTAAGGAACATTTGGAGGCAGCTGATTCTGGGTTATTATGCTACTGGTAGACTTGACATAAGGCTTATATTTTTAATAAAACAAAGTACAAATGTCTTAGTACTTACAGTTTTTAAAGACCCATGATATGTGTATTAAACACAAATAATAAATCTGAGATTCAGAAAAGCTAAATGACAGTCCAAAAGCACACAAACAGTATGAGTTAGTGATGAAACTGTTCAGAAGGCTGGCAGTATGCTTACCCATAGCCATATGTTGTCAACAGAATGACTCAAAGTTTGGATCTCTGCTGTGATATGAACTTGTGAATTAATAAATGTAGCATTAGACTACAGTCAATAAGAATAACAAATGTCTGTCAGTTCTAAGTTTGAGCTTCACTTAACTGCCCAGCAGGACAGAAGGGAAATTTAGCCACTGACTGTTTACATCAATATTTAAGAATGATAAAGCACTTTATTTTTATTCTGCTTTTAAAAATCTCTAGAAGTCAATTTTAGTTTCCATTTTGCACAATGCATCATTCCAGGACCAATTTTGAGTGTTTTAGAAAAGCATTTTAGACTAAATACAAACTCTAGTGAGCTTTAGAAGTACTTGTTGAAATTCACTAGAATTTAGCAATAGCATATTGTGTATGATTTCAGTCACAGCACTTGTATTATTGTGCATCATTAATTGCAGTAATTTTCCCTCTCAACACTGCTCTTTTCATTGTTCTATGGGCCTTCAAGTAGAATGGGAGAGCTCCAGATGTGACTGAGGGAAAATGTCACAAAGGCTGAATTCTCTTTGGGGTTCGGACCACTCTATGGGCCAGACTGCAGTCAATGATGTGTAAAGGACAAATCAAAATGTATGGGTTAAAACAGATATGGTTTTAAACCTCCTGTTTCCACACTGAGCATGTCACTTCAGCAGCATGAAACTCAGCTATTTCATCTGATAACTTAGGATAGTTCTTAATTTAAATATAGGGCTTTTATCAATGAATATTGCTGCAAAGCACATCACCCCATAAGCTAATGGCTTAAAACATTATTTAATGAGCTCTTTTTTTTTTTTTTTTTTGGCTGCGTTGGGTCTTCGTTGCTGCACGCGGGCTTTCTCTAGTTGCGGCGAGCGGGGGCTACCCTTTGTTGCGGTGCACAGGCTTCTCGTTGCGGTGGATTCTACTGTTGCGAAGCACGGGCTCTAGGTGTGTGGGCTTCAGTAGTTGTGGCACGTGGACTCAGTAGTTGTGGCTCACGGGCTCAGAGTACAGGCCCAGTAGTTGTGGCTCACGGGGCTTAGTTGCTCTGCGGCACGTGGGATATTCCTGGACCAGGGCTCAAACCTGTGTCCCCTGCATTGGCAGGCAGATTCTTAACCACTGTGCCACCAGGGAAGTCCTTAATTAGCTCTTAATTAGGTGGTTCCTCTGGTGTGAGTTGGCTCTTCTGGGCTTGAGTGATCTAGAATGATCTCACACGTCTGCCCTCAACTGGGCTGTCGGTGAAGGTAGAGCCTCTTTTCTATGTCCTTTCACCTTCCAGGAGGTTAACTTAGGTTTATATACGTATGAAGGAAAAGTCCCCAGAAGCAAGACAAGGTCAGCCCTAATGTGCAAGTATTTTTAACAATATGCTTTAGTCAGGGGTGCTAATATCCTGTTGGCCAATTAAGACACATGGCCAAATCCAAATAAGATGAGAAATAAACTCCCCTTCTTCACAGGGACAGCTTCAAAGAGATTGTGGCCATTTTTTGCAGCTGTCAACAAAGCTGTTTTGAATATTAGTGGAAATGAATGCAAAGTGTTTATCATGTAAGACTAACTATATGTTATTATTGTTAATGTGGTTTACCAATCACACATGTCATCACACCTATGATTTAACAATATTTATTAGGAAAGTACAGTAAGTTAGGCTCTTCCAATTATAATCACAATGAATAATAGCTTTGAGCATAAATATTTGCATAGTTGCTCAAGTATTGCTGAAGAAAAGCCACTGATAAGTGTGAGCAGTTATTTTTAAATGAGGAATTTGGAGCAGAGAATGTCTTTCCTTGACTTCTGTGATTTTTTCCAACATTTTACTTTTCCTTCTGAAGACATATCTATTTAACTTTGAGATCACAATTACCAGGTATTTAGGGAACTTCCTAAACAATGATTAAAGGATACACTTACAGGATATTGAAAGTTTTATTGGTTTAAAATCGTAATCTTTATCATGACATTTATTTCTCTGAATCAATGGCGTTTATTTTGCATTAAAACCTCCTCAAAACTACAAGTTACAAACTAAAGTGATTTGACTATTCATCCCCAAATGAGAAAATGTCCTTGAGTTGAATGATACACCCTCTCTCTGTATAATCTCACCCAGTTTTATACCTGTAAATAATAGCAATTGGCCATTGACCTCCAAATTTCAACTTTAGCGTAGGTGTCTCTCCGGAGCTCCAGATTTGCCTAAGCACACTGTACTATTTTTGAGTTGTGCTATAAACCAATTAGAATGTAAACAGATAAATGATTCCGAGTATGCCTCACTCATCTTTATTTCCACTGCGGTACAACACTATAAAGGATTCAGTAAATACACCATACTATATAAAATGCTAAGCAAAAGTATTTGAAATGCAAATCACCCGAGGAAACTTCCCTCTAAATCCCTTCACTTCAATGGTTTAAGTGACTTCTTCCTAAGTTTTAATATCATTTAGATACCATCTAAAGTGACATTTCCTAAACTTGGCTTAGAATCCTGTCATATCATATCGGCTCTTGCAACTCCCAGAATTTAATCTCTGATTTTACCAGGGATTGCTCCACACCTGGGTTCTCCTGCTGCAGCCGGAGAACCAGATGCAAGAAGACATCCTGGTGGGTCTCATGCTAGTTGGATAGAGAATCGATATTCTTTTCTGTGATGTTTTATTGTATACAGAAGTGTTGGTTCTTCCCTTTTGGGAGCAAATTGCTATATTCTTGTATTTTGGGTTGATGTTTAAATAATGATAATGTTGCCGGATGCTTTCATCCACTCTCTCCGTTTATATTTTAATGAGTGAATATTAACCACCTTACAAGGTGGTTGTGGGCATTATAGATTAATAAGATTCTGTATCTAACATTCTTCCTAAATTGATACAGTATGTATAAAGGTTACCTCAGGTTCCATTCAGTAAATTCCTCTGAAATAACTTCACTGTACTAGTCAATTTTTGTCTGCTGAAGAATCCTCAAAATAAATAAATAAACTAAAATACTATATCCTTTCCTTTGAAGGGACTGTGGTCTAATGATTCATTAAGTAGTATTAAATATCTCTTGCATGCATTCGACACTTTAGATTTTTTACAGTGCTTTCGTATGCATTAGCTCATGAGTCCCCCATAACAAACCAGTGAGGTAGACCGAACAGTATCTACCCCATTAAAAAAAAGAAAAGGTAATTGCTCATGAAGGAGATAAAATATCCAACTTAAATTTATACAATATTAGAATATTGGATTTCTGTGAAATAGACCAGTGTTTTCTCCACCAGAGAAGACACACTTTAGAAAAAGGAAAATTGATTTTCACTTGAAAAAAAAATAATGTATGGATAACCATGTATAACCTAAACAAGATTGCAGTGTTGAAAAATAAAAAAAAAAAGCAATAACAAAAATCAATCTCCTTTTTACATCAGTTCTATCTTCCATATCTATTCTGATCATTCTTATATTTATGCTTAACCCCAAATAAGTATTTATTTTTATGTATCTTGTCAAAGACATTAAGAAACTATACCTGACAAGGAGGTAGGATTTACATTGAACAGATATGTATTAAAATGCTAGTTCATTCACTTAATAGATATGTGATCTTGAATACATTGCGTATCTTTTCTGTACATTGATGTGTATCTTTGGAAATGAGAGCGATCATATCTAACTTGGAGAAATTTTATGATTTATGCAAAGCACCTACAAATAATAGTCACTTGTACAATTCATATTTCTCCTAATCCCTTCATTTCTCCCCCACCTGTCTCTATTTCACCTACACTTTAAATATATCATAGATTTGTTTTGTATTCAATGTTTTGAGGTCCAAAGAGGAAACATATATTATGTAAGGAAGTGGGACTTGAGGATCAGCAGAGACACCCTTTTTTGTTTAAGCAACTTGCATGATAATGCAGGAAATTTAATTAAATGCACAGCAATGCTAATCATTTAATATGAAATCTCAACCCTAGTGACTTTCTGATGGTCAAAAATAAACATAATGATTAGAAATGTAACCGCCATATAGCCTGTCTCACAAACTTGATAGATAGACACAAAGCACCTAGATCCAAGAGTTATATTTACATGAACTAAAAATGGTAGACAGATTTACTTGGATTTTCCTTTACCTCTGAACATATGCAAAGTATCTTGAGACAACTTAGTAAACTCCTAGGCTCCATTTACATATTCTGGAGTTACATGTCTAATTTTAGAGTACATTATCCCTACAAGAGTTTACCAGTGTTAATTTAGTGAAAATGGGTAATAACCCTAGGGGATAAGATACCCATCCTCCAATAAACCCATCTTAAGGTAGAATGGAGACTACTGATTCTCACTGAAGGAAACATTTAATTGGTTTTATATTTAATACTCATAACCAATTTTATTTTTTAAATTATCTCTCTGAACATTATTTTATTACTTATTTCCATGACATTTTGTTTTCAACTTTCTTTTCAAGAAGATTTTATTACCAGAATTATTACATGCTTAAATATCCCTCTGTTAATATTTGAAAGATATCTTCCTCAGAAAAAAGTTGGAGGAATACACTTGTTATCCAAATCAGAACTTTTATTGTACTATTTCTATACTGTTTTCTATAGTGACTGTACCAACTTACATTCCCATCAACAGCGCACAAAGGATTCCCTTTTCTCCACATTCTCATTAGCACTTGTTATCTCTCGTCTATGAACAGTTATACACTAACAAATTGGATAATGTAGAAGAAATGGATAAATTTCTGAAAACATAAAACTTACCAACTGAATTATGAAGATATAGAAAATCTGAACAGACCAGTGAGTAAGGAGATTGAATCAGTAAGTAGATTTCTCACAACAAAGAAAAGGCCAGGAGTACATGATTTTACTGGTTAATTCTACTAAATATTTAAAGCAGAATCCATGTTAATCCCTTTCAAACTCTTTCAAACAATTGAAGTGAAGGGAACCCTCCCAAACTTGTCTTATGAAACCAGCATTACCCTGATAACAAAGCCAGATAAGGGCACTACAAGAAAAGAAAACTGCAGACCAATATCTCTGATGAATATAGATGCAAAAATTCTCAAAAAATACTAGTGAACTTGACTCAACAGCATATTAACAATCATACACTATGATCAAGTGGAATTCATTCCTGGGATGCAAAGAACATTTGACATACCTAAATCAATGAACGTGATACACCACATGAATAGAATGAAAGATAAAATTCATATGATCATTTCAATAGGTGCAGAAAAAGCATTTGACAAACTGCAACATCTTTTCATGATAAAAACTTTAAAGAAATTGAGTATAAAAGAAACATACCTCAACATAATAGGGCCATATATGACAAGCCTCATGCTAACATTGTACTCAATGGTGGAAGATTGAAAGCTTTTCCCCTGAGATCAGGAACAAGAAAAGGGTGCCCACTTTCATCACTGTTATTCAACATAGTACTGGAAGTCCTAAGCAGGCATAAAAAAAGAAATGAAAGGCATCCAAATTGGAAAAAAAGAAGTAAAAAAAGTCTTTGTTTACAGATGGTATGATAATATATATAGAAAATCCTAAAGACTTCACCAAACAAACTGAAAACTAATCAATGAATTCTGTAAAGTTGCAGAATACAAAATCAACATACAGATATCGTTGCATTTTTATACACTAACAACAAAATATCTAAGAGAAAATAAAGAAAACAATCCCATTCACAAATACCTTCAAAAACATAAAAAGTACTTAGGCATAAATTTAAACATGGAGGTGAAAGATTTGGAGGCTGAAAACTATGACTTTGTTGAAAGAAATTGAAGAAGACACGAATACATTGAATAATTATAGTGTTCAGAGATCAGAGGAATTAATATCGTTAAAATGTCCATACTACCTAAAGCCACCTATAGGTTTAATGTCATCCCTATCAGAATTCCAATGACATTTCTCACAGAATTTTTAAAAATAAATCTTAAAATTTGTATGAAACCACAGAAGACCCTGAATAGTCAAAGCAATCCTGAGACAGAAGAGCAAAGCTGCAGGCATCACACTTCCTGATTTCAAACTATACTGCAAAGATTTAATAATCAAATAGTATAATTATGGCATAAAAATAGACACACTGACCAATGGAACAGAATCGAGAGCCTAGAAAGAAACCTTCACATACACAGCCAACCAAAATATGACAAGGGAGTCAAGAATAATCAATGAGGAAACCATAATTTTGCCAATAAGTGGTTTGGGAAAAAGGGATAACTATATGCAGAAGAATGGAATTAGACCCCTATCTTACACCACTTACAAAAATTAAATTGATTAAAGGCTTAAACATAAGACCCAAGTTCCTAAAATTCCTAGAAGAAAACACAGAGGAAAAGCTCCTTAACATTGGTCTTGATAATGATTTTTTCTGGATATGGCACCAAAAGCACAAGGAACAAAAGCAAAAATTAGTAAGTGGTACTACATCAAACTGAAATGCTTCTGCACAGCAAAAGAAACAATCAACAAAGTAAAAAGGTAACCAGAGAATGGGAGAAAATATTTGTGAGTTGTATATCTGAAAAGGAATTAATATCCAAAATATATAAAGAACTCATACAAATCAATATAAAAACACACAATTCAATTAAAAAATGGGCAGAGGATTTGAACAGGCATCTTTCCAAAGAAAATATATAAATGACTAACAGGTACATGAGTAGATGATCAACATCACTAATACTCAGGGAGATGCAAATCAAAGCTACCATTAGATATCCCATCACACCTCTTAGATGGCTATCATCAAGCAGGCAAAAATTAAATAAATAAAACATCTCTGTTTGGATAAGAGCAAATAAAATGCTCATTATTCACAGACAACATAAATATGTGTGTAGAAAAATTCCCAAATTTTATAAATAAATGAAGAATAGTGCTATGACCTGAATGTTTGTATCCCTCCCCCAAATTCAAATGTTGAAATCCTAACTCCAAGGGTGATGGTGTTCATTGGTGGGCTTTTGGGGAGGTGATTAGGTCATGAGGTGGCATCTTCATGAATGGGATTAGTGCCTTATAATAGAGACCCCACATTACTCTCTAGCCTCTCCCACCATGTGAGGACAGAGCAAGAAGCCAAGGCTACGAACCAGGACAAGGGCTGTCACCAAAATGTCACCATGTTGGCACCTTGATTTTGGACTTCTCAGCCTCCAGAACTGTGAACAACAGCTTTCTGTTTTCATATGCTTCTCAGTTTGCGGTATTTTGTTATAGCAGCCCAAACAGACTATAAGAGATACTAAGAAGTTAATTTAGCCAGATGTCTGGATACAAGGTTAATATACAAAAATCTGTTCCATTTCTCTAAAATGATAAAAAAAATACATAATTTTTAAAGTGGTGTTTTATAACAGTGTTCCAGTTACTAATGCTGTGTAACAAATTATCACTAAATTTACAAACTTAAAACAACTATTTTAGTATGCTCATGGGTTCAGTGGGTAAAGAATTTGGACTAGGCACAGCTACTTTAGGATTGTATACTGGAATAATATGTGGCATTGGACTTACAGGACTGGCAGTGATACTGGCTGGTGACTGGAACCTCAGCTGGGATTTGAGACTGGGCTACCTACTATGACATTTTCATGTGGCCTAGGCTTCCTCCCTCTGTGTTGTTCTCAGTGTAGCTCTAGACTTTAAAAATAAATTTCCCAGTAAACAGGTGGAAGCTGAAACTCTTACTGACATAGTCTAGAAAGTCACTCTGTCTTTTCCACCTCACTCAGTTGATTATGAGTGAGTCACAAGTCCACGCAGATTTAAAGGGAAGAACATAAACCCCACCCATCAATGAAAGGCATGTCAAAGAATTTGGAGATCATAATTACAATAACCATAAATTGCACAACAAGAAACCCTTATAATATATCTAACAAAAGATATGCAAGACATGTACACTGAAAACTACAAAATGTAATTAAGAAACATAAAGAGGGCCTCCCTGGTAGCGCAGTGGTTGTGAGTCCACCTGCCGATGCAGGGGACATGGGTTCGTGCCCCGGTCTGGGAAGATCCCACATGCCGCAGAGCGGCTGGGCCCGTGAGCCATGGCCGCTGAGCCTGCGCATCCGGAGCCTGTGCTCTGCAATGGGAGAGGCCGCAACAGTGAGAGGCCCGTGTACCGCAAAAAAAAAAAAAAAAAAAAAAAGAATCTACAGATAAGCAAATAGATAAAATACAACACTCTATCTCCAATACTATTATTTATATCATAGGGTAGATATAGGCAGCCATAGATATACATATATACATGTATTATTTTGTAAACACACGCATACATACACAAACACACATACATAGATATTTCATTTTCTCATCACAACTTATAAAGATTTCCCTTTATTTCTTAAAAGCAGTATATGTATGGATGGAACTTTGTATTCCAGTACAAGGAAGTCTGCTGATAAATGATGTCTTTAGAAAATCATTTGAATTGTTTCTTTCAAGACAAAGGAAAGGATTTTTTTTTTTTTTTTTTTTTTTTGCGGTACGCGGGCCTCTCACTGTTGTGGCCTCTCCCGTTGCAGAGCACAGGCTCCGGACGCGCAGGCTCAGCGGCCATGGCTCATGGGCCCAGCCACTCCGCGGCGTGTGGGATCTTCCCAGACCGGGACACAAACCCGTGTGCCCTGCATCGGCAGGCGGACTCTCAACCACTGTGCCACCACGGAAGCCCCAGAAAGGATGTTTTTCGAATTTTGAGGGTAAAGAAAAAGTTTCTTTTAGAGAAGATGTTTATAAGGGGGTATGTTGTAACATAACTGAAAAGTCATGTTAAAAGAATAAATATAAATATCACTAATTTCAGGACAACTCAAATTATTTGAATTGAGAGTAATATTAGGCAGTATAGAAAGTATTACAAATAGAATATTTTATTTTATTTTAACTTTTGGCCATGCCACGCAGCATGTGCGGTCTTAGTTCCCTGACCAGGGATCGAACCCATGCCCCCTGGCAGTGGAAGTGCAGAGTCTTAACCACTGGATTACCAGGGAAGTCCCAAGAATATTTTATTTTTTAAATGCCAAACAAATTGCAAGTATTTGATAAACATTTTAAATAATTAAATGTGGACATTCATTTAAAAAGAAGGGGAATCTAGAGAAGATAGATATTATTAATCAGTCAACCAACACTGAATATCTAACACAGGATGGCTCTTTATTATGGACTAGAGATAAAAATGTGCATAACTTCCTCCTTGTAGTACAATAGCATAAGAAATAATTTTCTTCCTTTACTCAAAAGACATTTATTGAGTATCCCCTACCTTATACAACACACCCTTTAAAAGCAGCTGGAGATACCTTCTCAAATAAGGCAGACAAATACTTTGTCCTCATACAAATTACATTCTAATGAGAAAGATAGACATAAAAAACTAAACAAACAAACAACATAATTACAAATTGTGATAGAACCCATGAAGGAAAAAACAGGGTGATAGACTATATAGTAATTCTCTGGGGCAACATCAGATACAAGTCAAGAATAGTCTTTCTGCAGAAGTAATATTTCAGCTGAGAATTGCAGGTGAGACTGAGTCAGCCAAAGAAAGCGAATTGCAGTGAAAGAAAATAAACACAAAAGCTCAAAGCCTCATCAGCAGAAATAGGATGGAAAGGACAAGGGAGTAAATGGAAGACAGGAAGGTGAGATCTGACTGAATGTTCTTTTCCAGGATAGCTACACTTCACACAAATATCACCTCCTAAAAAAGAAATTTCCTGCTCCTCTATCAGATTAGCACCTCTTCTGTCACTCCCTGCTATGGACTCTCTGCTACGGACTGAATTGTGTCCCCCCACCCTGAATCCATAGGCTGAAGCCCTAATCTCCAATGTGATAGTATTTAGAGGTGGGGCCTTTGGGAGGTAATTAGGTTTAGATGAGGTCATAAGGGTGGAGCCCCCATGATGGGATTAGTGTCCTTATAAAAGGATGAAGAGACCAGAGCTTTCTCTCTTTGACATGTGAGGATATAGCAGGAAGATGGTCATACTACAAACCAGAAAGAGAGCTCCTGTGAGAACTCAACAATGCTGGCATCCTAATCTAAGACCTCCATCTTCCAGAACTGTAAGAAATAAATATTTGTTGTTTAAGCACCCCAGTCTATGGTAGCTTGTTATAGCTGCCTGAGCTAAGACACTCTCTTTCTCCCTACTTTGCTCTTTTATTTTCTTCCTAGTACTCACAGACTCATAGCATTAACAGTCTTTGCTTTGCATGGTTCTGATATGCATGAATTCTAATTACTGTCATTTAGTTAGATAACACCAGACGCCCCCCAACTACATCATTCACATTACAATTACTAAAGTATAGTCACTGGAAATAATTATATAAAGTACTGACCTCACTGCTGTCTCTTCAGTGCATGAATTGTTATGTAAATAATGCAATATGTGGTAGATTTTTGTGATGCTGGGCAGTGGCTGCGAGATGCAGCTCCCAGTCAGCCACAGATCACAAGGGTCAACAATCGATGCACTTAAACCATTCTGTACCCATACAACCAACCTGTTTTTCACATTCAGTACAGAAGTCGATAAATTACATGAGATATTCAAGAATTGTTTTTATAAAATAGGCTTTGTGTTCATTGATTTTGCCCAACAGTGGGCTAATGTAAGTGTTCAGAGCTCATTTTAGGTAGGCTAGGCTAAGCGAGGATATTTGGTGGGTTAGGTGTATTAAATGCATTTTCGACATATGATGTTCTCAACTTACAACGGCCTTATTTGGACGTAACCCCATCGTAAGTCAAGGAAGATCTGTACTTCATGATACAGAAAACACAAAGAATAAAGTGTTGGAAGCTGATACAAACTTGGAAAAGGGTATGACAATGTGCCAAGTCAGAGAAAACATGCTTACTCTGTTTCATAAATGATGCAACTTGAAGTCAAGAATATAGTTCAGACTACCTTTGATAAGGTTTTTACAAGTCAAAAAAACCCCACTTTAGCTCTCAATGTTTCTAATATTTTAAATTATAATACACTAGATAAATGTTTTTTTTAATTTTTAAAAATTTCCTTATATATTTAAAACTGAGAGTAAGACAGTTTGTATTGTTTTGACAAAATATTTAAAGGTCATGGAACAATCATATTTTTCCTTTGATTATGAAGGTCTTAGTTTGCATGTTTCCTTTTGTTTTTGTTTTGATTTTTTGCTTTGACACTACCATGAACAGCAAAGATTGTCTATGTACTTGTTTTTTTCTTGCTGCTGTCCCTCTCCTTCTCTAATGTAAGCTCCATAAAGAAAGGGATTGTCATCTGTTTGGTTTACAAATGAATTCTAAGAACCTTATAGTAGTCCTGGCAAAATATTTGTGGGGGAAGGAGGGAGCAGAAATCAATGAATACATGAGGGAAAAAAAAAAAAAGGCGGACATGTGGTAATACAAAATTAGCCTTGCAAAATTTGGATATTATTTTAATGAATAGGAAGTCAATGAAGGGATTTAAGCAGGATATTCACATAATCTGATTTATGTTTAAAGAGATAACTTTGGATTCTTTTTAGGTAATTAAGGTAATGTGGCCAAAAATGGAGAAAAGGAGAACAGTTAAAAGGTTGCTGCAGTGGTGCATGAGAGATGATAGTGACTTGATTTAGCATGGTAATAGTGCAGCAAGGAAAAAGTGAATGAATATGAGATTTTTGTTGCAAAGTTCAGGAGTCTTGCCTACAGATAGGATGGAAAAAGTAAATGAAAAGAGGAATCAAGTATAACTCCTAGATTTCTGATTGACATAGCTAAATAGATACTGACCCATTTACCAAGATGGCAGATTCTGGGGGAAAACAAGATTAAGTGTTAGTGGAGTAGATAAACATGTCAATTTTATTTATGTGAAGTTTAAAATAGCTTTAAGATATTCGAGTGGAGACATCAGATAAGCACTTAGCTCTGTCCTGGAGCTCAGGGTAAAAATCAGATTTGTGGCATAAATTCAAGTGCATATAACATGGTACTGAAAATTATATGAATCGATGTTATCTCAAAAGAGAAGGCTCATGCTGAGCTCTGTGGCTATTCAATAACTGCAAGGTGGGTGGAAGAGTAACAAGAAATAAAACGGTCACTAAGTTAAAAATCAGTATCACAAAAACCAATAGACATATTTTTGAAGACAGACATGGTCAACTTATTTAAATTTTGTTGTATCAAATTCGGTAGTATGAAGACAGAGACTTTCCTATTGGACTGTTTTAGTATGGAGTTTTAGTTGATCTTGACAGAAACAATTTTAGGGGAGTGGTATGGATAAAGTCAGATGTAATTTAAATTTAATGCAATTCATGATTGACTTGTTTTTAAGTCTACCATCTTGATATTTGTTTTGTTTATACCATGTGTACTTCGTTGCTGTACTCTTTGAGCCCTGTCTTGTTTTGTATTAATTATTTTTACTTTAGGATAGTATTAGATTTACAGAAAAACTGTGAAGATTTTACAAAGTTCCAGTATCCCTCACATGCATTTTCCCCTATTATCAAACATTTTGCATTAGTATATTTGTCTCGATTAAGAAGCCAATGTTGACACATTATTATTAACTAAAATCCATACTTTATTCTGATTTCCTTAGTCTTTGCCTAATGTCCTTTTTTCTTCTCTTATAGGATTCCATCCAAAATACCACATTATATTTAGTCATCACCTCCTTAGGCTCTTCTTGTTGGTAACAGTTGCCCAGATTTCCTTGTTTTCGATAACCTTGACAGTTTTTGTAGTATTTTGACACTACAGAATACTCCAGGGCCATCTTTTTTAATGTCCTGTCCTAGTCATAGATCAGTTATTTCTTCAGGGAACCCTGATTCTTTTTATTGGAGAATAGCCTTAGAAAATAAGATTACGGTGGTTTTACAGCAAGCCTTGAAATAGAGTAGTGTGAATCCCCCAACGTTATTTTTCTTCTTCAATACTGTGTTGGATATTTTAAGTCTTTTGCCCTTCTATGTAAACGTTAGATTCAGTTTGTTGATAACCACATAATAAGTTGGATTTTAGTTGGGATTGTATTCAATAAATGATCAAGTTGGGGAAAAAAATGAAGTCTGAACAATACTAAGCCTTGTAATCTATGAATGTGAAGTACCTATCCATTTACTTAGATTGTCTTTGATTTCCTCCATATGAGTTATTTTTTTCACAGCTAGAGTCTATACATAGTATTTCTTTATTTTTGGTTCTACTATAAATGATATTTTAAAAATTATTTCAAAAACCAATTTTTCATTGCCTTATTCCCGATCTCAGGGGAAAAACTATCTACCAACTGAAAATGTTTTTTGGATTATATATTTCCTTATTCACATTCATTCAGTAATATTCTACCGCTATAGCTGGCTAGTATCCACCATCAAAGACTTACATTTATTGATATGGAAAGTAGGTTATGGTAAATGTTCAATTAAAACTACATTTTAGGGGCTTCCCTGGTGGCTCAGTGGTTGAGAGTCCACCTGCCGATGCAGGGGACGCGGGTTCGTGCCCCGGTCTGGAAAGATCCCACGTGCCGCGGAGTGGCTGGGCCCGTGAGCCATGGCCGCTGAGCCTGCGCATCCAGAGCCTGTGCTCTGCAACGGGAGAGGCCACAACAGTGAGAGGCCCGTGTACCGCAAAAACAAAAAACTACATTTTAATAAGATTTCATTTAATAAAAATTATACACATATACATTTGAAAGAGAATGAAATAATATATTCCAACATATTAATAAATGATCTTTTATAGTGGGAAATGGGTGGTTTCTTCCTTTGAGCTTAATTATAACTTCCAATTATTCTTTATCGAACAAGCATTACTATACAGTACAAAACAAACCAATGAGAAAATTCTCATAAATTGGAATCAGCACTTACATAAATTAAAACTACGTGTGTCACAACCCTGAGAATTTTCAGTGTCAGTCATCCTAAATCTGACAATCTATTCTAGAAATCCATCAGCAAACCATAAAATACAGGTGAGGGGAAGTCCTGACGTGATGATAAAAGCTTCAGCCTCGACGGCAGAGAATTTAGTTTGGTTCCTTGTAGCAGCAATCGAAGCTCTCTGAAAAACCTCAGTGAATCCTAGTGATTTGGAATCCATAGGTAAGCTGGGATTCTTATAGGGTGAATTATTCACACAAAGGTACTGTCAGATGTGTGATGAAATAATTTAGGCATGAAGTAGCTCTCAGAAACAGCCAATGTACTGGATATTGATGCTCTGAAATGCACAGGAAAAGCAAGCCAACTTTATGTACTACTCCTACCAAATAAATACCAACTTAGCATATTGCCTAAAAAAGGCACTTTTTCTCCACCTTGTTTGTGTTTGCAAATAAAATTAATTACTGTCAGTCAAATAGACACGCGCATACACAAGCACATATACACATCCTTTAAAACCTAATACTTGCCACTTGTTCTGTAAATATTTGTTTGAATTTCAAGTAGTTATTTCTGTCAGGTTTGTAAGATTTTGTAAATAAAAAGCCATTCCTTTGTATGTAGTCCTCTAAACGGGGACAAATGTATATTGTTATGAAACTACCACCACAAACAAGAAATAGAATATTTCCACCACTACCCCCAAAACTTTCCTTATGTCACTTTTGTCAGCTGTCCCATCAATCCCCCACCTGTGAACATAACTAAACAGATTTGTCCCAATAGTTATGCCTTTTTCCAGAATTTCATAACATTCAATCATATAGCTCATCTGCCTTTGTTTCTGGATTATTTCACTTAGCATATAGGTTCTTAGAATCAATGTTGTGCATAGATCAGTATTTAATCCCTTTTCATGACTGAGTAGCATCCCATACTACTCAGTAGTCCACACTGAGTAGTATGGACACAATGTGTTACTCCATTCAAACTATGATAGATACAGGGGTTGTCCACGTGTGTGTCCATGTGTGTATGTGTGTTTATGACTAAAGCTGCTCTGAGTATTTGAGTACACATCTTTGTATGAACATATAATTTTATTTCTCTTGGGTAAAAATCAGTGAGTGGGAGTACTGCGTTTCATGGTATATATTTAACTTTATAAGAAAATCCAAACATGTTTCCAAAATGGTTGTATTACTTGGCATTCTGAGCACTGATGTATGAGAGTTCCAGATGCTCTGCATCCTGTCAGCCCACAGTATTGTCAGTATTCTACCTACTCTATAGCTGTGGTCTTCTATCACCCATGATTAAATTTACCTTTTCCCGACTAATGCTCTTAAACACCTTTTTCTGTGCTTATATAAAATCTGTATCTTTATTTGGTCATCTGCCTGTCTATATTTCCATTTTTAGGGGGTTATCTTATTATTATTTAGTTTTGACAGTTATTCATATATTTTTGTATACAACTGCTTTGTCAAATACAACATATTTTGTAAGTATTTTTCAGTCTATAGCTTTTCTCTTTTTTTTCATTCTGTAAATATTCTTTATTAAAGAATTTCCTGAAGTGATATTCTGACCATTCTCAGTATTGGATTGGACTGAGGCGAAAACCAGGGCAGACCTGGGAGCAGATAGTTGGAACCATATACAGTGGTTGTTAAGTCCTGAGTATATAAATGACACACCTCAACCTGGGGCTCAGAGCCTTTCTCATCATGCAGAGATCTAAGTTATAATCCATACACACCATTCTCCTGGAAGCTTCCCAGTGATCAATTCAGAGGTCATCGTATGTGGATGAAGAAATCACATCTTGACAAATCCAGTAACTCTAAATGAGACACTTTTCAGGAAAAAACCACCCTTCTTTGTTATCACAGCACAGGTGTTATTTTCAACCTGGCCCTGGACTTGAAATCTTAGGAGTCTTCGTTTAGTTAATGCAAGTTCATGTGCCCGATGCACAGTGAGGCCAAACAAACTGAAACATCGGAGTTTGGAGCAGAAAAAGGTTTATTGCAAGGCCATGCAAGAAGAAAGGTAGCTCATGCCCTGAAAAGCCTCGAGTTCCTATAGCTTTTCTTATTTTTAACACTGTTTTTTGAAGAAGAGAAGTTATATGCAACTTGTTTCTTCTCTTTCCAATTGTGTCGTCTATTCTAGTTCTCTTTCATTTCCTTATTCTATTAGTTTCCTGGAGCTGCCATAACAATATACCATGAATATGGTGGCTTAAAACAACAGAAATTTATTCCCGTACAGTTCTGGAGGCCAGAAGTCTGAAATCAGTATCACTGGCCAAAATCAAGGTGTTCACAGAGCTGTACTCCCTGCAGGGGCTCTAGAGGAGAATCCATTCCTTGCCTCTTCCTGCTTCTACTGGCTCCTTTTGCTTGTGGCTGCATCATTTCCATCTTCAAGGCCAGCATCGCCAAATATCTCTGATCTGTCTTCACATTGCCTTGTCCTCTATGTGTCTGTGTCAAATCTCCATCTGTTCCACTTATAAGGACACTTGTGATTACATTTGCGACCACCTGGATAATCCAGGATAATCTCTCCATCTCAAGATTCTTAATCACATTTGCAAGGATCTCCGCCCACCATATAAGGTATCATTCTTAGGTTCCAGAAATTAGAATGTGGATATTTTAGGGATACCATTTTTCAGCCTACGACACTTATGCATTTTATAATCAGTTCACCTGTATCTACAAAAATATCTTGATTGATTGTTTTTGCATTATATCTATAGATCAATTGGGGGAGAAATTACACTTTTACTATGTTGAACCTTCCAATCCACGAGCCCCATATGTCTCTTCATTTACTTCAGTCTTCTTTGATTTCTTCCATTAGTGTTTTGTAGTTTTCAGAACACGGATTTTATATATATATATATATATATATATATATATATATATATATACACACACACACATATAGCATTAGGTTTTTACTTAAGTATATGTTTTTGAATGCATGAAATAAATGTTGGCTTCTAATTCAAATATGATATTTAATAATTTAAACTAAGGAATAGCTCATGCATTTACCTAGATGTTATACTCTGTAGTAGTATAGAATCATATGAATACCTTGGTATTATGTAGGGAAGAATATTAAGTTACGGTGGGCAGTGTTGTATTTTTGATTATTATAACAATATAATTTAGTAGGATTTTATACAGAATTCAATAAGTTTTAATAATTTTTGCAGCTATAACTTTTGCATCAATACCTGTGGGTGAAATAAGCATGTTTTAAAGCAGTGTGAATGTCTCTTTTGGAACTGAAAGCAGTATTTAACATACACTCTCAGTTTTGGGATGAGTTTTGTTTATACTTCTGCTTTCTGAGCTTCTTGGTGTTCATTAAGAGAATTGTCACAATTTTTTTCTTTTTTCTTTTCTTTTACTTCTTTGCTCAAGAGAGCAGAGTGACAGTGGAGGTGGTCAGAACTCTTCTTATACTTACATTCTGTGGAAAATACTTAGGTCAGGAAACCAGGGCAGGAGGTTCCAGAGGAACACATCTAAATACTCCTTAAACTCCACTGATGCACTGGAAAAAAGTCTTTGGTCTAGAACATGAGTCCCCAGTTTGGAGTTCACCAAGTTGTTGCAAAGAGGCAGTGAAAGGACCATGCATTCCCTGCATGCTTACTCTGGACCCACCCTGAGAGTGAACATTATGTAGTGATATGAATTTGTGAGCTAATACCAACACTGTTATAAAAAATTGGTTTGGAATATTTTATTTTTTTTTTTGCGTTATGCGGGCCTCTCACTGTTGTGGCCTTTCCCATTGCGGAGCACAGGCTCCGGACGCGCAGGCTCAGCGGCCATGGCTCACGGGCCTAGCTGCTCCGCGGGATGTGGGATCTTCCTGGACTGGGGCACGAGCCCGTATCCCCTGCATCGGCAGGCGGACTCTCAACCACTGCGCCACCAGGGAAGCCCCAGGTTTGGAATATTTTAAACAATATTTTATAAATAACCGAAATAGGAAAGATTTTATGGGAAGACCACTAGAGGTAAATAATAGATACAATTTCTCTGCTGTTTCAGGAATGAAAAATATTATTGGAATATTACTGGAAAAATATTACTGGAATTTCAGTTTTGAATAAAGGTATGAATTTAAAAGATGAAAAACAAATAACAAATCTAGCAGAAACAATAACAGCCCTCTTGTATCTAATTCTGGGACCACCATTATCCATACTATATTTATTTCTCGCAGCCACAGTTGTAAACCTCCATCAGTGGATGGAGCTGAAGATCCATCAGGTTAATTAACTTGCCAAAAGTTACTAAGGCATCAAAGGGCCAAGTTAGAATTCAAGTTCGGGGGGCGGGAAGGGTAAATTAGGGGTATAGGATTAACATATACACACTAATGTGTATAAAATATATAACCAACAAGGACCTACTCTATAGTATGGGAACTATACTCAATATTTTGTAAGAACCTATAAGGAAAAAAGAATCTGAAAACGTATATATACAGATATATATACAGACACACATATGTATATCTGAATCACCATGCTGTATACCTGAAACTAACATGACATTGTAAATCAACTCTACTTCAATAAAAAACAATAGATTTTTAAAAATTCAGTTCTAATACACTCCAAGAGCCAAACTACTTCCATAATAGCATATTATTATTTTTTCATAGATGGTTACTAGGTAGCAAACCTTACCAAATGTGGTATATATTGGGGGAAGCAGAGTGAAAGGAAATAATGGTAAAGGGATTTGTTGGTTAAAAAAAAATGTTGGACATCCAATCCAAAGCTTTGATTTCTTTCTTGAAAAGTCTGCCAACTAAGAAGAGGAAATGAGAAGAAAATGCCTAAAACTGACCTAAACATAGAACTGCTTTTCAAAGGCAAAGGGGTAACATGTATATTGATTTTCTAGCCAAAGAAGAATAAAGTCATATTTGACCTTTGTTTAGGAAACAACTCTGTTCCTTTCCATAAAGTAACTTCTTTCTTCCTCTTTGGATTACTGCTTTTAAATTATATTCTATATTAAAGGTTAAAATATTTTCTGCCCATACAATGCATCTATAATTTACAGCCCATTGATACGCTTTTCTATTTTGCTCCAAATAGCATATTCCCACCTTAGGGTCTATTATTATGTCTGACAAAATTGAAATGAGAGCATTAAAAGTTTGAATTTAGTGAGGTGTGAGACCCTTAGGGCCTTTGCAATACATTCTTAAAAAGCTAACCCCATACAGTATTGAATTACTCCAGTGCCCTTGAGGATGTGTATTTTCTGTATTTCAAGTAATCTAATTCATGGCTCTTGTTTATATATACAAGTAGGGGACATTGCATGGTTACTATATCTGCCTTATTTTAAAAAAAGGATAGTTTTCTTTATTTTCTGTTAAATAGCATATGTATGCTTCATTCATATTAAATATATTGAAATGTAAGCCATTTTTACTGCAAATTTCAATCCTTTTATAAGTATTCTGGATGCAGTTAATGTCATCATATTTCTCCCTAGTGTACATCTACGTCCTAGACTTAGTTTCTTAGTTTTAAGAATATTTTCTAATTTATAATATTTAATCATACATTTAGATAAAAATCAACAGGGTACTTAGTAACCAAAATACCTTCCTCAAATGTATAATCATACTATACAATTCAATTTTGATGAATCTCTTATAAATTTCATATTTCAGAATTTATTGTCTACAATACTGTGTGATGAGATTACAAAGAATATGAATTAAGTAAGATCTAACCCAGCAGAATGCCACCTACACCTACATAATAGTCTTCATAAGTTTAACATAATATGACTGAAGTTCTCATACTCTTCTTATTTTCTGAAAATAAATAAATGTGTCCTTGAAGTAACATTTTATTTTTCCTGCAGTACTATATGTTTGGAATGCATACAATTTTCTCGAATTTTATATTGTATTCTATATATCTGTGTTTCCTAGATTCTTTTACTTGCAATTTTGAGGAATCTCTCATAAATCATGCCCATGAAAGCAAAATCAATAATGTTAAGAAAATTAAACATCATCAACTTCCTCTTCTAGTCTCTCTCATGAAAGTTGGAGAATTTTTTAAAACTGTTCATGGATGAAACCACCACCATTTTAAAACATGAGTGCCATATCGAAATAAGAAAGTTATTCTCTTAAAATGATTTTTAAACTTGCTCCCACTTGAATTCACCCAGACCAAAGGTTTTTGTAATGCAAGACATTGTTAAGTGGTCTGGAACAGTCAGTTGTCATTCTCAGGGCACCCTTTCTAGTAGAGCATTAACAGAAAAAATTCAATGCTTCGTTTTTCTGACGGACTAATACAAATTAATTTTTTTTTTCTGAATGTACAATATGGAAATGTGTTCTCATAAAAACATAGTTAGAAGTTTGGGAAGTTGGCATGTATTACTGAAGGATGGCTATTCTGGGACACCAGGTACTGGGCAGAGGGCAGGAAATTAAAAGATAATGAGATTACACAAGTGGAAGTTACAGCGATGTCATGGGAACACTAATATACATTTTCACGCTGAGAGTTGAGGACGATCTGGCAGGCCATCAAGTCTCCTCTTGGCCTATAACTCTACTGGGAGAAAAGGTGAAAGCGTTTGGGGATCCACATTTCAGTTCCTAAGATTAAGACAAAAATACAACTTCAGGAGGAGGACCAGTGCCAAGATGAGACACTTGGGAAGTCAGAGTAATAATCATGAGAGCATAAGCACATGGCATTAGGTAAATTCCTCTTTGAAAGAGTCTCCTTAGAGATTTTAATTGATAACCTAGTTTAAGGTTTTCTTTTTGGTATGTTTAATTTATATTCAGTGTCCTGAATTTAAGGGCAGAAAAAATATCCAGAACTGGGGAAGAGGGCATGGTGTAACTGAGAGGGGTGATGAGAAGTCACAAAGGCAAAGGATTTGGAGGAGGGAGATACAATTCCCTGTCTGTGATATGAAGGGCGTCTCTCTACCTGCTGGTACAGAAAGGGTATCTTTTACATTGGAGATTTATTTCCTACTTTCAGGGGGGAAAAAGGGGGTCAGAGTGTTCTTTTGCACTGGCTGTTTCTTAAGTAACTTTAATTCAAAGTCATCGATATGTCAAAGTGGCATATTTGGGGACAGCTTGTGTTGAACTTCATCAGCCTTTAATTAAGATGGCTATCCTATGCCATGTGCTGTGCTTAAACTTTTATTGTAGGACCTCCGAACTTCACAACAACACTGAAAACATTGTTTTTATTTTATTGATGATAAAAACTGAGTGAAAGCAATGCTAAGTTGGGTCTTTCACAGATTTATCATGACCATTCATGGATGTGGAAATAGAGGGCATAAAAGGGCATGTTGCTCGGCTGAGCTCGCATAGCCAGGCTGCTGCAGGGCAGCCCCAGCTGCAGGTGGTCCATCAGGAGACCTCTCCTCACACCCACAGACTTCAGGGCCGTTGTCTCTGTCAGATTCCTCCTAATGCCTGATGGGAGCACCTGGATCCTCTCCTAGACTACTGAGAGGAAAGGGGTAAGACCCGGTTAACAAATGAGAATGGCTGACCTTGAGAGGGCTTTCTAAGGACAAAATGGACCTGACATTGACTTAGTGTATGCCTTAGGCAGCCCTGGCAGCAGGAGTTGGCATGGCGGGGTGTCTAATCAGGCCAATTCCTAGCCCCTGAAGGTTTTTAATTTCTGAAAAGCCAAGTCATTATCTCAGGTGAACTACAGATGTGATTAGGAAGAAGAGAAGACTGCAGGCTTAGCAAAAATTACGATCATACTGGAAAGAAATGCACTTATTCAGAAAAAAGTGCCCTGGCAAACAGCTGAGATGTACAACAGTGAAAACTTAGTTATGCAGTTATTTTAAATTGCACAAAGAAGACTTGTGACATCAGGAGGATGAAGCACCTTCAATTTAGAACTCTTGAGAAATCATGGACATGAAGACCGCTTGGGTAAGAATGTGTATGCGCATTATAGTTAGGACAGAATGCGTGGAGTAAAACTCAAGTGAAGTGGGAGCCTGTGAGGTATTAGTTTGCCTACCAGTTCCTGCCCTTACAAATTATGCAATCTTTTACAAATGACTTATCCTTTCTGATTAAAATTTTATTATTATTACTATTATTTTGCTTATGTAAAATAGTGGATGACATTGCTAATCAAACGTCCCTCAGATCTCTTCTTTCACAAGTAGTATTTTTGCAAAGATAATTTTCTCATAATAGTAAATGTGGTACCATTCATTAAAATAATATTTTATTGTCCTGTACATATATATAATACAGTGCATATAATGTATTGCAGAGTTATTAAGAAGACAGGATTTAGGGCTTCCCTGGTGGTGCAGTGGTTGAGAGTCCGCCTGCCGATGCAGGGGACACG
Source organism: Stenella coeruleoalba (assembly GCF_951394435.1). Classification (NCBI taxonomy): domain Eukaryota; kingdom Metazoa; phylum Chordata; class Mammalia; order Artiodactyla; family Delphinidae; genus Stenella; species Stenella coeruleoalba. Next base: position 80,052,581 of record NC_137159.1, on the reverse strand, counting down.
GGTTCGTGCCCCAGTCTGGGAAGATCCCACATGCCGCGGAGCGGCTGGGACCGGGAGCCATGGCTGCTGAGCCTGCGCGTCTGGAGCCTGTGCTCCACAACGGGAGAGGCCACAACAGTGAGAGGCCCGCGTACCGCAAAAAAAAAGAAGACAGGATTTAGAGTCAAATTCATGGATTCAACTCCAGTATTTACCAGCTTGTTCCTCAGTACAAGTTGCCTCCTCTACCTAAGCCTATGTTCTCTCTTTTTCTTTTTCTTTCTTTTTTTCTTCTTTTCTTTCCTTCATTTTTTTTCTCATTTCTTTTCTCTTTTTTTTTTTTTTGCAGTACGCGGGCCTCTCACTGTTGTGGCCTCTCCCGTTTTGGAGCACAGGCTCCGGAAGCGCAGGCTCAGTGGCCATGGCTCACGGGCCCAGCCGCTCCGTGGCATGTGGGATCTTCCCAGACCAGGGCACGAACCCATGTCCCCTGCATCAGCAGGTGGACTCTCAACCACTGTGCCACCAGAGAAGCCCTCTCATTTCTTTTGTTTTCCCTTCTCTTTTCTCTTGTCTTCTTTTATTTTCAAGCCTTGGTTTTCTCACCTATAAATTGATACTAGTGCTTAGGGATAACAAGGATGTATTTATTAGTATGGAAAACTCATATGTTAGAGAAGGAAAGTTAAAGAACAAAGTAAGTAGAAATTAAATTGAGTCAAATAGTAAATTTAGAGAAGACTGTATAGATCATAAAAATTATGGAGCAATAGATAAAATAATGGAGTGAAACTAAGATTTGGGGTTCATGATCAAAAAGGTGAGTTGAGCCAAGAGTAGAGTTGAGATCTAACCAAGTGGAGCAGAGGGTCCACCAGAACCTGAACTTCACTCACTCACTCCTAGTTGCTTGGCAAAAATCGCCAACCCTATTCTAGTAATATTATAATGAGAAAGAAAACATCAGAAGAGGTAATAAGTAGTAATTGGGGGAAGAATTGCACTTTTATTATCTCTTTCCTGGTGTGAGATCTGAGAAGGTATTTGGGAGCAATTTGTGTTACAGACAAAAGATCAGGTTATAAATAAAATAATTTGAATCATGTGCCAAAGAGTTAAATTGAGGCTGTGTTCCCAAGAGCTTCTCTGTACACAGCTGACGCTCTTCCTCTCACTGAAGCTGGGTGATTATAAGTAATGAAGTCATGTATCTACATTGTTTTGCTTTTTTCACACTTGGGAACTGCTGTCTTGAACAAGGAATTCACAGAAACATATTCTTCCAGTTGCTAGAATAAATTGGGTTGAGACTTGAAATATTTTAGCTCTTTGCTGCTTAAAATGTTTTCCATGTACTTTAATTGCCTAGAGAACTGGGCTCACATACAGCAGGTAATAGTAGTAGAAAATGAAGCCAACAACTATTTTGTAGGGTGTGGCTATGAGGCGCTAAGGTGAAAACGATTGTACAAGCCTGTCACCACGCCTGTGTCGAAGATGAACAAAGCTAGTTACGTGTTAAGGACAGATTTTAATCAGTAATACAATGTTGCAATAGGGAAAAGAGTCCAGTATGAATTGAATTGAATTGCATTGAATCGAATTGGGATGTGCAATGAGGTGACTGGGCATTTTTAAAGACAAATGAAGGAATAGAGTTACAGAGGGTTAGTGTAAATGCTATTCGAACAAACGTGTCAGTTCACTGGAGATTATGGAAGTTAGGATTCTTTTCTCCCATGGACACTGTGAGACAGAGGCCCTATCTTTCCTGATGATCACATTTCAAAGGAAAGCCTTCTTAGGTCACTCTTGAGTTATAGGAGGTACTTATACATCTCAAAGAGACAGAGGACAGAGTCACAATTTTAAGCCCTTTTCAGCAAATGTTTTAAGAAAGTAAGGTTAGTAGCCTCTGGTCAAGGGTTGGCTAGAACAAGCAGTAAATTCTTGTGGCAACCTTGAGCTTCCTCGGGCAGGCACTTTAAGGGGAAGTGCTATCATCCTAGATATGCAGCCTTGAGCTGTTAGAAGCCGTGTTAGCATTTAAGCCTTTTAGTGTGAGTAAAAAAAGGGAGACTAGGTGAAAGCATTTTTTTGCTGAGCATCTGGAGTTTTTATAGGCCAAGTTTGATGTCTACTCAAATAGAGGGCTCAGAGGAACTTGGCTAGAATTTGACTGAGGAGAGAATCTGTGTTACCTGGCACATAGTAAGTGCACAGAAAATGCTGTATATCATCACTATTAGCTAATTGACTGTTTTCTGTAATCTTATGAGTTTTGTTAATCTTTTAATTAAAACTGCTTATTTAAGGTCACAGCTTTTCACTACATCCTTTTCTCTAGCTCCTTCTGGTCCTCTCACCCATCATCTTCACAGCGTAAGATCATGAACACAGGGAAAAACATCAGAAGAACTAGTTAGACTGAAATTCACTGGTGCCTGGCCCACACTCTTATCACAATATCACCTAGAATCTTAAGATAGTTTCAAAATGGCTTCCCTGCCACCAGTATTGTCACTTCCTAGATATGCTCCAAAATAATACCATATTTGAGGCTTCCCTGGTGGTGCAGTGGTTGAGAGTCCGCCTGCCAGTACAAGGGATGCAGGTTGATGCCCCGGTCCGGGAAGATCCCACATGCCACGGAGCAGCTGGGCCCGTGAGCCATGGCTGCTGAGCCTACGCGTCTGTAGCCTGTGCTCCGCACAGGAGAGGCCACAACAGTGAGAGGCCCACGTAGCGAAAAAAAAAAAAAAAAACCATATTTGCCTTTCTAATCAAAAATTTGATTTTTCACGCACTGCTGCAAATTCAAAACACACAATCATACTCCTTAGCTTAGCATAGATATCCTTTCATGAGTATATACCTACCCTACTTTTCAGCTTCTTATTTTGCCTTTTATCCTCTTGTACTTATTTTATCATCACTCTTTGAATAGCATTTGGCCTGAATAGCTATCCTCAATCAATTCTCCACACTCTAATAAAATAAACTCTCTCATTCTTCAAGATCTTCATATAGATGACCTCCTCTTTCAAGTTTTCCTTGACTCCAAGATATAGCATCTTCTAGGCTTGTACTTTAAAAATATTCTGTGGATAATCTAGTAATGGTATTTGACAAATTATACTGGGATGTGTCTCTGTAAGTATGTATTTCTTTCCACAATATCTGAGTGCTAAAAAGGCAAGGGTTTCTTTGTTCCTCAGTTCCTCAGATTAGCAAGGGCTCTGATACACAGTAAACACTCAATATATGGCAAATAAATGAATGGATACATGTAAAAATGAGTAACAAGAGCAGAAAATGTTACAAAACTTCATTGAATGCTTATGCAGTATGAATCTGTGAGCTTGACACTCCAGCTACAAATACAAATGGGGAAGCATTTAGGTAAGGTTTTGAATGCTTTTCTCATTTATTTAAAGTAATATGTTCCCAACTGAACTTGAACCTGGGTAAATTTGTGCTCTATCATTAACTACTTTTTCTTGGAGGATTGTTATCTAGGGTTTTCTGTACAGCAAAGTATAAAAATCACAGAATGGAAAACAATTTGATTTGGTGGGAAAATCCTTGCAAGCTTCAGGTCCCAAACTCATTATTTATTTACTACTGGAGGCTGTAATCTTTACTCCAAAGAACTGCCCCATCATTTAGACGTCTTAAATCTGCTGTTGAAAAATAACATACAAACCAGGGATGGTGATCTGCCTGAATCAAATTTGGCTTAAGACAAACCTAGGTCTAGTCCTGTAACAAGAGCAAATGAATGAAAAGGTACAGACAGCACCAATGCTGCTCTTCCAGGCAGCTGATGCTGACCCTCCTCAAGCATCGTTATTCAGCATAAGGAACTTAAATAAGGCAGGTCACTGCACACTCATTCTTTGAGCCTCAGTGACCTGTGAAGGCCTGGACCTAGTGACCTCTACACCTCTACAGGAATATCCTGGTTTGTGGATGATGAAACATTTAGGGGCTTGATATTTCCAAGTTACTATTTAAAGCTTTTTTGATAGACACTGTAAAATTGTTTCTGGTATCGGACAGGAACGTCTGTGCATTGAGTGATGTTCATTTCAAGCACCAATGGTATGACCTTAAGCTGTTATTTGTTTTCTGAGGTTCAATATGCTACTCCAAAAGATTACTTCCCTTTCTCAAAGGCTATCATTGAAATTTTATTTTTCTTATATTCAAAAACTAGAAATTAAAAAAGCCTCTGGAGGGCTTCCCTGGTGGCGCAGTGGTTGAGAGTCTGCCTGCTGATGCAGGGGCCATGGGGTCGTGCCCCGGTCCAGGAAGATCCCACATGCCGCAGAGCGGCTGGGTCCGTGAACCATGGCCGCTGAGCCTGCGCGTCCGGAGCCTCTGCTCCGCAACGGGAGAGACCACAACAGTGAGAGGCCCACGTACCGAAAAAAAAAAAAAAAAAGCCTCTGGAGGTCAGAAATTGAGAGAGTGAATTGCTCATTGAGAGGTTAAAGCTGTGTGTGGGTTTACTGTTGTCATTAGAAATGGATCCTTAGACCTGTCCTCTCCTGCACCCAAAATAGGGTAATATGAATGTGTTCTTCTCCAAAAAAAAAATATGAACGTTCTTTTATCTTTTAAGAACAAGTTAAATCATTCATAATGTGGTGTGAATCATAAAGAAACATAATCTCGTGTTTGTGTTAAGGAGGAAACGTGTACCTCTAAAAATGTACAGTGTCATGTGAAGAGAAAATTCCTCCTGAATATTGCTTGTTTTTTCCTTCCTGCTAATTTTAGAGGTGTTACCACACAAAACCTGCCTGCATTCAAGATGCAGTGATTGCCAGTGTTTCAATCAGATGGTACTGATAGAAGTGTGATGAGTTTGTACCAATAACACATTTAAAAATAATTTGTACTAAAAATATGCTCTGTAAGACTTAATTAACATCCAGAGTTCCCAGTTTATACACGAGATATAAACAGAAAATATATTTTAAAATCTTTATTGCAAGCTTGTATGAAAATGAATGTATAAATGAGGAAGAGGGTTGTGTAAGGCCATTTGCTAACTAGACAGCTTGGCTAAAAGGGATGTAGACCAGGAGAGGAGTGGGTGACAGATGTGATTTTTATCACCTGTGACCCCATGACTCTTATCATAAGTGGGCCAGATTACAGTAAATTTACCATTTTTTCTATGTCTTCTATGGTCAGATCAGAGGATGAAGCCCCTGCACTGTAACTGGGTTGTTATACCTGGGGAATTTGGACCTCAGGAACAATAGGTAGGAAGAGGGGATAATGCAATTTTAAAGTCTAAATGGCATCCACAGCCTTATAATTCTGTGCTAAATCCGTATCCGTATCAGGGCATCCTCCACTAACAGGACTGTCTCCCTCCTCTGCCTGTTCGCCCATCCTCAAGATGCCAAGCTGACTGACAGAGCCACAGAATTACAGCGCGGCGGCGGCGGGACGAAGCGCGCGCCCAGGTCCCTGTCACGAGAAGGAGGAGGTTGTGATGCGCGGAGGGGAAATGGCTGCCGAAAACAAGCCGGAAGAGCGTTTCCCAAAGTGTATTGTGCGGAATTAGCACCTGCTGCGTTCTCAACACCGTGCCACCTATAGATGATCATGGGAATAGCAATAGTCATGTAAAAATCTTTTCACCGAAAAAGCTGCTTGAGTGTCTGCCGACATGTTCAAGTTTACCCAAAGAGAGGCACCGTTGGAACACTAATGAGAGATTATGATGTAGCAGTCCCTTTGGATTTCTTTTTCATAATGTGTGACCCTTCACCTTTGATCCCCTGACATGCATTACCTTGGTAACCATTTCATTTTTTAATTTAATTTCATTTTTTGATTTTGGTGTACAAACTGTAATATTTCATCTCTCGAAGTGTAACTGGCTGATTTCCTTAAATAGAGATACCCCTCTGAACGATAAATTTGCAAAATGCTGTCTTTATTTTCTGTATTAAAATTGATTTCAATATTAAAAATAAAGTGTAATCTGTGTTTTCATCCTTTAAAAAAAAAAACACAGGGCTTCCCTAGTGGCGCAGTGGTTGAGAATCTGCCTGCCAATGCAGGGGACATGGGTTCGAGCCCTGGTCTGGGAAGATCCCACATGTCGCGGAGCAACTGGGCCCGTGAGCCACAATTACTGAGCCTGCGCGTCTGGAGCCTGTGCTCCACAGAGAACAAGAGAGGCAGCGATAGTGAGAGGCCCGCGCACGGTGATGAAGAGTGGACCCTGCTTGCCACAACTAGAGAAAGCCCTTGCACAGAAACGAAGACCCAACACAGCCATAAATTAATTAATTAATTTTAAAAAAATTAAAAATTAAAAAAAAAACTTACCTGCAGAAGTGGCTTGGCCGTGGGGAGAGTTACTGAAGATGAAGATGGAAAATATCAAACATGTTTCCCTAGGAAAGTAAATCCTCCTCCAACCTACTCTCCCCTAGTGCTTGCATGTGTTCACCTGGCTTTCTTCTCTAGCGCATATTCTGTGGTCTCCTGAAAGGCGGGGACCAATTTAATTCTGGGCCTGGCATGAAATAGTACACAGTGAATGTGGACAGAAGAAAGAATGTACAGGGAGAGTGATGAGAGAGCATAGGAGGAAAAAAACGGAGAAAAGGGGAAGAGGAAGAAAGACATTTAGGAAGGAGATACTTTAGCTTGATTGTCTTAAGCCACCATCTATTGTGTTCCCCCAAATGCCCCCTTTCAAATCTGCTTGTCATATCAGAGATGTCCAAGAAATAGCACCTGTTTAAGCAGATGTTTTTAAAACACTTTGTATATAAATTAGCAGATTTAATTTTTAGCTGTGGAGGAATGCTATGTGGTAGGTATCGTAAGAATGGTAAATATTATCTTCTTTATAAAAAGAGAAACAAAATCTCATAGAGTATAACACTAGATTACAAATTCTGTTCTGCTGGATTCTACCTAGTTTTCAAGGTTCTGTTTGATCTCATCTCCTTCAGGATGCCCACCACAACAGCTCTAGTTCACAGTGCTTTCTTGGGTCTCTGAAAAAACACTAGAAAATAGGATTTAGTCCTTATCCAAATATTGCTTCTTAGCTTTGATTATGTTTTGTTCATGCACCTTCTTTCCATCTAGATAACAAACCCTTGGGGTATGCCATATTTTCAAACATCTGACAAAGAAAAGGAACTTAATAATCATTCTTTGATTGGTGGACCAGGGAGCATCACATAATATAGAATTACAGGGAAATATACATCATTTAAATAGATTCTGATTCAAATGCTTATCAAGGACCTAGAACTCTAGAAAATTTTAAAGTTTGGTGAGTGTTCTCCTGCCATGCTTATCTTTACCTTGAGTATATTTCAATATCTGTGTTTCTTAGACTATGCATGATCTCTGCTTTATACCAACGGAGTCACTTCCAGTGGTTCTCCCTTTAAATGTATCTTCTAATTGGCTATCAGCACATTCTTTCCATAATTAGTCTACAGCAGTCACTTGCTTAAATCACCTCGGTGGTACCCTGGAGATTAGAAAATAGTTCAAATTCCTCGGTTCATCATCCATAGAACTTGCCATTCTCAAAATGCTTAATCTAATTTCATGTTTCTCTGTCTTCTTCCAGTGTCCAAGATACTTTTTCTTTACAGTCCAAACTTTAACTATCCTTTAAGATCAAACTCAACTGCTACATCCTTTCCAAAGACTTCTCTGGCTCGCGAGCTCTAGAGCCTGCGAGCCACAACTACGGAGTCCACATGCCTAGAGCCCGTGCTCTGCAACAAGAGAGGCCACTGCAATGAGAAGCCCACGCACTGCAATGAACAGCAGCCCCCGCTCACCGCAACTAGAGAAAGCCCGCGCACAGCAACGAAGACCCAACGTAGCCAAAATTAAATAAATAAAATAATAAATTTATTAAAAAAAAGTGAAGGTAATAACAGAACCTTCCACATAGAGTGAGGTGATCCATGCAAAACCCTTAGAACAGTCACAGAATAAGTGCTCAAAGAATAATAACTACTATTAGTATTGTTATTAATGGTCAGGGAAATGTTTTTAAAGGAGATGTATGCTTCTTATGAATCCTTAGAAGGATGAAGAAAGAAGAGCTAAGGGAATAATTTTATAAATTACATTGCTAGCCATTAGGTTCAGCCCAATATCAAAACCCATCAAAATTCTACGTGGTGGTTATTTTGATGCACATTTTTTTTTATAAATTTATTTTATTTATATTTGGCTGTGTTGGGTCTTTGTCGCTGTGTGCAGGCTTTTTCTACTTGTGGCTCACGGGCTCTAGAGCTCAGGCTCAGCAGCCGTGGCGCACGGGCTCAGCCACTCCGCGGCATGTGGGATCCTCCCGGACCAGGGCTCGAACCCGTGCCCCCTGCATTGGCAGGCAGACTCCCAACCACTGCGCCACCAGGGAAGTCCCTTGATGTACATTTTTTACAGATGTGGAAACCGGCCCAAAGAAGTTAAGAAAGTTTCTCGGAAATATTGTCCAGTAAGAAGCAAAGATGGAAATCAAATGTTACAGTTCTGATTTCACATTGTGCGCCTATTACTCTACATAGGGATGCCTGCTTCCTGCCCGTTTACTCATAATAAGATGTGAGTCACTAGGACTGTTAAGGCAGTGCACTGTTAAAGCAGAATCTGAGCTCTTCTCTGCCCACTCATCTAAAATGCCTTTTGTTCTGATGGCACAGTCTTTACAACTGGTAATGGAAGAGAAGGGGAAACGTATTCATTTCAATTTTATTTTAAAGGAATGTTAGAGTGAGTTAGGTTGGGGGAAGAATTTTTGTCTTTTGACCAGTGTAACTAGACAATTTTAATCTTGAATTCTTTTTGAGAACACTGTCAGGCTCCAGGGAGCAAAACTAGAATACAGTCACTTCTCTCAATATGTGTTTAGGGATTGCAATAAAATGAAAATTTCTACCCAATAGAAAGCACACTTTGAATTATTGATGGTCTGACACTCTTGTGTGGGTTTTCCCTTTTAGTGCTGAGTTACATGCAAATTTGGTGATGTTAAAAAGTCGTATTATGCCGTTTTAGAAAAGGGGTAAACAGTGAGATTCTGAGTTCATGATAATTGAATTTTAAACATTCCCCAATTTTTCTTCCTTATCTTAAAGTTTCACATTCATATCCTGCGGCCATCTGCAGTCTCTCAATGTAACAATCCATCAGCTTGATTTTAAGCCTATTCTGTGCACGCCTCAAGCATAAAACATGCCTATCTACCAGGCCAGCTCAGAAAAATACTTACTTTGGAAAAATCTAATTAGTTACTGTCCATTATTTGTGTATGATAACCTCTGGCCGTGCACCTTAGTTAGGAAAGACCTTGAATTGCTTCTTCTGGAGGGCGTTATTTGAGGTTAATTTTCACTTTTGTTTATTATTACACTGTTTCATCACCTGGAAATTACTCTGAAAATACCTGGAGGAATAACCAGTTCCATGTTAAAGTACTCTTCTCCATAACAAGAGAGCATAATTATGTATTCACATGTCCATATTTATAATTTGGTTTCATAACAGAACACACATGTAATTTCACAAAAATCTATCTGCATTGCATTTGTACAATTTAAAAGAAACTTGACGATTTCTTACTTCAGTGAATTTTGAACTATAGGCATATCAGTATTTTATTATCATCTGCTTTACCATTAACAGCAAATTCAAAAAGAATGACTCCATACAGCCCATTCTACAACATTTTGACCCAGCATGTGTATGCTTTTTCCCCAGAGACTCTTTTACCCAGATAATTTACCAGTTACAAGTTGAATGTGCTACCAACAAGTTTTTTAGCTTTTAAATAATACTTTTTTTCTTTGTATCTAAGGTATTTTATTCGCAGAATCTGACAATTTTAGTATTACCTAAATCTTCCAGAATCCAAATTCAACATTAGTCCCCAAACCCAAATTGAATTTTTCTTCCAGTTTTATTGAGATAAAATCGACATACAGTACTGTATAAGTTTAAGGTGTATAGCATAATAACTTGACTTACATACATTATGAAATTATTATCACACTAAGTACAGTGAACACTCATCTCATATAGATACAAAATTAAAGAAAAAAATTTTTCCTTATGATGAGAAATCTTAGGATTTACTTTCTTAACAACTTTCAAATATAACATACAGCAGTTTTAATTATATTTATAATGTTGTACATTACATCCTTTGTACTTACTTATCTTATACCTGGGAGTTTGTACCTTTTGACTGCTTTCATTCAGTTCCCCAACCCTCCACCTCTGGTTACCACAAATCTGACCTCTTTTTCTTTTCTTTTTTTTTTTTTTTTTTTAATATCTTTACTGAAGTATAATTGCTTTACATTGTTTTGTTAGTTTCTGCTGTATAACAAAGTGAATCAGCTATACGTATACATATATCCCCATATCCCCTCCCTCTTGTACCTCCCTCCCACCCTCCCTATCCCACCCCTCTAGGTGGTCACAAAGCACTGAGCTGCTGATCTCTTTTTCTATGTTTGTTTGTTTGTTTGTTTGTTTTTGAAGTGTAGTTGACCTACAATATTATGTTAGTTCCTGGTACACAACATAGTGATTTGATGTTTCTATACGTTTAAAAACGAACACCACAATAAATCTAGTTACAATATGTCATCATACAAAGATATTACATAGTTATTGATTATGTGCCTCACACTGTACATTTCACACTTATAACTCACCAAACTTATTTTGCAGCTGGGAGTTTGTACCTCTTAATCTCCATCACCTATTTCTTGCCTCCCCCTACTCTCTTTCCCTCTGGCAGCCAACTGTTTGTTATTTGTGTCTGTAACTCTGTTTCTGTTCTGTAATCTTTGTTTTTTGTTTGTTTGTTTTTAAGATTCCACATATAAGTGATAACATACAGGATTTGTCTTTCTCTCTTTCAGGCATATTTCCAAAACACAATTCACTTTTCCATCCAAGAAGTAATGTCTTATAAATTACTCTTGCATCTTGATCAAATAAAAGATCCTGAAAATAGGGACTTCCCTGGTGGCGCAGTGGTTGGGAATCTGCCTGCCAATGCAGGCAGGGGTTGGAGACACGGGTTGGAGCCCTGGTCTGGTAGGATCCCACATGCCACAGAGCACCTGGGCACGTGCACCATAACTACTGAGCCTGTGCTCTAGAACCCCCAAGCCACAACTACTGAGTCCTCATGCCACAACTACTGGGCCCGTGTGCCTAGAACCCATGCTCCGCAACAAGAGAAGCCACTGCAATGAGAAGCCTGCACACCACGGCGAAGAGCAACCGCCACTCAGCACAACTAGAGAAACCCTGCGCACAGCAACGAAGACCCAGTGCAGCCAAAAATAAATAAATAAAATAAATAAATTAAAAAAAATAAGATCCTTAAAATAAATTTGTCTTAGTCAGGAAACTCAGCAACAGAGCTAGAATATCAACTTGAATGAAGTTTTCAATTACTTATTTTTTAAATGGAGTTGGTCTACTATTGCTTAGATTTCAGACTCTAAAATATCATTTCCCTCTTAATGGGACCAGGACCCCTGTTTGTGACAGGATAAACCTACAACGTCCCATCATTCCAGAAGCTATCAGAGTAGGAAGGTCATGTCAAAAGGACTTAGGACCAATTCAAAGAAACTTCCTGTCAACCCCCAACCAAAAAAGAAAGCAGTGAGGAACAAACAAAATGAAATAGAAAACATGGTGTTTTAATATAGATCATTCCATATTTAGTGTAAAAAGGAAAAAAAAATTGGTCACCTTATAAGCATGCTAGAAGCATGCTAAACAAGTAACTTGTTATTTTAAAAAGTATAAAACATAAGTAATGCCTTTGCCAGCAGGGTAACTGAATAATTGATTACAGAAAATTTCTTATTTATGGAAGTATTACAGCTGATAGTGAAGAATAGATGATAGCATATCACCAGTTTTCAACCCTGCAGTGGGCCACAATGGATCTAGGCAATGATCATCAATGGCTGCTAACTTCACAGAACATTCCGGAGAAACTTAAGAACCTTCTGCATATCAATAGTTTACATTCTAGGTTTATGGTGTTAATAATGGAGGAAACTGCACCTGAGCTCTGAATGTAGAGCATTTCCTAGGAGTTTGTTGTTCCTGTTTAAACATATCAGCACAGTGGATCTGTTTTTCCTTCCTTTCTCCAGCCAGCTTCTGCTTGTAAACATAGAATTTGTATGTCATCATGAATAGAGCAGGAAAACCCAAAGGACTACAACCTAATTGTAATTTCTAGTTTCTACAATATCTCTTCTGACTGTTATTAAGTTTCAGTCTCTACTGAGACTCGTCTGGTTCACACTCACCATAACTTCATCTCTGAACAATGGCAGTAGCCACCTGACTGTTCTTTTATCTACTCTGCCACCAGAATTGGCTTTCAAGATCACTGGGACCGTCGCAATACTTCATTTTGCAGAAATTTCCCAAGATTTTGTCCATAGAATGCACCTATACCAACTTCTTCTGGACTTAATTCTTTCCATTTTACATTCTGTTACGTCCCTCATTGTAATTTACACTCTCAGTAGAGTCAACTATGCCCCAGGTCTCATGTGATCACATGTGCTATTCCGTAAGCCTCGACTACTCTCACACCTAGTTGTATCTTGTAGATTTCAACTTATTAAAACATTTCATGTGCGTGTGTGTATATGCATGCGCACACACATGGGCTAATATCTGAAACTGTAAAAAGTTGGATACTTGCAATAGGAAAGCATTTATTAATGGGCTTGAAGTCTGTTTCTGCTCCAATGCATGTGTCCGTAATGCAAATTGGCTCATATCCAATTAGTATATAGAATATTGACACCAATAAAGTCTAGAAGTCAAGCTGATTTATTCACAATTTTTTCCATTAATATTATTATGCTCCAATTTAGAGCAGCTAAATGCAACATACACAAAGGCAGCTGAACACAAACCATAGAGGAATGGATTATTATACATGATGTTTATTCACCTCATTTTTTTTTTTTTTTTTTTGTCATGGCTCAGTTTGGACACAAGTCCTATCCCATCTTGCAAGTTCTTTCCACATAGTTCTCCTTAATCTGTGTGTGTTTTATCCTTGTCTCTATAATCTAGCAGCTTCAAACTTGTTTACGCCCTTCTGGCATTGAGAGCATTAACCTTTATTTTAATGGAAAATTTTAAGATATTTTCTAGCATTTTTTTTTCATTTTGTACAGTTTAATTTTTTTTTTTACTGTGCCACTGTTGATATTGTATTGGTGTCATGCTGTATTGTTCATAAAGGTATCTTCGTTTTAAGTAGTTTGTTCAAAATTCTATTTGCCCTATTGTTCTGTTATTATTTTTTTCAGAAGACAAGGCTATTTAGGGATGCATGTACCATGTTACAGCACTCAGTTCAGTAATGTCAAGGAGAAAACTTATAGCTATTCAGAAGGGGTTGCGTCAGTCTCCCTCCCCCCTCACATGAGGATATGACTTACCTATGTTGCCCCTTCACTTCTAACAAACAGAAAGCTTGTTTAAACGTTAGTCTCCTTTGTCTCAGCTTCATTTAACAGCCCTGACACTGTGTTTCCAAACCTTTACTTTGGCTCTGACTTTCACTTTATCACCCGTTTCTCTCCCTTTGCTCTAATTATTGCCAATGTTCTAAAAATAATTACCTTGTAATCTGTGATTAACAGAACGGCCCCCTGTATGGCCTTACTATGTGATGGTTTTGAGTATTTTCAAATACATCTTATAAGACAAGACATCTTTGTAAGATTCACTTACTGGTGTCTCACAAATAATATAAGGTCCATCAATAGCAAAGCAGTGGATAGTTCATAGTTGAATTGGTAAAATTCCACCTGTGTGCTTTGAAAATGTCAGTCCCCGCCTGGCTTGACTTGGGCATTTGAGGTTCCAAAGTCCAACACTTGTCCACTCTGCTCTTCCCAGTCTGTAGCCAGTAAGAGCTCCATGGTAAGGATGTGAATGGTGAGGTCTGGACATGGTCTCCACCGCCTTCCCAAGGCCAGTGCACAAAGCTAACAGCCCTGAGGACCTCCATGTGCAGCATCCTGACCTCTCTCTTCCTCATTCCAGCCAATGTGGCCTGGTCAGGCCACCCTTTGAATTTCAGATTTTACTCCACCCCCTCACTGGATCTGAATTCCATCGTAAGCTCCAGCCAGGTAAACTGGGAACTTTGTTCTCTGAGTTACTTTTAAACAATCCATCTTCCCTGGGCTCAATCTGGAATTTTTTTTTTTTTTTTTTTTTTACTGTAACTGCATCCTGCTGCACATCTCTGTGCTTGAACTCTGAGTCAGCCACCCATGCAGAGGAGAATTTGCTTTCCAGGAGCCCTAGAACCATGTGTCCTCGTCCTACACAACTCTGCACGTAGCCAGACATAGGCATCAGGCTTGCCTTGAGTCTGTGGACTCGCGAATGAAACTCCTAACTTCTCCTCTGATTGACTGGTCTTCCTTCCTTGCAAGTTTCGTTATTATTCTTCTGGGTATCTTTGTTTTTTCAGTCAGGATCTCCTAACATGCTTTTGAAGAGGTGGGGTCAGGACCTTTTCTCCTCTAACAAGTCAGCCAATGTCTCAGTGGTTTAAGGTACTACAAGTATGATTCTCGCACATAACGGTCCAACATGTGTATCCCTGGTCAGCAGGTGTGCTCACTAGTGCTCTGACCCACGTGACACGCTGGGGACATCTCTTCAGCACCTGGCTTCTAAGGTCACTCTGCTCTTTGCTTCAAAGTGCAAAAGGGAGACATTTATGGGTCAATCCTGGAAGTCGTGTATACCTATAGTCCTTTGTTGACAAAACACCTAACTCTTAGAGAAGCTGAAAAATGTAGACTCCCAGTGTGACCAGAAAAATAATAAAAGGAAACAAGGACTATTGATCCATAAGCAACCTTTGTCAGACACAGAAGAAACTATACAGAACACTGTAAACATATGTGTGCCTCACCAAAAACCATTAAGATCATAGCATATACTTGAAATTATACTTAATCATGACAGACACTTAAAGTAGCTTAAAAATGTCTTTAGAATAAGAATCAGGTAAAATAACCACACCAGGCACAATAATCATGTATCAGATCTGGGAGTTTATAGTTAGGGAATTTAAAATGGTAAAACTATGAAAAAGAATATATATTATAAAAGTATATATATATATATATATATATATATATATATATACACACACACACATATATATATACACACACACATATATATATATATCTGAATCACTTTCCTGTACAGCAGAAATTAACACAAGACTGTAAATCAACTATTCATCAATAAAATAAATTTTTAAAAATAATAATCAAATGGTAAAACTGCAAGGAATATGAACAAACCTAAATAATTTCCAAAGTTATTATCTTAACGCCATCTATTTGGATGACACTGAGGAGAAATATGGCAACGATTAACAACCGAAGCACGGTTCAGAGGGCTTGTTTTCTAATGAGGAGATCAATATGTAAATAACAGAATCTATGATGAAGTCCAGAGGAAATAACTTAGAGAGAATGAACTAAAAGAGATGTGGAAGGATCTTGACTTCTGCTGGCATCGAACTAACCTAATTTGATTGCCCGACTCATGGCCCACACAGCAGTGATTTTCTCTGGCATTGTCAGTATGACACTTTCAAGGGTCACGTTTCAGTAATGAACTTCTCCTCCATTTGCTGAGACATCTATCAGCATGCAAATGTCAACATCACTAACCCCCTTTCTTAATCTTCTATTCAAATTCAAAAATAAATTACCTGTTCTCTCTAGGGTCAAACTCCCATATCTTGGAGATGAGCAATGATATTAAATTACTGAAAATAACAAGAGGATAAACAAATAAATTGAAATGGTCTCTGGGGAAATGCACAATGCACTATTGTCTATTAGCTATATAGTCAGTAGTTTGTTTTCCTGCCCTTCTCGTCTGTTCCATCAACCTTCCCAGGAGAATGTCTCTCTAGCTCCTTTGTCCACACTGGCCACTCATATCATGTATTAGTCCATCATCTTTCCATGATTAATAGAGAGTCACTTTTGTGCAAGATTTTGCTTTATATCATTTGTGGAATATTTTTATGAATTGTAAAATTATCAGATTTATCATGGTATAAGTCTTCACACGCTAGCTCCTGGATTTTCTCCAGCTACATGTTCACTACTTCTAACTTCCTGTACACATGTACTTGTTTCTTTGTCATATTGGGCTCCTGTCAGTTCCCTGTTCCCTTTGCTCTGTGGATATTGCTCTATGTACCTAGAAGGGCCACCCTACTTCACTCACCTTGAAAATTCATTCTCCTCAGTCAAGTCTCATCTTAAGCTCCTCTTCTAGGAGAACTTCCCTAACATACCCTGCTAACTTTATTTCACCATGTTGTATTCTGTCACTGAATCTTGAACACATTTCTCCCATGGAACAGGCTTATGTATCTTTCTGTGCCTGCGACTATTCACTAGTCCATGAACTCTTTGAGGGCAGGAACTATATTTTTTTCCTATATTTTTAACACCTGACACTCTAGGAACCCAATAAGTTCCTGTTCTATTGTAAAGCACAGGGAACTATACTTAATACTTTGTAGTAACCTATCAGGGAAAAGAATCTGAAAAAGGATATATATATTATATATATATTCATATACATATATACGAATCATTCTGCTGTACACTGGAAACTAACAGGATATTGTAAATCAACTATACTTCAATTACAAAAGAAAAAACAAAGAATCAATCAAGGAGTCTATGCCTCCATTGTGGGAGATAAGCTGTACACACAGAACCAGATCTTTCATTTATTTATTCATATATGTACTTAGTACCTTCTCCCTGTGCCAAGTGTTGTACTTGGCAGGAAGAACAAAAAGGATGAGTAACACATGGCGCTTGATCTGGAGGCGCTCACTTTCTTATGCAGCAGTAGACATGCAAATACCTTATTTCAGTGATGCTAAGATATTATTGATCATAACATATGCCATTATGTTATGTGCTACTAACACATATAAAATACTGTCAAAGCAACCGTGACACATTGCACTTATTATGTAGAATTCTTACTTATTCTTCTTGAAAGAGCCTTTTAAGACATTCCAAATTAAACTGGTTAACTATTCTTAAAATGTCTTCACATTTGAACTTTGATTCTTTTGAATCCCTTTTCAACTCAGAGGGGTGCCTCCTGGGTTTATCCAATCAATATTATCCTCTCTGCTCAACATAAGCATTCATTGTTGTTGCTGAGCTTCTTAAAATAATTCATGAAGAACTAAAAGCCATTCAGCTAGGTTTGTAATATTCACTCCTTTGAATGTTGCCCAAAACTTCTGATTTGTCACCTTCCTCCTCTCCTCTCTACAATTAATTTGATGCTAGGGGTTAAAAACATTTCCACATTTTGCTTCTGGAAGTTTCTTCTAAATTCTGATGGTGTTGCTTTTGTTGCTTGTGCATGCACAGGCCATGACACGGACATCATCACTGATGTTTTAATTGACAGCAACTATAAGATGACATTGATTAAAAGACACATCCCGAGTTCAGAGATGTGAAAATGTGAAAGTCAATCAATCAATCAATGGCATTTTAGAACTGACAAAATACAGCATAATCTATCACAACTCCTGCTAGAATCATCATAAGCAGAGCACATTACAGGAATGCAGAAGACCATTTGATTATTTTTGCCTGATGAATCTAGGAAACCTCTGCATAGGTGTAGAAATAGTGATATTTAGAGTTGAATTTGTGATATTTCAATAAAAAGAATGCAGAATGAGTGTAACCTAATATACATTGTTATGTTTACACAAATCTTGTAGAAATAGATGGCAAGTTTGACTTTCAGGTCTCCAATGAGGTTCACATAGAACAGGTGAAAAGTGTCATAAATATTCCACAGAAATAATCTTACATACGATGTGCATATATTAAATATCAACTACTGAAGATATTAAAACTTAATGTCATTTTTGACAAAATGAATGTTTTAAGGTGAAGAATATTGTACAAAGGTGCACATTTGTTTGCAAAATATATTTAATGTTTAATGGTATCAGTGAAGGTAACTCAAATTGGAGACATAATTGAATTTGAAATGCATAAAATTATAAAAAGAACAAAATTTAGGGCTTCCCTGGTGGTGCAGTGGTTAAGAATCCGCCTGCCAATGCAAGGGACATGGGTTTTAGCCCTGGTCCGGGAAGATTCCATATGCCATGGAGCAACTAAGCCTGTGCACCACAACTACTGAGCCTGCGCTCTAGAGCCCGCAAGCCACAACTACTGAGCCCACGTACCACAACTACTGAAGCCTGCACGCCTAGAGCCCATGCTCCACAACAGGAGAAGCCACCGCAATGAGAAGCCCGCGCACTGCACGAAGAGCAGCCCCCGCTCGCCGCAACTAGAGAAAGCCCACATGCACCAACGAAGACCCAACGCAGCCAAAAATAAATAAATAAATTTTAAAAAAACCCAAATTTAAATATGTTTATAGTAAAAATAATTATTACAAGTCTTATTTAGTGAATAGAATGAAAACACAAACTCTCTCCAAATGTATATATACTATTACTACCGCTTCTTGCTCCGTAAGAAAAAATAATGACAACAACAATAATTATCATTTATTGGATGATCGATACATGCCAGGCACTGTCATAAGGATTTACATGGATTTAACTCATTTAAACTCTGTGTGACAGGTACTCTTATTGTTCTGGTACAAAAGATGGGGAACCAGAGCGGAGCCAGGTTGTCTAATCCCAGAGCAGAGCATCTTCACCAGCATCCATGCCATTGCTGAGGGAGGCTTGAGGAAGATACAAGACAGCTGGCCAATGGGCAGAGCAAGTGGGCTTTGGGAAGGACAGTGTGGCCCAGTAGATGAACACAGGTCTTCAAGTCAGGTGAATCTATGTTCAAGTTGTGACTCACCACTTATCTGTTACATGATTTAGGACAATTTCCTTAATCTAGTGGAACCTCAGTTTCTTCCTATCAAAATTGGATATATTATCTATCTTGCAAGAATGTTAGGATAACTAGAAACAATGTTTTTCTGAAGGATCCAAGTAGAACAATCAAATGATTATCTGTGCGATAAATTCTCAAGATAATGGGAATCTACAATAGAGGTTAGGAAAGGAGCAGCTAGAACATGATAGGAAGGGAAGACGCTTAATTGTGAACAGAAGAGAACCAGAGTTTAATTCTGTCTCTATGAGTCCCTTATCTGTGTGCCCTTGAGCAGGGTACTCCAACAACTTGAGTCAGTTTTATCCTCTTTAAATAGAGATGGTAATACCTGCCCCTGCATTGTAAGATGAGTAAGAGAATCTGAGTAAAGCGCAAAGCACAGAGTTCCACAACTATAAATACTAGTTGCTGTTCTACTTCTCCACCATTGCTCCCCATTCAATTTAGTCTAAGAGATTATTAGATTATTAGTAAGACTTTCTACTGCTGAATACCAACCAATTTGAAGGGAGAGTGGTATCGTCCATGGATAGGAGTCAAAGACCCTTCAACGGACATGACTGTTACATCTCGTTTGCAATTTAGAGAAAGTGTAATTCAATCCCTTGCTTTACAAGAGGAGGAATCTGAGACTCAGTGGTGGAGAGACACGTCCAAAGGACACGAAGCTGCCAGTGCAGAGCTTGGCCTCATTTCCATCTGGGGGCATCAGGTCAGTCACCATAGTCATTTCCTCTGGGCAATGTTAAAAAATATAAAAAATCAGTGAACAGGAAAAATACTCCTGTGCTTCTTGTTTAAATGCAATCTAAAACTAATAAAGGAATGATAACAGCATCCCCGCTCAGTAAGATTAACATGTTCTAACAGAGGTTTTTTAAATTTCAAATATTTCTCATACTTTTAAAAATGTAAGCCTCACACCTGCCCTGTAAATTACACAGGAGAGGAAGCATCTAACTTACTATGCAAACCAATAAACTACCTCTACTAGTTAGAGATGGTCCCCAGGCTCCAACTGTAAGTTCTGGGGCAGGAACTCCAACTCCTAGGTCAGCTTGCATTTCTACCTACAGTTCAGGTCTCAGTGCCCAGTTGGGTGAAGGTTTGTTTTTCTCAAAGACACAAAATATATTCAAATGTAACTTTTCTGCTCCTTTAATTTTCTTGGTCTGTTTCTCTGGGAGAAACTTTTGCCAAATCTTGCCTAGCATTTTAAATGATTTTTTTAAACATCTGAAGTTTAGAAAGTGTTTAACATGACCAACATGAAAGGTTGAAGAATTAAACTTGGAGAACAAGAGACTTTCAGTCTCTGGGAGTGCTTGGGATGTGAGAATAAAAAGGCAAAATTGCAGCATAATTTTAAACTATTCTGACAGCTCTTATGAAGAAGAAAAATAGGGAACTCTTCTGTCAGTAGATTTATTTTATTTTATTTTATTTTTAAATGTGCACAATTCCTGGTGGCAGGTAAACTAATATAGTCAGGACAGTATAAATTCCACAGAGCATATTCTTTATAGTTTATGACTTGTCCCCCCCAGAACAATAGCAAAAGGATTCACAAAAAATGTGTTTAATAAAAGAACATGTTCCCTTCTATCTGTATATTTTATAGGCCTCAGAAATATTTGGAAGGAAGTGTTGAGTTGGAGTAAACTAATAAAAATAAAACATGACCAGTTGTCACAGACCACATACCAGAGATAACCACTTCAAGAGGATTTTAAATTCTCGTACAAATGAGAGTTGACTCCATCGAGGAAGAATGGATGTTGTATGTGAGGACAAGAAGTACACAGAAATCCCTTCTCAAGCTGGAGTCTTTAGCATTTTACCAGATATGAAGTAAAAGCATCGTACCAATTAATGTGCAGTCACATGACGGTGGGCACTGGTTGTCTGCTTACAACAGCTCTCAAATCAAGTTCTCAGTTTTAGAATTAATAGTGAAATAAGCAGTGATGGGGAGCTTGTGAAACAGACCATTCTTGATATTTTATAGATTCTTTGAAAATAAAAAAGGTTTTTATATTCTAAAACACGATACAAATGAACTAATTTACAAAACAGAAACAGACACAGATGTAGGAAACAAACTTACAGTTACTAAAGGGGAAAGGGGGCAGAGGGATAAATTAGAAGTTTGGGATTAACAGATACACACTACTGTATATAAAACAGATAAACAACAAGGTCCTACTGTATAGCACAGGGAATTATATTCAATATATTGTAATAACCTGTAATATATTTCATTACAATATATTGTAATGAAAAAGAATCTGAAAAAGAATATATATACATATATGCATAACTGAATCACTTTGCTGTACACTAGAAACTAACACAACATTGTAAATCAATTACACTTCAATAAAAATAAATAAATTAGTTAATTAAAAGAATGTTTTTCTACATATCTAAGTATAAACATACTAAGTATTTGTATCTTAATTCTTTGAAAAAATATTTTGAGACAAAAAATAAAATATATAGAATAAAAATCATATATGTATATGATTTTATGATCATATATGATCATAAACTCAAACACTCATTCACATGCATATATGCATATATGTATGTGTGTATATACACACACACACACATATATATACACACACACACACACACACATATATATATACACACACACACACACACACACACACACACACACATATACATATAGCCACTACAAGTGTCTCCCTTTACTTTCTCCTGTTGCCCTGGGTGTGTCTTACCATTTTGCTGTATAAAACAAAAAGACACTATGGAAAAAACAATGACAGGAGAGTTCAGTCCCAGTCTTTCCATTTTATTTATTAATTTAATTTAATTTAATTTATTTTTTATATTTTTTTGCTGTGCTGCGTGGCTTGCAGGATCCTAATTCCCTGACCAGGGATCGAACCTGGGCCCCCTCAGTGAAAGCGCCACATCCTAACCACCGCTAGGGAATTCCCCGTCTTTCCATTTTAAAAGGAAAATAGCAGAATGGAAAAGGGCTTTAGGGTTAATGTTCTGAGCCAAACAAATTCTGGATTAAATTCAGGCCATCCTAGCAAGATGATTTTAATCTGCCAAGTCTCAATGTTCCCATCTGTAAAATTAGAATACATTAAAGAAGTCTACGATGAATATTTTTATTAAGATCTAATTTTATAAAATAGGAAAAATAATCTGCATAGTGCCTAGCATGCAGTGTACCTTCAATAAATGTAAATTATTCTTACCATTGTTATTTTAATTCTTAACTGTGTATTTTCCAGACTGTCTTCACCTTCCGAAGTTTCACAGTCTTGATTTGTATAAATACAGCTAGTTGCTAATGTCGGCCTCTCCCTGCACAGTTTATAACTTCCATGAGACACAGCTTGGGGAAGGATGTGGGACACCATAGAATATAAAACTATGCTTTGTAAACATTAGGATGAATGTACAACTCATAGAATAGAATAAAACAAGTGTCTTTCTTTTTTTTGGTTCCTCTGCTTTTATTGGGGGTCATCTTACTCTACCCTTGGATAGAAACGTGGGTAGATGCCACAGACTTTCCTCACAATGCCAGATAATAGCGAGTCCAGTGCTCACATTGTCACAAAACCAAGTCAGAGTCCATCTATCCAAGGGGATAGTGCTCTGTATTATAGAGGAACAAACCACAGACACATGCCTGCAACAGTGTGATGCATCAAAAAAGCATTGCATTAAGTGAAAGAAGCCAGATGTAAAAAATTACGTCCTGTATGATTCATTTGTGTGATTTTCTGGAAAAGGTGAAACAAGAGGGCCAGAAATCTGATCAGTAACTTGCTAGTGGTGAGTACACTGATACTTTGGGGTTACCCCAGGGGAGCAGGCAGGAACTTTGAAGGTGATGAAAATGATTTTACCTAATTTTGGTGGTGGTTACGCAAAAGTATATATGTGACAGAATTCATTGAACTGTGTACCTAAAAAGGGAGATTTTCCTGTATATAAATTATACTTCACTAATCCTGATGTCTCTCTCTCTCTCACACACACATACACACACAGCTGAGATTTTCATTCTCTAGATTTCAAAGAAGAGTAAGAGAAGAATTTATGGGTACCTTAAACTTCTTAATTGAATTAGTATCTTCATGATAATACAGAGAGATAATTCCTAACAAGAATGCTTTAAAGCTTTCAGGAGTAGTGTAGGTGGGAGTTAGAAGTTAGAAAATGTCTTACTTGAATGGATATTGTGATAATAATATTATTAATTGTTTACCATATTTTAGTCACTGGAACGTTTATTACACTCATTTTCTAGAAGGGAAAACTGAGGCATAAAGGAGTAGAGGTTAAATGCCTTGCGCAAGTCACACAGGTTTTTCTTGCTTTTTGAAGAATGTCAGAGCCAGCATTCGATCCCAGAAGATCTGACTCCTGTGCTGTAGGGCATACTACGTGTTACCTGTGTAGGCTGGTTTGGGCCTGCTGGCTGACTCCTTCTCTTGCAGGTGCTTTTATATAGTTTAAAGTGTCATCCCCAGAACATTTTCCATGCAGTTTCCTATTTATCTGTATACCAGATTTCTGCTTGAAAGTGCTGAATGCAGAAGCTGAATGCTCTTACAATCTGCCTTTCTGAGATGGAATGATACGGCGTTAGCTTCCTCTTCCACGTGGCCTGCTGATGGTGCCTGAGATGCATGTGTGCATCTTTTGCCTCTCAAGCAGCCCCCTCTCCTGTTACTATAGCCAGCTTTTTTTTTTTTTTTTTTTTTTTTCGGTACGCGGGCCTCTCATTGTTGTGGCCTCTCCCGTTGCGGAGCACAGGCTCCGGACGCGCAGGCTCAGCGGCCATGGCTCACGGGCCCAGCCGCACCGCGGCACGTGGGATCTTCCCGGACCGGGGCGCAAACCCGGGTCCCCTGCATCGGCAGGCGGACTCTCAACCACTGCGCCACCAGGGAAGCCCTATAGCCTGCTTTTGAATTCTCAGGCATGGGTTTGTGCTAGTCCTCTGTTTCTCCCAAAGGTAGGGGACATATTTAAACTCTGAGTCATCCTAAGAAAGCTTCCTCACAAGACTTGATATTAAGGAAGTAGCTTCTGCCCCCCATCCTGCCCCCCTGACACACACACATGCTAGGCTTGATGTGAAGGAGATTGACCTCTTCCCACACATGCCTCCCCAGGTCTACTTCGTGGATGTGCAGCCAGTGCAATTGCACAGGGCACCATGCTTTGAGGGGGCTCCACACATAGGGGTCAGTACTTCGTGAGTTAGTTACGATGTTTGAATGAGCGCTGGGGGGGTGGAGCCCACACTCACATAAGGTCTCGCGTCTCTCCATCTTCCTGCCTCCCTGGCTTGGGTTCTCTGACCCCAGCAGGGGCCTGAGCATAGGTGCTGGAAGGGTCACAGTAAAGCACAGGTACCCATGTTTGGTGCTATGCGATAGGTCAGGGCCCTGGGTGATTGCCTGCACCCCCTGAGCAATATCCCTGTACCCAAGGGAGTGAAACATTAAATAGCAAATAAAAATGATGAATCAAAGAGACTGAAGAAGAAAGGGGTAAAAAAAAAACTCACAACTTTTTCTTTGCTGTTAGAATAAGGCTCCTGCATTTGCAATTTGTATTGGGTCCGAAAAATTATGGCGATAGCCCAGGACCCACCCTATCCTTTTGGGCTGGAAAGAGATGCACAGTCTGACTACAGCCTCCTCCAAAGACAGTTTGGCATGATTCAAAGTACTTTTATTTTTTTCCACCCTCTGATTCTTTTTATATCCTGGTGTTTCTTTGAGGTCCAAGAGTTGTGGAATTACTTCTTAAAATGTATTTTGATTCAGGCATTTCACATCTATCATATTCGCTCTCTTGTTCGAAGTTCCATTTTTATATTCTGTTTAAAAATGTGAAATTTTTTTCCTGCCCTTAACATGTTTTATTCTTCAGCTCGACTTCTCACCCAGGAAAGCAGTAGTTATGTTTTTAATACCATTGGTGAGTTAGAAGTTGAAGCCCTGTTTCGAAAAGGTTATATTAAGAATAATCAATATCTGTCTTTGATTTCAAAAAAAAATAAATATAGTAAGCACTTATGAAGTCCTAACTCTGTGCCAGACACCAGCCTAAGTGCATTCTGTACCTTAACTCGCTGCATCTTCACAATGTTCTGATGCACTGGATACTGTTATTAATGTTTTATAAATGAGGAATTTCAAGTGGGGCGAGGTTACTACATAGCCCACAGTCAAAAACCCTAGCAAGTAGTCTAACCAGAATTAAGATCAAAACACTTTACCTCCAGACTCCATGCTCTTAATTGACTTGGGTGCTCTAACCTTGGAGGTACTGGAATTGTTACTTGCAGAGTCTTTATCCTCCCCTGCTTCATGAAGAGCAGTAATAATGATATCAGTGTCTTCACCAAAGACTCACCCAGGGACATGCTATTAGTGTTATATAATTTAATTTTAAAAACAACTCTGTGAATTAGGTATTATCCCGAGTTTGAAGATGAGGAAGTTGAGATTTAAAAAGGAGGAAAACTTGATCTTGTTCGTAAATCTACTAGATGTGACATCCATCCACTTGAATTCCAGGTCTTCCTGAAGCCATGTACTTTGGTGCTGAAGAGCATGGCATCTGCCACCATGACTATCGCTGCAGCTGGCTCTATCCCCACTGGCTCGCTCCTGAGAGCCTGCTATATGCATCTCTTACCAATTCTACATTCAGCGATGTCAGGTTGCTCTCTTGAGATTAGCCATGGTGGGTATATTTACACTACAGCAATCAACAAAGACTAGAAATGGTCCCCTCCCCGTTTGGGGAGCTGGCTTACCAACACAACACTGTGTGACCTTCAGGAAATTACTAAACCATTATGCAGCCTTTCTATTTGCCACCATTTCCTGATTTACTCTTGTCATTTATACCTGCTAAGCCTTTTCCCATTGGACTAGGAAATTATTCTCCATTGATTTCTTGTCTGAACTGTTGGTCCAACACTGAATCTAGTCATCTCCCTACTTCAGTACACTTTCCACACCTCTGCCAGAATCATTATTTTATTCTCGTTTTTTTTTTGGTTTGAAAATGAAAAATGAAATGAAAAAATATAAAAAAATATTTTATATTTCACGTTTAAAAAAAATAAATTTAGTTTTTTATTTTTAGCTGTGTTGGGTCTTCGTTGCTCTGCACGGGCTTTTCTCTAGTTGCGGCGAGCGGGGTCTACTCTTCGTTGCGGTGCACGGGTTTCCCATTGCGGTGGCTTCTCTTTTTGCAAGCTCTAGGTGCGTGGGCTTCAGTAGATGTGTCTCTCAGGCTCAATAGCTGTGGCTCGCAGGCTCTAGAGTGCAGGATCAATAGTCGTTGCACACAGGCTTAGCTGCTCAGCGGCATGTGGGATCTTCCTGGACCAGGGCTCGAGCCAGTGTCCCCTGCATTGGCAGGCAGATTCTTAACCACTGCAACACCAGGGAAGCCCTCTGCCACTTCAAGTTTTTAAATATTCTAAAGTTTTATTATATTTGCATAAGGTAACTTAATTACCTTCTGAAACAACGGTGGTATCAATAAACATAAAAAATATTAATACAACAATTACAGTGTGATATATTAATAATAGATTGAATTTGCACAAAATAATAATAGATGATAAATACAAATGTAATACATTTTCTAGGAGATCAAATGAAGGCCGAACAAAGGACTATCTGTAGTTTGGATCTGAAATTATAATTAGGAATTAAGTGGGCCAACCAGAGGGCTAAGAATGCCCACGGTTAAATGCAAACTCACAGTGCAGAATGACACAGGAAACTTCCTTTTCTGTGTAAGGACGATATCTCCCTTTCCTTACTTACATAGCATATTTTCTCTGAGGACCACATACTAGATTATATGCAAAGCATATTAAAAATTGTATAAACTTTATGTAGTATTACCAAGTCTTCTTGTTCCAAAAACTTGCTTGTTTACAGGTGAAGAGTTTGCAGCTGAAAACACAAAATATGACTTTTTATATTTTCTGCAAAATCCAAATATAAGCTTTTGGGGGTGTTTTTTACAGAAAATAATTTGCTTCAGTCATTA
The DNA here is from genome assembly GCF_951394435.1 of Stenella coeruleoalba. Lineage (NCBI taxonomy): Eukaryota > Metazoa > Chordata > Mammalia > Artiodactyla > Delphinidae > Stenella > Stenella coeruleoalba. The sequence goes on along the minus strand of NC_137159.1, from coordinate 80,025,453 downwards.
TCTGACTTTCTGACTTTAATTTTTTAAATGTTAATATTCAAACATAAACTAAGATTCATCAGTCTCTAAGACTTGGAATATGTGTAGTTTTATTTATCCCCAGGTGTTTAACATCAAAATCAATTGAATTATTCGACACAACAGCTGAGTGATGCTTTTCCTGCATTTGTATAGATTATTGGATTTTATACCCTTAAGACAGGCAAATTAATTTGCCCTATGGCTCTGTTCTCACTGGTAATGTAGGAATGCTCCCACCTCAAAACTTTGTGGGGGAAGTTGAATATTTTTTATTTAGCTTTTTAAAAACGTTTTTTATTGGTTTCTTCATTTGTTTTGCTTTTCGAACTTTCAGATTATGTTCTCTTTTAAAAGGAATTTCCAAAGTTAAATATCTGAGCACATAGATGGAGTCACTGCTGCAGCCACCTGTGTGTCCAAAGTATTCCATTTGATAGTTAGAAGGAAAAGCTATTTAGAATATAATTGTACAAACAAAGCCCTTAGGGTCAGACGACTTGTATTCTGGATACCCTTCTTCAAACAGTGGCATCTTTGCATCTTGGAGAAATCACTCACACATTAGCATCAGCTTTCTTATCTATTTAATGGAGGGTGTACGCTGCCTGGCTAACAGACACATTATTACTTGTTCTTAGTTTAATTATTATTAAATTGTCATGTTGAATCTGATGCCCTGAAGGAGTCTCTAGGATACCAAGTTGAATTATACAAGCCAATTTGATAATAAGTTCAAAAGTTATCTAATTGAATCTCTCTTTTTCCCATGGAGAAACTGAGCTGCAGAAATTGTGATGAGGCAAGAGGCTCTTGGCAAATTGGGCCAAAGCTATGACCAGAAAATCACATCTCCTTACCGAGGAGGAAGCAAAGCTGCAAAGATGTTATTGCTCTGAAATGCATCTTTTTAGATTGTAGGCTTTGGGAAGAATTTCCAAATATGCCACTTAAATATGTCGGGGGTGTCATGTAAGAGACACCTTGAGAGAGACCATAAAGGACTCCCAGGACTTGAGCGTCACTGTGCTGATGGATCTTATTGACTTAAAGCAAAACACACAGCTAAGCACTGTGAGTTTGTTTTATTCAGGGTCTTACTGAGGACCGTAACCCGGGAGACAGCCTCTCAGTAGCTCTGAGGGAACTATTTAAAGAGACAGTGGAGAGGTCATTTTATATATGATTTTTGACTCGGGAATAAAGGCAGACAAGCATACCTTCTTAGGCAAAGATTACTGCTGGTCCTATCTCAAGTTAATGATTTCAGTGTTTTTCTATGTCTGGGGAGACGCAAGAATCTGGGTTCATTAAAATTCTTCCTGAGATATGCATATTATTATCTATGGGGCCTGGTTTTCCAAAGCACCGAGTGCCTCATCCCGTTTTTTATCCTGAATTTCTATCAGGGCAGACTGTCCGTGACTTCAGTAACTATTAATCCTTGTGGAGATGGTGAGCAATGCTCTTTGTTTGTCTCTGTTTACAATCTCATCTACAACACAGCGAATGAGGCCCCAGAGCTGCAAAGGCCCTCTTAAAGAAACACATCATCACAAAGCCAAAGTAAAACCAACAGACAAACTGTGCACCTTAATCAGTTTTAAGAAAGCTAAACATATCATGTATCTACAAAAAAGGGGTCTTTCAGCCGAAAACATAAAATGAGGGTGAGAAAAGCACTAGTGTTGGGCATCCAACACAGTTAAAATATAACATGATGTAAATATATATCTCTATCTTTCTGTCTATATCATGTTAAAATAGGTCTGCTAAATACTTAATAAATACAAAATGCAGATAAGTGCATTCATAGTCCTGTCAGACGCTGAGTTATGCATACCTGAAACCTTTAAAGAGGTCAAGGTAGAGCAGATGGCAGCCTAGAAATAACAGACCACTAGCAAAAGTAGGTATATAATTAGGTCAGTAGGAAATTGGAAAGAGTGGAATGACTATAATATGGCCCAGGATGCCAGCTTCAGGCCTCAAGGCTTACACTGAAAAAACCAATTATAAATGAAGAGGCAAAGAACAGCATGTATATTTCTTTATGTTGACACAGTGTTTCCTTATCAGTTATGTCCCTCAAGTTTCATGTATTAATATTACCATTTCACAGAAGAGGGGTCCAATAGAGAGAAATGAAGTCATTTGCCCAGCCTCAAGAAAACAGTTTGACAAATATAAAAGAACTTGGCTTTGTTGTGTTAAATACAGAATTATCTGTTCATTCTACAAATATAAAAAAAATAGTAATAAGACAGATCAAGTCCCTTTCTTCACAGAGTACTTGTCCAGTGTGATGGCACAAAACTAAACATGCAGTCATGTGAATAAGTAATATCACTTACCTGCTATGGAACATAGACATCACTTACTGGGGTGGGATTAGGTTGGGATGAGAGACAGCTCTGTGCTCATTCCTGCTAGTTAGTTACGAGTTTTAAATCCTGTTGTAAGGGAAAGAACTTTTTCCCCCCATTGATGCCTGAAGCTCAGTCTCTCTGTACACCAGTGCTGACAGAGTTTTGGGTGATGTAGAAAAAGATAGCTTTATTCCTTTGCCAGGCAAAGGGGGACACAGTGGGTTCCTGCCTCGAAAAAACGTGTGTCCCAACCCAGGCGAGTTTAGTGAGTTTTATGGCAACGGTTCAAGGGTGGGGTTGCTGACAAGATGAGGGTGTGTGCAGGGTCTCAGGTGGTCTGTCTCCTAATCTTGATGAGCTTCTCTGGTCCCTTTAATCTTGCCTCAGGTGGTTTCTTGGCCTCTCCTCCCTTGATTAGCAACTGTCCGATATGTCCTTTAGAACTCAGGGAAGGTCACGGAGCTGGAGTCTTGCCTACAGGAAACAGGGAACATAAAAAGGCCTCCGTGCCCAGGAGCCCCAGAGGGTCCCACTTGGTTTCACTGTGATATTACATGATGTGATAAAAGTTAAAAACCATTTATGAAACCATTTACGAACCCTGCAATTGGATAGGAAAAGAACGGAAAATGTCACCCTCTTGACATTCTAAGGCAGCTGGACGGGCAGCCAGGTAGGGAGAGCTATGATGAGGTAGCGTGGAGAGGGTGGGAAAGCAGGTGAGGGCACTTTCCAGAGCAGGCAGGAGTGGGGACAGAGGGGGAGCTTGTGACTGGGGCAGTGAAAATACAGGAGTGGCTTTTATCAATCACTCACACCAACTTAAAAAATCAGTCAGGTAAGCAGCTCTTAACATATTACTTGAAGCTGTTTGGAGTTGAATGCATGTAGAATGTGAGATTTGGCAACACTGTGTAGTTTTAGCAACAGAAAATTGTGGTAGAAATAAACTGCTCAATTTTGTGGCCTGGGCAGCCTGCTTCTGAACACGCTAAAGACCTTAGGGAACGAAAGTGATAAGATTGGGACTTTAACATTTCAGCTCTAGGCATGGATAGAAAATAGACATTTTCTATGACAGCTCTACTCTATTGCTATAGGGCAAATATCTCAGGAAATCAAATCCAAAGTCTTCTCCAACAAGTGGCTGAATTACAATGTAAATGGATTTCATAACCTCCCCAGGTCTCTGATTATCAGGAATCAGTGGAACTTTAAGAATTAGGATTGGGATTATAAATTCCCAAGTCCCAGAGGGAAAAAACAAAACAAAAGGAATCAAACACACACAAAACAACAACAAAAAGACATCTGTCTCCCTATCTGAGTAGATTTGCTTCCCCTCGACTAATGATCTTAATAATAAACTTGTCAGAGACAACTGTCTTGCACAGGCAAGTTGAATCTCCTTAAACCCAAATCCACACCTCTCATTGCTTCAAAACCAATGTCAGGCTCAAATCCCAAGTGGATTCCCAAGGAGCATAAATACAGTCTGAGAAGAGTTATCATACACAAAAACACGTGGCGATATTTTGCCATTCATATATGTAGGATCCTGAGGGAAATGCATCAGGATGTATTCTAAGGGAACTTGATGAAGGGGAAGGGAATCCAAATTCGGATCAGTGTGCATTTATTAATATGGGTAGACTGCCCAGTCTGTAATAAAAGTTAATGGGAGCAGCTTGATTGAAACCTAGATTCAAGGGCAACAGTGCTTCTTCAATATTAATGTAAGCCCTGGAATATGGGGAGTAGTGTCTCTCCTGACTGAACTCTACTCATATACCACCATCAATCCCACCTGACTTCTATAGCAGCCTCAAACAGCTGGAACAAGGTCTTGGAAAATGTGGGTGCCAATTTTTCAGCCACAACGCTCTTCCCCGTGCGATGTACAGTCTTAAGCATTTTCTCCTCTTTCTGTATGTTGTCTCGCAGTCCTGGGCATCCTTGCTCTGGTCACATGATTACTGGATGAACCTTTCCTGAGATCCTTACTTTTATCACCATCCATATTCAACTAGAGGTCTGAGAAATGTTTGTTGTTTCTTTACAAGCTTCCTCATGTTGAGGGAATCATTCCAGGAATTTGCAGTTGTAACTCATAAATTTGCTTTATGGGTTGAGAACATTTTCTTTTAATTTATTCTATTTTTTGTGCCCGGGTTTTTATTTTCTACATGTTTTAATTATACTGAATAGAGTAATAATGGGGTTACTCTACTATTTTTAATGCCAGGACTTTTCTTTTTTAATATTTATTTATTGGATGCCTGGGGTCTTAGCTGCAGCCCGCGGGATCTTTTTATTTGTTGCGGCATGCAGGCTCTTTGTTGCGGTGCACAGGCCTTTCTCTAGTGTGGCGCGCGGGCTCCAGAGTGAGCAGGCTCAGTAGCTGTGGCGCAGGCTTCGTTGCCCTGCGGCATGTGGGATCTTAGTTCCCAGCCCAGGGATTGAACCAGCGTCCTGTGCATTGCAAGATGGATTCTTAACCACTGGACGACCAGGGAAGTCCAGTGCCAGGACATTTTAATAGAAAAGCTATGGCTCAGTGAGAGCATGGGTTATGACCAAATGCACAGAGAAAATAAGAGGTAAACTACAATTAAAAATGTGTCTGTCTGAATCCATAGCATTTTTCATTAAAAAAATAAATCTCCCCTCTCTAGCAAGGGGACATGGGCTTATAAACCAGTATGTGACAAAACTAGAGACTTTACTAAATATTCTGGCATAAGTCTAGGCAAAGGCTAGGGCTCTCACCTCATAGATAATGTAGTCTGGACCAGCATTTCTAAATTTGCATGTATGATGTGACTTAAATCCTATCCTTAATAGGATTAGGAAGAAAGTGTTTAGAATTAAAGTAACGTGAGTGACATATTGACACAGAGTGTAGAATTTATTTCTATATCAAACTCTGCATTACCCACTTACTTATCTTATGATGCTCTTCTATGCTTCCTGTTATACCTTTTTCTCCAAACAAGATTTCACAGTGGTACAGCCAAATATAAGATGCATAAATTATACATGCAAATCCATATTTATCTGTGACTATTATCTACACCACACGGAACAGCATGGATTTGAAGTAAAATGATGGAAACTGGAAAACCAGCTTACTAGTTTTCAGCTTTGCTTACCTCAGGCAAGATTCTCCACAGTTTAAACTCCTGTTTTGATGTCTGTAAATGGAGGATAACACTCTGCAGGGTTGTGGGAAGATTAAACATGGCGTTAGGTATAAAGCATTAACACAACGTTAATATTAATACTGAACTAAATATGTAATCTTGGGCAACCTAACCTTTTGGAACTGGTTTCCTTCCCTGCAAAATAGGAGCAATCACATTCACTCAGAGCACTGTCGTGACAATTAGATGTAACACAGCCAGCACGGGTGTTGACCACTGCTAGATACGTACAGTTGATAAAGTTGTCCGTCACCTTCTCTATCCAGCTCACATATCTTCATCAGGAAAGTGAATAAAGAGCAGGAGGTGAATTCAACCCAGAGGGCTTCATTTTTATCAAGTGCTTTCCAGATGATGAGGCTTAAATGCCATTCCTGAAATAGTTCAGATAGATAGAGGTCTTGCTGATGATAAAGGCAAAATGTACAATGCATTAGATGACAGAGGATTTCATAAGTAGTGTTTCTAAAATGTGAAAAGTTCTGAGATATGTCTGTTGGGGATATAGAATGGAAAGATACTTTCCGTGCCCTTTATGAATGGTTAGGAGACAACATTTTAAATGTAAAATGGAAATTGTTATAACGTTTATGATAGGCAATATGGAAAAATGTATCAAAAGCCTTAATAAATTTGTTACCGTTAGACCCAAAATCTTTTGTTAGTGAGAAAATAATCAAGCTTTTATGTACAGATTCACCTTAGGGTTACTCATTAAAATTACTCTAAAATTTAAAATGTTATAAATGTTTTAACCCAGAGTATAAAATAAATATTCATGAGTCCATGCAGAGGTAGATAAGTGATTGAATAAATAAATAAGTGGAGAATAGACTCATTTCCTATGTCGAAAAATCCCAAATAATCCATGTAAGTCCTCCTGCCTTCAGGGAAGTGAAGCAAATTTCTCCCAATTTAATGACTTTTCACCAAAGAGTGCAATATGGAAAGGGAGGGGAAAAAAAGAGTCATTTTACAGTTGAGAAACCTAACAAACACTACCTCAAGAGCACCCATCAAGGTTAACTCAACAGTGACAAGTCTTATATGTAGTATGTACCCTTGATACGATGTGATGAGAATGACACTTTACCTCTGTTAGTCTCTCTCCCTATAATACATTACTCCAGTGTAATCATTTAAGAAAAATCAAGCAAATCTCAATTGAGGGATGTTATAAAATATCGGACCAGTACTCCTCAACACCGTCACCTAGTATCATCACACGAAAAAAGTATAGGAAAAAGACTGAACCAGTTTCTAAACTCTTTGAAGAATATTACGTCTCTCCCAAGATTGTTACAGGAAAAACAAAACAAAAAAAAACCAGAGGGGTGTTTCTTACTTTCTATGAAGACAGGTTAATTTTTTAAAGTAGGGGATGATGAGGATCCTAAAGGTTTGTATTTTCTTATATTAGGGTAAAGGCAGTTTAGACACTCTAAACTAAAGCAATTTTATAGACATCTCTAGATGACCAGATCAATACAATTATATTTGCTTTCTTCTAATAACAGTTATTGAAAATGAGCAAATTTGTATTTCTTCTCAACTCTGAAGGCAAAATGAGACCAAATAATTACCTATATATTAACTATTTATAATAAATTCTTTTGGCTTATAAGAGTTTAACTAAAGCTGTACTATGAAAAAGGTGTATTGTTTCAGGCTAGAGTCAGAAGAACTTCAGAGAAGGGGCAGCAGCATTTTTTCCCAGCATGCACTTCTTCCTGGGGGACCAGCTTCATGTGAAAGTATGAAGAATCAGTGGGAGATCCTGGGAGGGAGAGGAGTAGAGCGGAAGTTATGGAATGAAAGACTCTATCCTGCCACCTCTCTCTACTGGGATGTGCCTACCAGTGAACACTTCTTTTAGTTCCTGTGCTTTATTTGGTAATAATAGTAATAATTATAATTCCCTCTTCATTTAAAAAAAACAACCCAAGTTATATAGTGCTGTGATTTTATTTGTAAGACCTTTCACTGTTTTTGTCAATTAGGTTAATAAAAGCATCCCCTTATCCTTTCACAGTAAGCATTTTTCACAGTCTTCTGAAGATCACTTAACCTCAAAATTAATATGCTTGAAAGTTTGGTGAATTCATAGCCACAAAATTCCCAAGACCTTAATAAAAGCCAAAAACTATTTGAAGCAAATGAAAGTGCAAACAAGTGCTTCTTTCCATAATTGGTTTTGTAAATTCTAAAATAAATGATAGTGATAATTATTCTCTTCCCAACGTAAACCTCCACTGAAAAACTGAAGAAGTATTTATCTGTCCTGAAATTGTATCACTGAGCAAAAGAAAGGTCAGACATTAGTCTCATAAACAATAAAATGGCAATAGAAGGGATGGGATAAAATAAATGTCTCCAATCCTTTTTATTAATATTTATGTTGCAACTATATTTATTGTCAATGCGGGGATGATGGATTAAACGTGAAAGACCTGAACCATATGGACATGAGAGAGGGGCGATCTCCTGGGCATATATGAAGGGGACCTTGCTGGAACTGATAGAATATTGTTCATTATTATGTCAGAGGAATACATGAGGATAAGTAAACATTAGACATGCTAATTCGAAAACGGAATTTGAAATGTATGCCTATTAAGCAAAGTTAAAGACCAAAAGGGGAAGTGAAATTTTGTGGTTCCAGACCTTGGATACCAAAATCTGCAGAAACTCAAGTCCCTTATAGAAAATGGTGTAGTATTTGCAAATAACCTATGCACATCCTCCTGTATTCTTCATATCATCTCTAGATTACTTGATACCTAACATAATGTAAATGCCATGTAAATAGCTGTCAGGTGCACAACAAGTTCACATTTCGCTCTTTGGAAATTTTGGAAGTTTTTTGGCAAATATTTTTGTTCCAAGCTTGGTTCAATCTATGGATGTGGAACTGTAGACATGGAAGGCTGGCTGTATACATCAATAGTTAAACAAAATAGTGCAGAACGATGTATCATATATATATAGTTAAATTACAGAAAACAGAATGCTGATTATGTATTGCTACTTCTTAAATGAATACTTATTGAGCTACTTCTTGAATTCACTACCTTACACTTGACTAAAGTAGACAATCTCCACCCCTACCCTATGTCCAGTCCCACCTTAGTTCCGTCAAAGTGTGCAACTATCTCAACCCTGACACTGAAAGTCCCAGTTTATTTGTATAATTTGGGTCTACTTTATGCATCCTGTATTCAGAATGATTTATTTTTCCTTACTAGCCTCTCCTTTCTACTCTTTTCATGCAAGGTGAATGTAACAATTAAATATAGAAATGTTATTTTTATTCATTTATCATTTTCAAAGCAAGTGAAGCTTTCTATAGTAGTAGACATTTCCTTTTCAATCCTTAGGGAAAAACTAGAATTTCTGTCCATAGAAGGGATCTAGATTTGTCAAAGAAAGATGAATTAGGGGAATAGTGAAAAGAACAGACTTGTTGAGATGAAAGTTTGTTTGGGGAGCAGACACGTGACTTGTGAGGTTGTTAGAAAGCCTGTAAAACTTGTTGGGCTCCAAATGCATAGGGCACATCCTGAACTCACCCATCCTCTGATTCCTACTTATCTTGTGTTTAGAGGAAGAACAAGATGCCAAGTTCAAGAGAAAGTCGCCTTTCCCCTGCACAAGGCTCATTTATAACTCTCCTACCAAAGCCAAACTTTATACAAAAATTGTTCAACTCTGTTTTGTTAGGAAATCCCTACTCCTTGGGGGTCACTCACGAAGGAGAAAGGAAAACATTGTGCTCTTCCTAGAGGTCAGACTGTGTCATTAACATCAAGCAGGGTGTTGCAGACATGGATCTGGAGATCTCAAGAGACATAAAGAATTTGGAGTCTCTCATGTGCATGTGGCACTGGAAGCCACAGTGATTAAGAGAGATCAGAAATAAACCCAAAGCCCTCTCCCGGGATAGACCTTGTTCTCTTAGAGTTAAAAAAAAAAAAAAAAATTGCAGAAGCGTATGGAGTCAATCCAGATAATCCTATTTTAAAACTCATGAACTCAAACACTTACATTACCAATCACGGGCATCACATCCCTAATGAATCCATCAGTCCTTTGTATCAAATAGATCAACTCAGTTGTAACTTTTATATTTTCTCTCAAATAGTTTGTCTTCTGCCTGCAGACAACTATCTCCCAAGCTCAATATATACAGACATCACCTCCTGAAGCCATGCACTCCAAGCCCCACTGCTTACTCTATCTATCTAATTCACAGTGCGTCTGGCACACCTGTTTTACCTGTTCAGGCCAGCATAGTTCTTCATGCAGGTGCCCTCACAGGACATTCGCCACACCATAGCAGAGAATGTAGCCCATCTGACAATCCATACGCTTCCCCCCAACTTGTTTCTGTTCATATGCACCCTATTCCTACAGTCCTTAACACTATTGATTATTGAATCCAAGAAATTGGCTTCATTCCCAAATCAGGATGGGGAAGTATCAATACAAGTCTACAAGACTATACCCTAAGGATGAGGGAAAGATCTCAGTTGTTAAGTACTGGATGTGAAGGGGCTTCTGCAATATTTAAAAGAGGTTGATGAGGTTACCAAATCCAGAAACAATCCAAAAACATTCTTAGTGTCTCAGGTGAATATAGATCAGCTATATATGATGTGATGCTCTTAAAACAGAAATGTGTACAATACACCAAGAAAAGCCAGACTAATGGCAAAGACCATAGGGTAGGGGTAGACATTCCACAACTGTTTGAAACCCAAACCTTAATTCTTGAACTCTGTGGGGAACAGACCCTGGTACTACTTGTGTTTCGTAAAAAGTGGGTGAGTTGGCAAACGTCAGGCTGGAGGGGCTCAGAATTTTAACTTATTTGACTACAGATTCCCTGATGCCCTGAGTCAGGAGTGAACTGAGATAGGAAGGCGATGGGCTAAAGACACAGAGACAGCTGTTTCCTAGCCAAGGAAGGCTCGGATACACCAAAGCCAGACTCAGACTGAAATAATTACGGAGTCTTATGAGAGAAGGACACAGAGAGTTTCAAGGCCCGAAGGAAAAAAGAAAAAGGTTAAAGATGAGTTGGTACTAGGTATGAGTGACAGGATTGAGATGTTTCTGTAAAAGGAGAAAGTGGCAGATATTAAGGAGCCAGGGAACTTCAAGCAGCAAAGGCAGAGAGTCATTAATAATGCAGCCGAAGTCCTGAGAAAAGCAGCAAATGTCACCTGAGAAAATTGACAGGACTCAGTTGAAGACTGGGAGGATTCCTCAATTGCTGGTGGAGCAGTAGGGATGCAACCAAAAGGCAGAAACAGCACAGCCAGAGGAGAGGCTGTAAGTGAAGACTCCCACTTCTGTATGACAGGCGCGATGTATAAATAACCCCTGGTCAGAGGGCGCTGTTACCCCTGGTCCAGGGTTAGAGAAAGACACTTCTCTCGGGACTCCTTGGCGTGCTAGGCCTTTGCCTACGTGTGCAGAGGCCCCAGGTTATGAATCATCCATTCTGAGATTTTTAAAGGTCGATCCCTTACTTGCTTGCTCAGGCACCTGTGCATTCATCCATCCATACACCCCGCGTGGAAGGCCCAGACAAATTGCAAATACGGTACATCTCCTGTAAGAATAAGGAACACTTATTCGCGATGTAGCCTCGGGGTGGGTGTCAGAAAAGGTTTCGAAGAGACTTGCCCAACGGGAACTTGACGGGTATGCAGACAGTGGGAGAAACAACAGCAAATGTGAGGCCCAGATGGGTGAAAAGAACAATCGAGGGAGATATCCCTGTGAGACGGCATTCTTGGTGGCATGTTTCTGGAAAGTGGTATTGCAACAGTGGGAAGTAAACAGAGTAACTAGTCAGACAAAAATGAAACTGAATTCTTGTCTGCTCCCGACTAGCTAGCTTGTCAACTTTGGTCTCATTACATGAAATGGTTGAGTCAGCTCCCTTCTCCATAAGTGAAAATGCTACCATTTTCCTCCCTGAGTTTTGGGAAATTTAAATGAGATCATGTATAGAGAAACTTGCACACTACCTGGCATGTTCCCATCCTGCTCCTGGCATCTATGGCTTCATGACAGCAAGATGTGTAGATGTGAAGTCCCACAACCCACCCCCTCTTCCATCCAAAGGGTCAGAAATAGAACACTGCAGCTGGCAAGGCTCAGTGCCGCTCCATGATTAGGGATGTGGGCTGAACTTGTTGGAAACATAAAGGAGGAACTGGCTGGCTCAGGGGTAGATCAGCATCATTGTGCCCGTCAGGGGGGAGTAAAGGTGCCTGAGGATCAGTAGGAATGAGAACTCAAGATGGAGAGATAAAGGGACATGAGGGACCCCCATGGCAGCGTGGTTTTGCTGATTACATGCTGGAGCGGTGGTCAGATTAAAGAACACTGGGGTATTTGTAAAAAAATAAAAATAAAAAATGAAGGTGTTTAACACGGAGAAAGTGTAACATTGAGTACTCAATATTTTGACTTTGGAAATCTGGTTTTGGTTTCACTGACCCCATCTAGTACAAAGGGTTTTCCCTGGCATCGAATTATTGGAAGAAATAAAACTTATTTATTCTTTACGTCATTACAACCTGAACATACTTCCAAAGCACAGGGACAGGCTGGCTCCACGCCACCACAGAAGGCTTTTACTGAAGAGGCAGTGACCCTTAATATTCATTAAGGTAGCTCCTGTGGACCTGTGTCCTTGTACTGGATCTTCGGTCCTCAAGACAGAATTAATAGCACTGTGCTCCGAAGGCCATCAGGCTAGAACTGGGAGGGCTGTAAGCACCCTCCAAAGATGTAGCGCTGGGGAGACAGGCTCCTCTGCGCTGTAAGGGGTCAGTGGCTGACCAGCTGGGATGTAATGTGTGCACTAAACATCAAGGTGCTGTGAGAGAGAGGGAATCTACTGTGAAGTTCTTCAGATATTGCTCCCATCAGAGGAAAAAAATTCCTCCAAAGGACACATCCCTCCCTTTCTTACAGAGGCGTTCCCTGTAGGTATTGTCTCCACTTCCTTTTCCAATTTCTATTTCATTACTTCACTGAAATGTTTGTTGTCAAGATCACTAATGTCTTCCAGTTTGCCACACCTAAGGATCACCTCTCTGCCCTCATTACAAGCTCTCAGCAGCATTTCTACTGAACGCTAATCCTTTCTTGAAAATCTTTCTTTTCTGCGTTTGTGTGTTGCCACCCTCTTCTGACTGTGCTCAGCTCTATCCAGACCTTTCCGTTCAGTCTCTGGTCTGTGCAATCCCGGTTGCCCAGAGCTCATCGGAAGAATACTTTATGTTCCCTTCTTTCATTTAAATACCTTCTCTAGGTCATTTAATCAAGACCTATGACTTTAAAATGCCATCTCAGTGCTTATGACACCCTAATTACTTCTATATGGATTTTTTCTTTATGTTTCCTTTCTTTTCTCATTTATGTTCAACTTTTCCTATAGGTTTTTAAACCTGTGAATTATCTTCATAATGTCTATTTTGAAGTTATTATCTGTTAGTTCCACTGTCTCTGTTATTTCAGAGTCTGCTCTATTGGTTGCTTTTGTTCCAGTTATGAGTCATAGTATCCTGCTTATTTGCATATCTGGTCTTTTTTTTTTTTTTTCTCCCTTGCGGCACGCGGGCCTCTCACTGCTGTGGCCTCTCCCCCTGCGGAGCACAGGCTCCGGACGTGCAGGCCCAGCAGCCATGGCCCACGGGCCCAGCCGCTCCGCGGCACGTGGGATCCTCCCGGACCGGGGCACGAACCCGTGTCCCCTGCATCGGCAGGCGGACTCCCAACCAGTGCGCCACCAGGGAAGCCCGATATCTGGTCGTTTTTTATTAGAAGTCAAATATTGTATATTTTGTGCTGAGGATGGTTGGCTTTTGTTGTGATTTTTAAAAATGTATTCAGATTTTGTTCTGATGTACAAATACATTATTTTTAACCAATTAGAAGCCTGCTTTTAAGATGTCTCTTAGCTGGCCAGGAACAATTTTTCCTCCAGTGTTATTATAACCCTACTACTTCAGAGCACCCCCTTCTGTGGATTCTACTCAGTGTTCCCAACATTTCAAGTTTTTTCCACCCTGGCTGGTAGAGGCTATTTTCTTTCACTGAAAAATATTCCCAGCCTAGTTTAAACTCCAGGAATTTTAATTTTTTTCTTTTTGTCTATTCTTTGGCAGTGGTTCATTTTCTGGTTTTGGGTCATTTCTTCTCACTTTGTGAACTTAAAGCATCAAGGGACCTCATTGCCATTGTCTATGCTTCCTCTGTCACTGTCCCTGTCTGCGACATTTTTCGTACTCTCTTCCACATATTCTGGCCACCTCTTTATCCTCCCCAAACTCCGATATTTCCTCCTCAATTTATCAAGATTAACTAAGTTCTGCTTTGTTTTTTTTGTTTTGTTTTGTTTACATTTGTTTGTTAGTTTTCCATCTCTGTTTATTTTGCCCCATCTCCAGACAGTGGCAAGTTGATGCAGCCATAGGACTCACGTTGTTCACTAGTCTTCACTCGTGGACCGGTCTTAACCTGCCTGTTACCTGTCTGAAAATTTGTCTCATTTGCTTTACCAGTTTCTACTTTTTTATGGTAGAAAAGAAATTCCAGTAACAGTTAATTCTTTATGGGCAAAATTGGCTCTTAATATATATTTAAAGAGCAAAGGCTTGAAGTGATAACATAGAAAAAATGTCTGAAAGCTACAGAAATAGATTATTTGAAAGATGAACTATCGTAAATTTAATATCTCCTGGCAGGTTAGGACTGGAAGGGACATGGAACTTTACCAATTAATTTCAGAGATTCAAAACTTGGACTAGAAAGGGAATATGATTTAGCCAAGATTAGAAAGTTCCCAAGCCAGAACTATAGGGCCAGCTCTCTTGACTTCATGGCCTCTGTGTATGTGTGTGTCTGTGTCTGTGTCTCTGTGTGTATTGCATCATACAACAGCATGATCTTTAACTACAGAGAGATTAATATAAAATTATACAAAAGAAATTTGGCTATTTTTATTTTTAATATCTTTGTCTTTAGAACATCTGTAAGGCTAGGGGGAAAATACCCACCAGAGGGCCCTCGCACTCTGGAGAAATAACTCTGCTCTAGCAAACCAAATAGTGCCCCTGCCATTTGCTCCTCTAGGCTATCACTATAAGTAGAAATGCATCACTATAAGTAGAAATGCACAGCAGATTCCAGAGGATGGAGCCATGAGTTGTCACAGACCAATAACACCCTTGCTGTCCTCAGTGCTATCGAGCTTATTTACTTTGCCCATAGGCCTGTCAACAGAAATTTTATGGTGGACTACTTTGTCTGAAGTTGAACACAGACTCACCTGCCATTTGAAAACTGAAGTTTTCCAATATATTTATCGAATCAGAACTCTGCTCTAAGGAAAAGGCTGTTTGGGTGGAAAATATGTTATTACAATAATTGGAACTGTTGCTAATGTTTGTTTCCCACATAGACAAAGAGATGACTGCCTACCTGCCAAGATTCTGGAGGAGCTGAATAGATTCCTTTCCCTGACAAAACTCTCTCACCTGCTACCCTAAAATTCCACTTTTTGAGCTTATTTAAGCCTTTGAACTTATGAAAAGACTAATAAGCCTGGATAATGTCTCAACTCTGGCCATTATTAGTAAGGGTCTACTTCCATAGGAAAAAGAATTTAAAAAACAATCAGCAGAGTCTTGTATACCTAGAATTTTAGAAACGTTGGTCTAATATTTAACTCTCAGCAGTCCTTCCAAAACTCAGTGTTACATTAATAATCTGGCCTGATAATCTTCTGTCTGCTCTTGAGTTATCCCATCTGACATAATCCCAAGCCACTGATTTGGGGTCTGGCTTAATAAAAAGAAAAGGTCACCTCTCCTAATAATGGATAGGGCAGGGGCCCAGACATACAAAGGATCAATCATGAGACAGAAGTTTGGAGTACTAAAGAGACAAAAAAAATCATCTTAGGATCTTGCACATGAAATTTTACATAGTTCAGGTTAGTTAATACAGTCTAGCAGATGAAGGAGCAAGGTAAAAACCCACCAGACCAAACAAATGAAGAGGCAATAGGCAGACTACCTGAAAAGGAATTCAGAGTAATGATAGTAAAGATGATCCAAAATCTTGGAAATAGAATGGAGAAAATACAAGAAACGTTTAACAAGGACCTAGAAGACCTAAAGAGCAAACAAACAATGAGGAACAACACAATAAATGAAATTAAAAATTCTCTAGAAGGAATCAATAGCAGAATAACTTAGGCAGAAGAACGGATAAGTGACCTGGAAGATAAAATGGTGGAAATAACTACCACAGAGCCAAATAAAGAAAAAAGAATGAAAAGAATAGAGGAAAATCTTAGAGACTTCTGGGACAACATTAAACGCACCAACATTTGAATTATAGGGGTCCCAGTAGAAGAAGAGAAAAAGAAAGGGACTGAGAAAATATTTGAAGAGACTATAGTTGAAAACTTTTCTATCATGGGAAAGGAAATAGTCGATCAAGTCCAGGGAGTGCAGAGAGTCCTATAAAGGATAAATCCAAGGAGAGACACACAGAGACACATATTAATCAAACTATCAAAAATTAAATACAAAGAAAAAATATTAAAAGCAGCAAGGAAAAACAACAAATAACATACAAGGGAATCCCCATAAGGTTAACAGCTGATCCTTCAGCAGAAACTCTGCAAGCCAGAAGGGACTGGCAGGACATATTGAAAGTGATGAAGGAGAAAAACCTGCAGCCAAGATTACTCTACCCAGCAAGGATCTCATTCAGATCCAACGGAGAAATTAAAAACTCTACAGAGAAGCAAAATTTAAGAGAATTCAGAACCACCAAACCAGCTTTACAACAAATGCTAAAGGAACTTCTCTAGGCAAGAAACACAAGGGAAGGAAAAGACCTACAAAAACAAACCCAAAACAATTAAGAAAATGGTAATAGGAACACACATATCGATAATTACTTAAATGTAAATGGATTAAATGCTCCAGCCAAAAGACATAGACTGGCTGAATGGATACAAAAGCAAGACTTATATATATGCTGTCTATAAGAGACCCACTTCAGACGTGGGGACACATACAGACTGAAAGTGAGGGGATGGAAAAAGATATTCCATGCGAATGGAAATCAATAGAAAGCTGCAGTAGCAATTCTCATATCAGATAAAATAGGCTTTAAAATAAAGACTATTATAAGAGACAAAGAAGAACATATAACAGTTGTAAATAGTTATGCACCCAACATAGGAGCACCTAAATACATAAGGCAAATACTAAAAGCCATAAAAGGGGAAATCCACAGTAACACAATCATAGTAGGGGGCTTTAACACCCCACTTTCACCAGTGGACAGGTCATCCAAAATGAAACTAAATAAGAAAACACAAGCTTTAAATGACACAGTAAATAAGGTGGACTTCATTGATATTTCTAGGACATTCCATCCAAAAACAACAGAATACACTTGCTTCTCAAGTGCTCATGGGACATTCTCCAGGATAGATCATATCTTGGGTCACAAATCAAGACTTGGTAAATTTAAGAAAATTGAAATATCAAGTATCTTTTCCGATTACAACACTATGAGACTAGATATCAATTACAGGAAAAAAAATCTGTAAAAAAATACAAACACATGGAGGCTAAACAATACACTACTTAATAACCAAGAGATCGCTGAGGAAATCAAAAAGTACCTAGAAACAAATGACAATGAAAACATGACGACCCAAAACCTATGGGATGCAGCAGAAGCAGTTCTAAGAGGGAAGTTTATACCAATACAATCCTACCTCAAGAAACAAGAAACATCTCAAATAAACAACCTAACCTTACACGTAAAGCAATTCAAGAAAAAAGGACAAAAAACCCCCTGAAGGAAAGAAATCATAAAGATCAGTTCAGAAATGAATGGAAAAGGGAATGAAAGAAACAATAGAAAAACTCTATAAAACGAAAAGCTAGTTGTTTGAGAAGATAAACTAAATTGATAAACCATTAGCCAGACTCATCAAGAAAAAAATGGAGAAGACTCAAATCAATAGAATTAGAAATGAAAAAGGAGAAGTAATAGTGACACTGCAGAAATACAAAGGATAATGAGAGATTACTGCAAGCAACTATATGCCAATAAAATGGGCAAGTTGGAAGAAATGAACAAATTCTTAGAATAGCACAACGTTCTGAGACTGAACCAGAAAGAAATAGAAAATATAAACAGACCAATCACAAGTAATGAAATTGAAACTGTGATCAAAAATCTTCCAACAAACAAAAGCCCAGGACCAGATGGCTTCACAGGCAAATTCTGTCAAACATTAAGGGAAGAGCTAACACCTATCCACCTCAAACTCTTCCAAAATATAGCAGAGGGAGGAACACTTCTAAACTCACCTACGAGGCCACCATTACCTTGATACCACCACCAGACAAAGATGTCACAATAAAAGAAAACTACAGGCCAATATCATTGATGAACATAGATGCAAAAATCCTCAACAAAATACTAGCAAACAGAATCCAACAGCACATTAAAAGGATCATACACCATGGTCAAGTGGGGTCTATCCCAGGAATGTAAGGATTCTTCAATATACACAAATCAATCAATGTGATACACCATATTAACAACTTAAGGAGAAACACCATATGATCATCTCAATAGATGCAGAAAAAACTTTCAACAAATTTCAACACTGATTTATGATAAAAACTCTCCAGAAAGCAAGCATAGATGTAACTTACCTCAACATAATACAGGTCATGTATGACAAACCCACAGCCAACATCATTCTCAATGGTGAAAAACTGAAACCATTCCCTCCAAGACCAGGAAGAAGAAAAAGTTGCCCACTCTCACCACTATTATTCAACATAGTTTTGGAAGTTTTAGCCACAGCAATCAGAGAAGAAAAAGAAATAAAAGGAATCCAAATTGGAAAAGAAGTAGTAAAACTGTCACTGTTTGCAAATGACATGATACTATACATAGAGAATCCTAAAGACACCACCAGAATACTAGAGCTAATCAATAAATTTGGTAAAGTAGCAGGATACAAAATTAATGCACAGAAATATCTTGCATTCCTATACACTAGTGATGAGAAAATGTGAAAGAGATATTAAGGAAACACTCCCATTTACCATGGCAACAAAAAGAATAAAATACCTAGGAATAAACCTACCCAAGGAGACAAAAGACCTGTATGCGGAAAACTATGATACTGAAGAGAGAAATTAAAGATGATACAAACAGATGTAGAGATATACCATGTTCTTGGATTCGAAGAATCAACATTATAAAAATGACTATACTACCCAAAGCAATCTACAGATTTAATGCAATCCCTATCAAACTACCAATGGTATTTTTCACAGAACTAGAGCTAAATTTTTCACAATTTGTATGGAAACACAAAAGAATCCCGAAGAGCCAAAGCAATCTTGAGAAAGTAAAACGGAGCTGGAGGAAACAGGCTCCCTGACTTCAGACTATACTACAAAGTTACAGTAATCAAGACAGTATGGTACTGGCACAAAAACAGAAATATAGATCAATGGAACAGGATAGAAAGCCCAGAGATAAACCCACACACATACGGTCACCTTATCTTTGATAAAGGAGGCAAGAATATACGGAGAAAAGACAGCCTCTTTAATAAGTGGTGCTGGGAAAACTGGACAGCTACATGTAAAAGAATGAAATTAGAGCACTCCCTAACACCATATACAAAAACAAACTCAAAATGGATTAAATATCTAAATGTAAGGCCAGACACTATAAAACTCTTAGAGGAAAACATAGGCAGAACACTCTATGACATAAATCACAGCAAGATCCTCTTTGACCCACTTCCTAGAGAAATGGAAATAAAAACAGAAATAAATAAATGGGACCTAATGAAACTTAAAAGCTTTTGCACAGCAAAGGATACCATAAACGAGACACAAGTCGGAAAGACAACTCTCAGAATGGGAGAAAATATTTGCAAACGAAGTAACTGACAAAGGATTAATCTCCAAATATACAAGCAGCTCGTGCAGCTCAATGTCAAAAAAACAAACAACCCAATCCAAAAATGGGCAGAAGACCTAAATAGACATTTCTCCAAAGAAGATATACAGACTGCCAACAAACACATGAAAGGATGCTTAGCATCACTAACCATTAGAGAAATGCTAATCAAAACTACTGTATCTCCTCACACCAGTCAGAATGGCCATCATCAAAGAAGCTACAAACAATAAATGCTGGAGAGGGTGCAGTGAAAAGGGAACACTCTTGCACTGTTGGTGGGAATGTAAATTGATACAGCCACTATGGAGAACAGTATGGAAGTTCCTTAAAAATCTAAAAGTAGAACTGCCATATGACCCAGCAATCCCAGTGCTGGACAAATACCCAGAGAAAGCCATAATTCAAAAAGAGTCATGTACCACAATGTTCATTGCAGCACTATTTACAATAGCCCGGGCATGGAAGCAATCTAAGTGTCCATTGACAGATGAATGGATAAAGAAGATGTGCCACATATACACAATGGAATATTACTCAGCCATAAAAAAACCAAATTTGAGTTATTTGTAGTGAGGTGGATGGACCTAGAGTCTGTCAAACAGAGTAAAGTAAGTCAGAAAAAGAAAAACAATTATCATATGCTAACACATATATATGGAATCAAAAAAAAAAAGGTTCTGACGAACCTAGGTGCAGGACAGGAATAAAGACGGAGATGTAGAGAATGGACTTGAGGACATGGGGAAGGGGAAGGGGAAGCTGAGACGAAGTGTGAGAGTAGCATTGACATATATGCCTACCAACTGTAAAATAGATAGCTAGTGGGAAGCAGCCACATAGCACAGGGAGATCAGCTCAGTGGTTTGTGACCACCTAGAGGGGTGGGATAGGGAGGGTGGGAGGGAGACACAAGAGGGAGGAGATATGGGGAGATATATATATATATATATATATATATATATATATATATATATATATATCTGATTCATTGTTATAAAGCAGAAACTAACACACCATTGTAAAGCAATTATACTCCAATAAAGATGTTAAAAATAGAAAAATTTTAAAATAAAAATAAATAAATAAATAAGTGTAAAAAAATAGGTCTGAAAAATGGAAAAGAGGTTTGGAAATTTAAAAATACAAGATTTTTAATTTTTTAAATTAAAGTTCTGTTTCTATTTATCAATCAACAAAAATAATGTCTAAATATTAAAGTAGTACAATATTATTATATTTTGAGTGTCTTCAATAAATAAATTAAAATTTTATATTGGATTTTATTTTATTTTTTTTTACTCTCCTTTGGATCAATCAGTAAAAAGAGTGAGGTTTTATTACTCAACAAACAATGACTTATAGCATAAATGTCAGGGAAAGAAATTTCACTTGTCCCGAATTTCTTAGAAATAAAAAGAACAAAATCTGTATATTTTTATCCTGTCTCTAATAGGAGCATTCAAATAGTCCATTACACCCCAGCATTCTTTTAATGAACTTTAATGAGCCATTGATGCAGTCCAACAGTATGCAATAAATGCCAAAAATATTTGTGCCTTCTAAATCCCTTATTTAATTTGTGCCTCCATATCTAATTACTTGGCTTCCAAAACAGTCTTTCTATTTTTAATGTGCACAGCCCACATTCAAATGAGATCCATGGAACTAAAATACTAAGCCTTTAAGTTGAGATTTAAGGATATGTAAAAATCAGATTGCTAATTTCAAATGGAAGTATTATTTTCATACTAAAATTCTCACTCTCAGATTTAATTTGCTACAAAATACTTAGCCATGAAACTATATTAACATGAGTCATAAGACTCTCCAGACTAATGGAAATTTTATAGACAATATTGCAGAAAAGGAGAAAAAAAAACTTGGAAAATGAAGGAGAGAGAACAGCATTATTACATTAAGATTATTCCTTAAATGTAACCCTCTACCAAAAAATAAGATCTATTTCAGATATCAAATGTGTTCTATAGGTGGGTGAAGAGAGATGGAGATTAATGGTAGAGATGCTGTTAATATTTATTAAAATGTTTTATCTTCCGATAAAAGGGATTCAATATAAAGGAGTAATACCATAAGTAAAAGTTTAACAGAGACATTTGGAGACATATTGGAGAATGGCTCTCTGTCCTTTGAGGATGATCTTCAGGTTTCTGAGCTCTGAAGAGTCTTGGCTACCATTTTCAAATTCATTCCATGAATGTTTATTGGACAGCATATGCTAGGAAGAGTTGTGGACCGGGGTGATACATAAAGATTATTGGGACATAGCCCTTTCTGTATGTTCACAGTGTACTAGGAATAACAAGGAGTTAAATAGCTGCATACAATGGAAAAAGACTTGAAATTTTGTGGTATATACATGATATTCTAAAAGCAAAGAAAATTAAAGAATGTATCCTGCTACTGAGAAATGAAAATGTAGAAGTCCCATAATTCTATGTAGTTAAAACCAGAGTTCTCAAACTCATTTGACCACATGTTATTTCTTCCTCACTATCCCTATTAACACCTGACAAAAATGTGTTCTTCAGACACATTTTTTAGAGAAAAGATGTGTGATAACTCTGGTTCTCCAGACTGGTTGATCAGCAGAAATACACAGGGACATTTCAGACCCTACCATGGAGGTGTTGATTCAGTGTTTTACTGTGTCTTTGGTAGGAACATAGCATTTGTATATATTAAAAAATAGTAATAATAGATGAAAGAAAAAAGTAAAAGGACAAAATAAGGGCAAAAGAAAGGAAATAAAGGCATATTTCAGATATTTTGGGGGTTCCATTCCAGACCATCACAATAAAGTGAATATCTCAATAAAGCAAGTCATACAAATGTCTTGGTTTCCCAGTGCATATAAAAGTTATGTTTACACTATACTGTAGTCTATTAAATGTGCAGTAGCATTGTGTCTAAAAAACCAATGTGCATCCCTTAATTAAAAAATGCCTTATTGCTAAATATTGCTAGCCATCATCTGTCAACACGAGGTTGCCATAAATCTTCAATGTATGAAAACAGCAATATCTGGGAAGCCCAATAAAGCAAAGTGCAATTAAAAGAGGTAACCTTGTACAATCATCCCTCAGTATTCATGGGGGATTGATTCAGGACCCCCCAAGAAACCAAAATCCACCAGTGCTCAAGTCCTTTATATAAAATGGCATAGTATTTGCATGTAACATTATATACTTCCTCTTGTATTCTTTAAATCACCTCTAGGTTACTTACGATAACTAATACAATGTAAATGCTATATAAATAGTTGTAAATACAATGTAAATGCTGTGTAAATTGTTGCCGTGAGTGACAAATTCTGATTTTGCTTTTTGGAATATTCTGGGTTTACTTTAATGTTTTTGAGACATGGTTGGTTGTATCTGCAGATGCAAAACCCACAGATACAGTCGACTGTGATAAAGTATGGTCATGTTTGGGAACTAAGATAAATTGAAAACTATAAAGGGAAGAGTGACATGTAATCAGATTCTAAGACTGGCTGGGCTCAAATCATGAAGAATATCACAAAACATAAGATTTAACCAGTAAGCAATTAAAAACAAAACATAGTTTAACAAAGTGTAATGTAATTAGATTGTTCTTCAGAATGACTGCTCTGGTAATAGGAAGATATGAGCAGGGAGAAACCTATTTTAACAATCCAGGTGTATAGTTTTGGCCCTGTTTTGATCCTATGGGTACTGAAAACGGTGAATGCCGGAAGCAATTCTGAGAAGGAATCATTAAGATGGATGACTTGGATTTGAGGGATCATGGAAGAGGAGATTTTGATGGTCATTGGAGTCTTTAGCATAAGCAAAATAATAATAATAATGGCAATGACATTAACTGAAGACAATGAAAGAGCTGAAAATATCAGGGTTTTTTTGAGAAAAGATAAGTCATTAATATTAAAGGAGAGTTTACTGTATGCCAATTACTTTTCTAAGTGCTTTACACATATTAAATCATTTAATCCTCAGAGCTATGCTGTGATGTAAGTGCTATTATTATTTCCAAAATATCAAGGAAGAAAGTGAGTAAAAGGGGTTTAGTAATTCACCCAATATTAAAAGTTATTAAGTGGCAGGAACAAGGACTGAGACTGATTTAGTCTAACTCTAGAATATGCGCTAATGCACTACTGATGCTAATTCAAGCGCCTATTGGTTTTCATTAAACAGTAGCCAGGAGTTTCTCTCTTTGTCTCTGCTTCTTTAAAATACACAAGATCATCTAAAGCAATAATCATAACTATATATTTGGGGGGTTTTAATATATGTATTGAATAAATGCAATATTTATAAAAATAATACTTCAAATTTGGCAAGGAGGGAATGGAGATATACAGAAATAATGTTTATGCATTTTACTGGAACAAAGTAAGTATAAAGCTGAAGTAGATTATGATAAATTAAGATGTAAACTATCAGCTCTAGAGAAATTTTAAAAGACAGTAAGGAAATAATTTAAAACTTATAATTACTTGGTCAAAGTACAAATTTCCAGTAATAAGATAAATAAGTCCTGGGGATGTAATGTTCAGAATAGTGACTATAGTTAACAATATTGTATTGTAAATTTGAAGATTGCTAAGAGAATAGATCTTAAAAGTGCTCATCAGAGAAAACAATTTTAACTCTATATGGTGATTGATGTCAGCTAAACTTTTTATTGTAATCACTTTGTAACATATACATATATCAAATCATTAAGTTGTGCACTTAAAATAGTATGTTATATGTCAATTATATCTTAATATAATTAATATTAATATAGAAGGCATCAAAATATTACAATGTAAAACATTCACTTAATATTATTACAAGGATTTGGCTCACATGATTATGGAGTCTGGCAAGTCCAAAATCCACAGAGTCAATGTCCCAGTTCAAGTTCAAAGGCCAGGAGGCTGCTATAAAACCAGGAAGAGCTGATGTTCCAGTTTGAATGCTGTGAGGCAGGAAAATTCTGTTTTATTTGGGAGAGGACAATCTACTGAGTCTACCAATTAAATATTAATCTTATCCAAAAACACCCTTGAGGAAACATCCACTGTTTGACCAGATATCTAAGCATGTCATAGCTCAGTCAAATTGACAGATTAAAATTAACCATCATAGTGTATGTTCTAATTTTGTGATTCTATTTTGCTTTTTAATGTCCTTAATTCTACCAGTTGCTTCCAGGACAGACTTCTCTCCTCATGCCTATTTTCTCCCATATCCTATTGTACGTCTGATATTTGCTTTATACGTCTTCTATGAATATCAAACTGCATGGCCAAGGCAGAAGACTCATTCCTACTAGTTTCATGAAGGACAATGAAGGAATCCAAAAGTGATGGGAAATGGCTGAGATTTCACAGTATTATGATAAATTATTTATAGACAATAGCAAATTCACATACTATGATTACATGAAAGATATAGTTTTCGTACCTAGAAAGTTCTACGATATTTAAAGATTAACTATAAACTCATTTTGAATTTGGAACTCAGTTCTTATCAGCATGGCTTTTACAATATTTAAAAAATGACAAACAAAAAGCCCAGAATATACTAGTTGTTTGGAAATATCCTGGCTATTTGGTGTAACACCTCCAAATGACTGATTCAATCTTTTTTTTTAAATTTTGGGTATTCTAGTATCTTCCAACTCAGTAACAGCCACCCCCTCCCACCATCTCTCTCTCTCTCTCTCTCTCTCTCTCTCTCTCTCTCTCTCTCTCACACACACACACACACACACACACCCCAAGAAAAGAGTCAGAGATAAATTACCAAGTTCAATTTCAATTACTCTATGAAATTTAGCATTTAACCTGCGTATATAAAATAATTCATACATACGTGCAATCACCGTAACTGGGGTTCTTATGATTATGGAATATATGACTTCTGTGGTTATTTCATTCTTATGTCCTCTGTGTTGTAGGTACTTATATAAATTTTAGAGAAGGAAGCATTCATATATTTGATGAAAAAGTGTCACAGGAAAGCAGAAAAAACATTTGATGGACTTACTCCAACTAATGTACATCAAACAAATTGGTTTGAATGCTATTAATACAAAAGAGCAAGACAGGTCTTTCAGTTCAAAAATTTAAGTCAGTAAGTAATTATTGAGCATATTACAGTGGCAAGGTCCTAGAAAGATATTAAAAGACAAAAACCAGTGCTACATTTCTTCAAGAATAACTCAGTCTATGGAAGATTGGGTGAGAAAATAATGACAAAAGCATGACAAATATTGTATAAACATATCTGTACGTGTGTGTGGGAGAGAGTGAGAGAGATTTAACTTTAAATTTGCAAGAAGGTGTCCTCATTTGCTTAGCTAATTAAAAAAATTAATTAAATATGTAACTTTTGAAATGGGCCTTAAAAGTTTGAATGTGGAGATGTGAGAAGGAAAACAAAAAGTTCCCTTCTTCAAAAAGCTTCAAAAAGTTGAAGCTACAATGTAAGGAAATATTGGAGAGAATCACTGTTTTGACTGATGGGTTGTGTTTTATTCTGACTTAGCTTGTGAAGTCAATAAAAACAAGCAAAGAAAAAAAGGCTCTAGAGGACACAGACTCAATAAGTAAAGATGACTATAATAATGCTTGATATCTTTTCACCGTCCTTGTGATAAATTTTCCTTTGAGATAAATCTCAGATTACAAAGAACCCCATTGTTAATAATACTTTTGAAATTACTCTAAAGGAAAATTAATGCATTTCTGAATAAGACCTATGATACGTGCCTATTTCCTTAATCTTGCAGCCAAAAATCTTCCTAAAAGCAACTGCCTTCCATCAGGGTCATTCTAGGTCTGCAGTTCTGTATCTATGAAACCAAGATTAGATACCCTTTCTTGTGTCATAAACATGTTTATAAGTTTCCTCTACCATGGTCACTCTAAGGACACACTTGAGTTTACTCCAAGGGGAAAGTGAAGCCTATCATTTGATTTTACATTGTAGTATATTATGCACTATCTTTGTGATATGTGTTACATTTGTCATAAGTTCAGAGGACAGCCAATGTGAAGATGAATGGAAGATCTGTGCTTTAACTCTGATTGACAGGGGCAAAGCTGATCGATGGTATTTCTTTTAAAATTATCCCCTTCTTTTGCCAGATATATTCATGTTTCTAGGAACCAAGTCATCTATTCTTTACATTAATTACCTTTCAACAAGTAGCATCTCCCTTTTAAAAATAGTACATTTAATATATAATTTATTAAAAGATGTGTTGTGACTTGAAGCAGTGGATCAGTAACATTGCTACTGTCAATTCAGTTGGAAGGGAAATAAAGTACCCATTATGAAAGGATGGATGAATAGACGTAATTAGATGAATGTGTGAATGAATGAATTCAGAATTCTAGCGTATTTAGGAAATCCTCATGTGGTTTAGAGGATTGTTGAATTCAGATAAATTTTATAAGCAAGTGAACATAGTATCTCCCATTTCTTTGGAGCTCTCTGCCTTTACCTAGTTCCTCTTTCTAGCGTGAATAAGAAGCATGTTATCACATACACTTAAATATGCATCACAATTTAGACAATTTCAGAAAATATAAAATGTCCACATTAAAAAAATTTAGAAAAAGACAGAGTATCCCAAATATTATATGTCCTTGGCATAGAATCTAAAAATTTCTACTAACCTAATTTGTTCATATAACTTCTACATACAATGTCTTATTTAATCTACAGAGAAAGGAAATAGCTTGCACAGAGGTTAGACTTATAGTAAAAGGCAAAGCAAAGATTTAAGCCAGAATCTGATTCCAAAGGCCGTATATTATCCAAATTAGCATGCTTCCCCAGAGCATCGGAAAGTATTTTCTCCTTCTAAATTACTTATATGAAGGAAGACAAATGTAGCTAATACCTACCCCACTGATAAATATTGCCTTATACTTTCAATTCGATTATACTTATAACTTTGAGTGCACAAATGCAGAAGTTCCCACAGATATCTTAGTGTATTATATTATTTGTTGATGTTATTGTTATATAGTATTAAATGATCACATCTTGATAAATTAAAACCTGCTCCTGAGTGTTGTAAGCTGATGTTTGAAACAGCAGTGTGCATTTTGTCAATTAGAATTTCATAATTCCCAGAGGATGACTGACTGTAACATAATAATTTTATTATTTTTTCTTTTCCATTATGGTTTATTACAGAATATTGAATACAGTTCCCTGTGCTATACAATAGGACCTTGTTGTTTATCCAGTCTATATAAAATAGTTTGCATCCGCTAACACCGAACTCCCAATCCAACCCTCCCCTGTCTCCCCTCCCACTTGGCCACCACAGGTCTGTTCTCTATGCCTGGAGGTCTGTTTCTGTTTCGTACGTTAAGTTCATTTGTGTTGTATTTTAGATTCCACATATAAGTGACATCACATAAAGTAACTTTAAACATAGACAAAGAGATGAAAGAGAAAGAAAGGTAACTGAAGCAACATGTAGAAGGAGTTGACAATCTTGAAGGAGAAGTTGAAGAAAGGGGAGTAAGAGCTCAAGTCCCGGGATGAATGGAAGGGGATTAAATTTAAGGAACAGGTAGAAGGTTTGGCTAAAGTCTGAAGGGAGAGTGTCTTTTTTTTTTTTTTTTACAAGTATATAAAGTGCAATACAGCAACTTCTTCCTTCTTCAAAAGTATAAGCCTTTCAAATACGGCATCTCTCACTTTTAGTTGCTAGCCTCAGTGTATCTTGAGCCTCACCTACTTTTCTTTTCTTTCGAGGCTCAGTTGGTGAAATGGTGTCCCTCCTCCACATCACCAAACCCTTTAGCCTTCCCCTCATCACTTTCCAGTTGTTTGGTTACAAAGGCATATGGCGCAGTCCATCTTTTATTCTTTCCCCTGTATTTTCAACACTACCACTTCTATGACCGACATTGTTGAGTAGCTTAAAGTACTGACTCTGAGGCCCAAATGCCTTTATTCAAACTCCGATTCTACCATTTACCAGATGAGTAACCTGGGGCAAGTTATTTAATCCTTCCATGCCTCGAATTATTCATTTATAAAATAGAGATGACAAAGCTAACCCATGGAAAATGCCTAGAAAAATATCTATTACACATTAAAATTCAATAAATATATTTTACTGTATCTTGTCTGTCACCCTTCAATTTTTTATTTTTTTAAATTTATTTTATTTATTTTTTTATTGGAGTATAATTGCTTTACAATGGTGTGTTAGTTGCTGCTTTATAACAAAGTGAATCATTTATACATATACATATGTTCCCATATCTCTTCCCCCTTGCGTCTCCCTCCCTCCCACCCTCCCTATCCCACCCCTCCAGACGGTCACAAAGCACCGAGCTGATCTCCCTGTGCTATGCAGCTGCTTCCCACTAGCTATCTACCTTACGTTTGGTAGTGTATACATGTCCATGCCTCTCTCTCACTTTGTCACAGCTTACCCTTCCCCCCCCCATATCCTCAAGTACATTCTCTAGTAGGTCTGTGTCTTTATTTCTGTCTTACCCTAGATTCTTCTTAAATTTTTTTTTCTTAAATTCCATATATATGTGTTAGCATATGGTATTTGTCTTCTCTTTCTGACTTACTTCACTCTGTATGACAGACTCTAGGTCTATCCACCTCATTACAAATAGCTCAATTAGTGAAAGTGGGGTGTTAAAGTCCCCTACTATGATTGTGTTACTGTCGATTTCCCCTTTTATGGCTGTTAGTATTTGCCTTATGTATTGAGGTGCTCCTATGTTGGGTGCATAAATATTTACAATTGTTATATATTCTTCTTGGGTTAATCCCTTGATCATTATGTAGTTTCCTTCTTTGTCTCTTCTAAGAATCTTTATTTTAAAGTCTATTTTGTCTGATATGAGAATTGCTACTCCAGCTTTCTTTTGGTTTCCATTTGCATGAAATACCTTTTTCCATCCCCTTACTTTCAGTCTTATGTGTCTCTAGGTCTGAAGTGGGTCTCTTGTAGACAGCAAATATATAGATCTTGTTTTTGTATCCATTCAGCCAATCTGTGTCTTTTGGTGGGAGCATTTAGTCCATTTACCTTTAAGGTATTTATCGATATTTATGTTCCTATTCCCATTTTCTTAATTGTTTTGGGTTCGTTATTGTAGGTCTTTTCGTTCTCCTGTGTTTCTTGCCTAGAGAAGTTCCTTTAGCAGTTGTTGTAAAGCTGGTTTGGTCGTGCTGAACTCTCTCAGCTTTTGCTTGTCTGTAAATTTTTAATTTCTCCATCAAATCTGAATGAGCTCCTTGCTGGGTAGAGTAATCTTGGCTGCAGGTTTTTCTCCTTCATCACTTTAAATATGTCCTGCCAGTCCCTTCTGGCTTGCAGAGTTTCTGCTGAAGGATCAGCTGTTAACCTTATGGGGATTCCCTTGTGTGTTATTTGTTGTTTTTCTCTTGCTGCTTTTAATATGTTTTCTTTGTATTTAATTTTTGACAGTTTGATTAATATATGTCTTGGCGTATTTCTATTTATCCTGTATGGGACTCTCTGTGCTTCCTGGACTTGATTAACTATTTCCTTTCCCATATTAGGGAACTTTTCAACTATAATCTCTTCAAATATTTTCTCAGTCCCTTTCTTTTTCTCTTCTTCTTCTGGAACTCCTATAATTCGAATGTTGATGTGTTTAATGTTGTCCCAGAGGTCTCTGAGACTGTCCTCAGGTCTTTTCATTCTTTTTTCTTTATTCTGCTCTGCAGTAGTTATTTCCACTATTTTATCTTCCAGGTCACTTATCCGTTCTTCTGCCTCAGTTATTCTGCTATTGATCCCATCTAGAATATTTTTAATTTCATTTATTGTGTTGTTCATCGTTGTTTGTTTCACCTTTAGTTTTTCAGAGTCCTTGTTAAATGTTTCTTGCATTTGCTCTCTTCTATTTCCAAAATTTTGGATCATCTTTACTGTCATTATTCTGAATTCTTTATCAGGTACACTGCCTATTTCCTCTTCATTTGTTAGGTCTGGTGGGTTTTTTTCTTGCTCCTTCATCTGCTGTGTGTTTTTCTGTCTTCTCATTTTGCTTATCTTACTGTGTTTGGGGTCTCCTTTTTGCAGGCTGCAGGTTCATAGTTCCTGTTGTTTTTGGTGTCTGTTCCCAGTGGCTAAGGCTGGTTCAGTGGGTTGTGTAGGCTTCCTGGTGGAGGGGACTAGTGCCTGTGTTCTGGTGGATGAGGCTGGATCTTGTCTTTCTGGTGGGCAGGTCCACATCTGGTGGTGTGTTTTGGGGTGTCTGTGGACTTATTATGATTTTAGGCAGCCTCTCTGCTAATGGGTGGGGTTGTGTTCCTGTCTTGCTAGTTGTTTGGCATAGGATGTCCAGCACTGTAGCTTGCTGGTCGTTGAGTGAAGCTGGGTGCTGGTGTTGAGATGTAGATCTCTGGGAGATTTTTGCCATTTGATATTATGTGGAGCTGGGAGGTCTCTTGTGGACCAGTATCCTAAAGTTGGCTCTCC
Source organism: Stenella coeruleoalba (assembly GCF_951394435.1). Classification (NCBI taxonomy): domain Eukaryota; kingdom Metazoa; phylum Chordata; class Mammalia; order Artiodactyla; family Delphinidae; genus Stenella; species Stenella coeruleoalba. The sequence goes on along the minus strand of NC_137159.1, from coordinate 79,994,312 downwards.
CACGTCAGAGGCACAGCACTGACTCCTGGCTGCAGCACCAAGAGTCTTTCATCCACACGGCTCAGAATAAAAGGGAGAAAAAGTAGAAAGAAAGTATTAGTAGAAGTAGAAAGAAAGAAAGAAAGGAGGGAGGGAGGATTGAAGGAAGGAAGGAGAGAAGGAAGGAAAAAAAGAAAGAAAGATGATAAAGTAAAATAAAATAAAGATAAAATATAATAAAGTTATTAAAATTAAAAAATAATTAAGAGAAAAAAAAATTTTTAAAAAAAAGGCGGACGGATAGAACCCTAGGACAAATGGTGGAAGCAAAGCTATACAGACACAATCTCACACAGAAGCATACACATACACACTCACAAAAAGAGAAAAAGGGGGAAAAATATATATCGTTGCTCCCAAAGTCCACCTCCTCAGTTTGGGATGATTCGTTGTCTATTCAAGTATTCCACAGATGCAGGGTACATCAAGTTGATTGTGGAGCTTTAATCCGCTGCTTCTGAGGCTCCTGGGAGAGATTTCCCTTTCTCTTCTTTGTTCTCACAGCTCCCGGGGCTCAGTTTTGGATTTGGCCCCGCCTCTGCGTATAGGTCACCGTAGGGCGTCTGTTCTTCGCTCAGGCAGGACGGGGTTAAAGGAGCCGCTGATTCGGCGGCTCTGGCTCACTCAGGCCAGGGAAGGGAGGGGCACGGAGTGAGGGGCGGGCCTGCGGCGGCAGAGGCCGGCGTGACGTTGCCCCAGCCTGAGGCGCAACGTGCGTTCTACCTGGGGAGTTGTCCCTGGATCCCGGGACCCTGGCAGTGGCGGGCTGCACAGGCTCCCCGGAAGGGGGGTGTGGATAGTGACCTGTGCTCGTACACAGGCTTCTTGGTGGCGGCAGCAGCAGCCTTAGCGTCTCGTGCCCATCTCTGGGGTCTGCGCTTTTAGCCGCGGCTCGCGCCCGTCTCTGGAGCTCCTTTAAGCAGCTCTCTTAATCCCCTCAACTCGCGCACCAGGAAACAAAGAGGGAAGAAAAAGTCTCTTGCCTCTTCGGCAGGTCCAGACTTTTTCCTGGACTCCCTCCCAGCCAGCCATGGCGCACTAGCCCCTTCAGGCTGTGTTCACGCCGCCAACCCCAGTCCTCTCCCTGCGCTCCGACCGAAGCCCGAGCCTCAGCTCCCAGCCCCGCCCTCCCCCCCCCCCCCCCCCCGGCGGGTGAGCAGACAAGCCTCTCGGGCCGGTGAGTGCCGGTCGGCACCGATCCTCTGTGCGGAAATCTCCCCGCTTGGCCCTCCGCACCCCTGTGGCTGTGCTCTCCTCCGCGGCTTCGAAGCTCCCCCTCCGCCACCCGCAGTCTCCGCCCGCGAAGGGGCTTATAGTGTGTGTAAACCTTTACTCCTCCACGGCTCCCTCCCACTGTTGCAGGTACAGTCCCTATCCTTTTGTCTCTGTTTATTCTTTTTTCTTTTTCCCTACCCAGGTACATGGTGGTGGGGGGGTGGTTCTTGCCTTTTGGGAGGTCTGAGGTCTTCTGCCAGCGTTCAGTAGGCGTTGTGTAGGAGTTGTTCCACGTGTAGATGTATTTCTGATGTATCTGTGGGGAGGAATGTGATCTCCGCGTCTTACACTTCCGCCATCTTCCCGGAAGCCCCCACCCTTCAAATTTTTGATGCCCTAAAATTTACCAATAACATTAATTCAGAATTAAGTTCTAACCACCACACTCAATCTTCCCTTCTCATCCAAGCTTCCTCAATATGTGTGCTCCACCAATGTTACATTTTCTCCACTCACTTTCTGATAAAATGCTCTTCAGTCTGGTTTCTACTCAATACTGTATTTAAACTACTTTCATAAATCTCCACAGCTTTTGACAATATGGACCACTCTCTTCATACTTAAATTTTTAACACTCTTAGATTCCATCCTTACACACAGTCTTGGTTCTCCCTATCTGTCTCAGACTATAATTGTATATGCATCTTGAAAGTTTCCTTTTCCTTTGTCTTATCTGCTAAATGATGCTAATCCTTACAGTTCTGTACTAGTCTAATTACTCATATAAATCTACATACATCCTTGATATAAAATATTTACTCATTACTGCACATTTTCATCCTGTATCTCTCTTCTGAACTTTAAACATCTATGTCTAGGTGTACAAGAATCACCTCAATATACTGCTTTATATTTTTATGTACTGCTTTATATTTTATATTGTTCCATATTGCTATATATTTTCCCCTCCCACGTATTCACATATATTCTCAGCCGGCAAGATCTTGATTCACTTGTCCATGTTAGAAACCTGAGAATAAGGCTAGATACTATTCTCTCATATTCTGATTCAAATAATCATTAACTTTTGCCAATGTTTGAATATGCAATATTTTAAAAATCAGGTCCTTCCTTTTCTTTCCATTAACACTGATCTAAGACATGTCTTCATCATCCCTGGAATAGACAATTTAAATAATCTTTTAAAATGTTTTCTTGTCTCAAACTTGGGCAACTGAATTCCATTTCATCCCAAGTAGCAGAGAGTAATGTGAAAATGAGATTCTGATTGAGTCATTTTCCTGCTAAGAACTTGCTGTAGCTACAGGTAAAAAAACAAAAGAACAACAACAACAAAAACCTGACAGAGTCTTTAACTGCATGTCCCCTACCAGTGTCTCATGGCAAATTTGCTTTGTCTTCTATGCTTTATCAATTCTGAAGTTCTTGAAGTTACACTCACGTTCATGCTGCGTTTGAATTTCCTGTGGCTTTGCTTATGTTGTTGCCACCATCTAAAATATTCTTCCTCCTCTTTTTAATTTAATTCATTATTTTCTTGCCCTTTGCTTTGCAATTCAGGCATTGCTTCTTGAGTCTTCTTTCCTGAACTCATCTTCCTCACAGGTGAATTGAAGAGCTCTTTTGCAAAACATTCATGTTGTCTATAAACAGTGGTATCAGGCACTTGCCATATTGATTTTAACTATATATTTCAGTAATATACCATGATCTCCTCAAAGGCAAGTATTATATTCTATTAATCTTTGTATTCACAGAATTTAGCATAGTATCTGTCACATACTAGGGCTTGGTAAATGCTTAATACAAAAATGATAAAATGTTCTCAATTGTTTAGAAATAATGAATTTTGTCAAAAATCAAAGTTCCACAAATTTATGAATTTTTCTATATTTGTAAATCTTCGGGATAAATCCAACTTTTTCATGATATATTATCTTTATGTTTTATTGCTGATTTGATTTACTAAAATAAAATTTTTGGCTTTTCTAAATATGTGCTTAAGGGGTATTAGTCTATACTTTTGTTATTGTTTTATTTTTAATATAATAGCTGCGATTTGGCATCAGGGTTATACTGACCTCAAAATCTTTGGAAATCTCTGAACATGAATGTACTTTTATTTCTTTCTGTGTGTGAATATTTTTACAAATACATTTATGCATGCATGCACTCTAAGTAGTAACGTTTATCTTGTTTTACGTGTATGCACATGAATATTGGGTATGGTTCTATGCATTTGTGTGAGTGCTTTAGTGAAGTATCAGTAGAAGTCACTATAGTATTTACTGGTCGACATGAATATGCACACACTTTTCCTGTGTTCATGTTTCTATGATGGGAGAATGCTTTGGCGGGTCCATGTGCATTTACGTGTGTGTGCTCATCCTGTGACTGTGCCCATGCATTATACATGTTTTCTGTATATATGAACTTTCACGTGGTTTTAAACATTAAGTTTCAGGTGCACCACCTATTTTGTAGAGTTAAAGTTGTCTATCTCAGAGGAAAAAAAATAATTCAAAATGGAAAACTGCCTTTGCTGGATATAAACTCTCTGCTCCCTTTGCTCACTCACATTTGCATCCCTTAGTTTCCAGTGCTTTATATAACCTGATGCTGCCAGGACTATTTGAAGAATTCTTGCTTCAGGTCCCTCCCGGCAGTCTATGAAAAATTCATACCCAGCTCTTGCCAAGACTGAATTCCAGCAAAGATTTTGCTAGGTAGGAGGTGGCAGCTATGTCCTGATATGCACCTGTCTCAGGGTAGTCTCTGAATAGAGGGCAAAATCTTTCCTAAACACTTCCATTTTAATTTTTGGTAGAGCCCAGCTTTCCATCTGAGAAGCATGAATTCTCTTTTATTCAGTAAAGCCAATGGTTTCTTATCTTCAGATTCTCATTTCTTAAGTTGTACAAGGATCTTTACAATTTAAAATCATTTTCACACGTTATCTTAGATGCTCTTGTGTGACCTTGGTCATCTCATTTCTCTGAGTTTCGGGTTTTTTTCAGTTTCTGCAGAACTATGATAATAATCAGTGCCCTTATAACTGGACACAGGTACAGTGAGGATGTAAAGGAGATAGTGAGTTCATGAGCTCAAAAACTGTAAGATTAATATAAACATGCAAGACTATTACTTATTGTTATTATTGTCATTCTTCTTCTTCTCAGTAAGACTATAGAGCATAAAAGACATTATAAGGTACTCAATTCAAAGACTCAAAGCCCAATTTCACATTCTCTATTGATACACCTGAAAAAAAAACAAGCTATAAGCTATTTTCTTTATACCAAAGGGAGTCCACAAGATAACACATTTTGTCCACTATATTCAGAGTACTGAATTTAACTAATAATCAGTGTTAGCAAATGAGTGAGTAAGTGGCATTCTAATATACTGTTGACAGTGTTGGTGTATGCTACTTTGCAAATTGTTTAGCTGGGTCTATCAAAATTTAAATTCTATCTAATCTTTGACCCATTCATTCCCATTCTTGGTATCTAAACTAAGGGAAAAAAATCATACATAAAAACACATTTTCGTATATAAATACACACACACACATATATATGTATTTTACAGGGATTGCAAGTTAATGTATACTACGTATGTATATAAATAGAGGTGCATGTGCATGCATTTGTAAATATACATCTATGGTGAGCGTATATATGAGATATGTGTATTTGTTACAATTTTAATAGCTAATCATAGAGAACCAACTCAAGGTCCATCTGTAAGTGAAGGTTAAATAAACTTGCTGTTTTCATATCACAGGATTCCATGAGCCATAAAAAGAATAGTTTAGATCTAGTAGTAACATTGAAAAATAACTACACTATAGTATTACATTAAAAAAGCAAGTTGTAGAAAAATATGCCTGGTATACACCCACTAATCAAAAATAATATTTACAAATATAAATAGATTGGTTTAGGGGCAAAGGTGGGCTTTGTCTCTACATGATTCTGCAGTAAGCTTGATTTTTATGACCAGGTATCATTTTTATAATAAACTGAAGTCTATCAATATGATGAAGAAACAGTACACTAAAAGCATTTACATTTTCAAGAGACAAAAAGTATATTAAAGCTCTTTAGAGACCATTCCGTTGCACCACTAACTGAAAGCAGCAGTGTGACCTAGCAGTTGGAAATGGATATCTAATAACTGTATTCTAATTCTGGCTCCTTCAATGCCGCCCTGTGGGTCCTCTGGAGGCAGCAGTTTCACTGTAGTCTTTTCTTTACAGTTTATTATGGGATTATAATAGCTATAATTTCCTTCTCTGGATTTTTCTTCTGAATTAAAACAGTTTTCTTGATTAGAAAGCAGTCCCTTGAGAAATGAAAGAGGCTAGGGGAAGAATTTTCTTAGGGAATGCAGATTCTCCAACAAGCTGTATCACACCGAATGTGCTGACCCTAACATTTTGATTCAGGAGAAACTGAGTTAAAATTTATATTCCAGGGCTTCCCTGGTGGCGCAGTGGTTGAGAGTCCACGTGCCGATGCAGGGGACACGGGTTCGTGCCCCGGTCCGGGAGGATCCCACATGCCGCGGAGCGGCTGGGCCCGTGAGCCATGGCCGCTGAGCCTGCGCGTCCGGAGCCTGTGCTCCGCAACGGGAGAGGCCACAACAGTGAGAGGCCCGCATACCGGAAAAAAAAAAAAAAGAGAAAGTTTATATTCCAGTAAACTTAAAATTTAAAAAACAATGATTTTGTCCCTAATGGGCAGTACGAAGGGCAAGACTGCTTTGCCGAGTAGCTCTTTCTCTGTGTGTTTAAGCTTTAATCAGAACTTGCAAGAAGAGCTCAGGGCTGGTCCTTGAATCTCAGTCCCCTGGGGAATCCAGGAAATATCTTGGGGTGCTCTGTCCTTACTCTCAGAAGTAGACCCCTGTACAGAATCTAGATAGATTAAAAAATATAAATAAAACATATCTGGGGGTATTTCAAATGGTATGGAAGAAATAAAGTAAAAAATCATGAATTTTCAGTCTTGACTCTGCCAGTTACTAACTGTAAGAACTTAAGTAAGTCACATACTCCCTGAAATTTGATTCTGATCATTATGTAATGTCCTTCTTTGTCCCTGATATATATACTGGCTTGTAAATCTTCTCTGTTTGAAATTTATGGCTACTCCTTTTTCTTTTGGTTAATAGTAGCAAGGTATATTTTTCTCTATCATTTGTTTTTAATTTATATGTTTCTTTATATTCAAAGTGGGTTTCCTGTAGACAACATATAGTTGGGTCATTTATTTTTCTTCCAATCTGCTCTGACAATCTCTGTCTTTGTACTGGCGCATTTATACCATTTATCTTCAAAATGATTGTTAATGTATTTAGATTAACATTTACCATATTTGTTACCATTTTCTATTTGCTGCCGTGGTTCTTTGTTCCTATTTTTCCTCCTATTCTTTCTTCTGCCTTTTGTGGCTTCAATTGAGCATTTTATACAATTCAGTTTTCTCTTCCTTCTTAGCATATTAGTTATACATCTTTTTTTTTCATTTTTTTAGTGGTTGCCGCAGAGGTTGCAAACATATTTACAATGAATCCAAGTCCACTTTCAAATAACACTATACCACTTCATGGGTTTTGTGAGTACCTTATTATAACTAAATAATCCTAATTGCCCCTCTATCCTTTGTATCATTGCTGTCATTCATTTCACTTATATAAAGCATCCATAAATATGTGCATATATGTATGTGTTTGTATATATATATATAATATATATGTATGGTATATACCTAAGCATGCATAATCAAATACATTGTTGATATTATTAGTTTTTTGAACGACTTTTTATCTGTTAGACTGATTAAGAAAAACAAAAATTTTATTTTACCTTCACTTATTCATACTTTGATGCTCTTCCTTTCTTCATATAGATCTGAATTTCTGAGCTACATTATTTTTCTTAACATTTCTTTCAAGGCGTGTCTACTAGCAACAAATCCCATCGGTGCTTGCTGTATGAGAAAGTATTTATTTCCTCTTCACTTTTGAGGGATAATCTTTCACAGTATAAAATTATAGGTTGGTGGTTTGTTCCTTTTTACTATTAACTACTTTAAATAATTCACTCCTCTCTCTTCTTGTTTGTATGGTTTCTGAGGAGAAGTGTAAATCTTATCTTCGTTCCTCAACAGGTGGGAGTTTTTCCCTCTGATTTCTTTCAGGATTTTTTCCTTATCTATGATTTTCTGTAGTTTGAAAATGATATTCCTATATGTAATTTTTTGACATTTTGATGTTCTCTGAGTTTCCTGGATCTGTGGTTTGATGTCTGGCACTAATCTGAGGAAATTCTCAGTCATTATTGTTTTAAATATTTCTTCTGTTCCCTTTGCTTTTTCTTCTCCTTCTGGTATTCCCATTACATGAATGTTGTACATTTTGCATTTTCCCACCGTTTTTGAAGATTGTGTTCTGTTTTTTGTTGTTGTTTTTAGTTTTGATCTCTTTGCTTCTCAGTTTTCAAAGTTTCTTGAGCTATATCCTCAAGCTCAGATATTATTTTCTCATCTGTGTTCAGTCTACTCATTAGTCCATTAATGACATTCTTCATTTCTGTTATTTTTTTTTTTCTTTTATTCCTAGCTTTTCTTTTTGGTTCTTTCTTAGGATTTCCATTTCTGCTTACATGTCCACCTGTTCTTGCAGGATGTCTACTTTATCTATTAGAGCCCTTAGCATATTAATTAGAGTTGTTTTAAATTCCTGGTCTGATAATTCCAGCATCCTGCCATGTATGGTTCTGATGCTTGCTCTTTCTCTTTAAATTGTGTTTTTTGTCTTTTATTATGCCATGTAATATTTTTTTTTGATAGCTGGTTGTAATGTACCCAGTAAAAGGAACTGCTATATTGGTATCAATATAATTAAACACATATTGAGAAAAAAATAAATATATATGCACATGTATTTAAGTATTTTGAGATTTATTAAACACTTACAATGTCCAGATATGAGACTAAGACTTGTACATAATTATAACTACTTTCATACTTCATCACCTTTCATTTTTTTTGGTGAGCAGGTAAGAAAAACTATTTTCTTTGGATTTGTTTTTGTGGCAAATGCTATTACTGCTTGAGAAAGTGTCCAGGTCCTCTACAAAATGAATGCATTTCCAGATTTAGAAGAAGAAGAAACTTAGAGATCTTCCATACCTTTTCTATTCCTTCATGTCTACTAATGAAGAAACTGAAGCCCAGAGAATTTAATTTTTTAGCCATTATGCATTTTATTATTATTTATTTTACAATATAATGGTATAACACAAAGAAAGTAGTAGTGGAAATAGGACTCAATCTATTGTGCCTGGACTCCCAAGACCAAAGCTCTATGCAATGTTTTCTATAGCAGCTTTTACAATTCATTTTTTAAACTCTTCATTTTGAGATAATTTTAGACCTACACAAGAATTTCAAAAATAATACAGAGTTCATATATACCCTTCACTCAGCTTCCCCTAATGCTATATCACATCCATATTAAATTAATAAAACCAAGAAATTAACATTAATATACTGCTACTACTAAATTACAGATTTTTAAATGTTCAGAATAGGCAAATGCATAGGCATAGAAAGTAGATTATTTGGCATGGGTTGGTGAGAGAAGGGAATGGTGGGTGACTGCTTAATGGGTATAGGGTGTTCTTTAAGGATAATGAAAATGTTTTGGACACAGATAGAAGTCACGACACTGTAAATGCATTAAAAGACCCTGACCTGCACACTTTAAAATGGTTAACTGTTGGGACTTCCCTGGCGGTCCAGTGGTTAAGACTCCACCCTTCCATCCACTGCAGGGGGTGTGGGTTCTGTCCTTGGTCTGGGCACTAAGATGTCACATGCCATGCGGCGTAGCTGAAAAAAAAAAAATAAAATGGTTAACTGTAGTTTATCTGAATTTTACTTCAATTAAAAAAAAATTGATGAGAGTGAAACTGTTACAATAGGCTCTTACAATAGTCCAGATGAGAGATAACACTAACTTAGACTATCCTGGGAGCAGAGAAGATGGAGAAATTTTAGAAAATGTAGGTTTGTTTAGAAAAGAAAATTGATATGATTGGTGATGGCTTAGGCATGGGAGTACAGGAAGACATAGCTGATTTATAATATAAATATTTCCCCTATTCACATACTAGTTACTCCCTTCTGGATAATCTTGGATCATTTTTGACTTGATTCTAGTGAAACATGCATCACAGGAAATTATATCAATATTATATTGTAGGTTTGTTCACCTTGATACACTGTAAGGTTCCAAAGCATATACTGATCTATTAATTTTTGTATTCCCATTGTTTGTCTCAGCATTTGTTACACAGTAGGTGCTCTATGACTTTTGGATGAACGATGATGATTGCATATAAACAGTTGTGTTCATGATGTAAATGCCTGAGAATCCTTGTAAATTTCTTAGCCAATCTTTTGTTCATGAATATTGAGAACATCAAACTATCCTTTCTGAATTAAATAAAATATTGCAGTTGTAATCAGTGATGTCATTATAGTACTGTGTACTCCTAACATTATATCCATAGATATGACTGAGTTTACTAAATGAGTACATGCATTAGAAAACCTCTTTGCCCTTGTGATGAATTAATGCAGGAAACATATTTAGACAAAATTTTAATTTTTGGATTTCTCTAAAACAGCCTGATTACTCATTTGCCAGAAGATAAATGGCTTGTTAGAAATAGAAAGCTTTAATATTGTAAATATTTCAGCTCTCTTGAAATTAGTCTGCAAATGTAACCAATCAAATCTCAAAATATATTTTTAAAAATAGACAAGATGATCTTAAATATGTCTGTAAGAATAAATGTAGTCTAATAATTGTGATACCGAGATACTTCTGAGATTAATTATGTTAATGAGCCATAATGATTTACATGGCCCATGGCCGTGTGAGAATAGGCAGACACATTAACGACATAGCATATGAAATTCTTAAAAAGACATTATACATAGAAGTTAATATATTTTAAAATATTTAAAATTTAAAATTAGTATTTGAGTAATGAATTGTTCAGAAATGATGCTTGGACACCCACTGTTTCGTAGAAAAAGTATTGAACAAGCCAGATATGTATTTCACATTTATGCTAAAATAAACTAAATACAGTTTATATTTTCAAAACCATAAAAGAAGTAAAAGAAAGTATAATGAATAGTCCTGTTATAGTCTTGGCTTATTAAAAAGTTTTTATGTACGTGGGCCTCTCACTGTTGTGGCCTCTCTCGTTGCAGAGCACAGGCTCCGGACACGCAGGCTCAGCGGCCATGGCTCACGGACCCAGCCGCTCCGCGGCGTGTGGGATCTTCCCGGACCGAGGCACGAACCCGTGTCCCCTGCATCGGCAGGCGGACTCTCAGCCACTGCGCCACCAGGGAAACCCTTAAAAAGTTTTTAAAGCATAACAGTAAAAGCAGAAACCATGGAGAAAATGACTGATTAGATTTTATAGGTAATTTTAAAAATAAATATACCAAACTGCCAAGCTGAATAAAAGTGATAAATTTAAGAAAAATATTTCAACATATATAAAATAAGAAGGTTTGTCATCCTTTACATTAAAAGTTATCATACATCAGTAATAGAAATATTCTGTAGGATAACGAATCTGTGTCACCGTGACACCATTAAACTAACAATTTAACTTACATTTTCCCTAAAGAAATTGTCAGATAAGGGAAAGTGATGTAATATAAATATTTTCATCACAGTGTTGTTAAAACTAGCAAAATAAAATTGGACTAAACATAAATGTCCAATAATAGATTTCAGATTACGTGAGTAGAATTATCATGTAAACATAAAATAAGCGATGATGAAGAAATATGAAATAATAGTGTAGATATATACTGACACATATAAAAATTCTTATATCATTAATATTAAAAAGCAGATTTCAAAATGTATACTGTGATTATATATATGTGTATGAGTGTGTATAGGTAGAAAAAATTAAATGGAAATGTATAGACTGCTACTGAAAAATAAATGTGTGCACATATGCGTATGTGCATGTATATACTTCTGTGCCAGTGTGTATGGATAGAGATAGAAGTAAAGTTACAGTGTAATGTCACAAATTAAAATGTTAGCCGTTATTTTTGAGTGATGTGTTTAGGAGTGACTTTTGTTGTTACTTTTACTTTTATAGAACTGTTCATTTGTAATTGAATTTTTAACAGTTCAGCATTGATAGTGGGGAGTATGTGCTTTTGTTTGTTAATTTGAATTTTTAGACTTAGTTCCCTAAAGCATTATATACTCCAGGGATAATGAGTGTTTGAAAGCTTCCAAGTAGAAGCCATTAATCTTGAGGGAGCTGCTACAAAGAGCTTCAGTTATCTTTAGCTCTGAACAATACTAGAGGCTTAATAAAAGAAATAAAAATGTCTTTTTATTGGTAAATGGGTGGTTTCAGGACATAGAGATTGGCAATAATAATAATAATAATAATAATAATAATGAACAGGAGTTTTCAACCTTGCATGAATGGGGTACAAGAATTGAGTGTATGCATTAGGCTCTACACTTGAAAGCAGCACCTGAGGCTTGATTCTAAAGCAGTCGTTTGTCTGGACACAGACTCAGAGAATTTTTGTTGCCTGAATCCAACTAGGGATAACTAAATTATGGTACTGAAAGACTGCCATATTTGCTTTGGGAGAACCTTTCATGCAAGGGGCTACAAGTGCATTTTAAATATAAGAGAACCAGACCTTCATGGAGCTTACAGAGCAAGTAACAAGAAAATAAATTTTATGAGTAAGAACATATAGATAGGTGGTAGAAATCAGGTTAAGAATTTCTTTCATTGTAACCTAGTAAGAGTTTGTAGGGAAGAGACCTAGAGTAATAATATCCACCAAAAAGAAACAAATAATTATGAATAGCCAAATGGACTTAGATCAATTTGCAAATATTATGGCTTGTCCTCATATTCATGTACAAATAATTTTCAAGCAGACGAGATGCATTTTAAGTGACTATATATGCAGTAAAAATATTTATCAATATATAAAGAAGAGTCAGTATGATCCAGATCATGTTCCCCAAACATAATACATCAAATTATATATATATAAATATATATTAATATATATTTAAAATAATGTACCTCTAGCTAGTTATTGATCTATCTATCACAATAGACCATCTTAAGAAAATATATTTTAAAGGAAGAATGATGGTAAATTATTGTCTTGGTTTCATACAGAAATTTTAAGACAAAAATCATTAGAGTAAATCTGAATAGTATAATAAAGAATTAACTACATGAAAATAAGAAGTATCAACAAAGATAAAAGCTGCTGCTTCAGAAAACTAATAAAATAGACATGAACCCAGCAAGAGTCATCAAGAGTACACCGTAGAGAAGACAAAGCCATATAATATTGAAAATAAGAGAAAGGATACAGCTACAGATTTATAGAAAAATATGTAAAAACTAAGAAATACTAAGAACAAATTAACTATGAAAACACTAGGAAAATATTAATGAAAACATAGATTACATATACAATTTTAGAAAAACATATATCACTGAAATAAAGTATTAATTAAAATCCTGAAGAATTTTGTGCCTAACAAAAGCCACATTTGTAGTAAAAAATGTACTAGCTCAGACTGTGAGCAAACTCAGATAAGATCATCAGAGCCGGGGGAGACAATCCGAAGATGATTATACGCTTAGGAATAAGAGCTGCCTGTACTAGCCAAGTCCAGAACAGTTGCTCTAAAGTCCATAAACTCATGGGCTAAATAAATGTGGGTTTTTTGTTTGTTTGTTTTGCAGCTGAAGTGTTGTGGTTGTTTATCATGCAGCACTATTGAAGAAATGGATAATGGATACAAACTCAAAGAGTTAACATCCCTTGCTTAAAGAGCACAGTTGGTTAAGCTGAAATTTGAACCCAGGTCTGTCTGGCTCCAAAACCCATACACTCCAGCAAAGGAAATAAATTCTAGAATGACTTCTAAGGACATGGCTGTTAAGAAGTACACCCACTCAATTTTCAAAAACTTAGGATCATACAGAATATGTTCTCCTAATAAAATGCCATTTAGCTATGATAAATAAAGAGCAGTTAAAAATATTGATACATTTAGAAATTTAAAAACAAATTCTAAATAATTTAGAAGAAATGATTCATGAAATTAAAAAATATTTAGAACTGAACCAAAGCAAGGTTATAATAGGTCAAAATTTAAGGAAAGAAGCTAAACTAGTACTTGGGAAATTAGCATCCTTAAATGTTTACAACTGACAATAAAAAAGGCTGAAAAATAATTGATTAAGCATCTACTTTGAGAAGTTAGAAAATTCATATACTCATTAAATATAAAATAATTGAAGTAAAGACATAAACAGTTTAATAGCAAACTATTAAAGTAGAAAACAATAGAGATAATAAACAAAACCAAATGTTGGTTCTTTGAATGACCTGAAAACTATAAAGCTAATAAAATTGATTAAGAATAATAAAAGGAAAGTCATGAATAAACAATATCAGGGATTAAAAAAGACTATAGATATAATTGCTGCAGAGTTTAAAAGGGTTAGAGAATGTTATAAAACTGCTTATTGTTGGCAAGTATTAGAAGAGGTAAAAATGGAAAAGCCTAGGGCTTCCCTGGTGGCTCAGTGGTTGAGAGTCCACCTGCCGATGCAGGGGACACGGGTTCGTGCCCTGCTCCGGGAAGATCCCACATGCGGCGGAGCGGCTGGGCCCGTGAGCCATGGCTGCTGAGCCTGCACGTCTGGAGCCTGTGCTCCGCAACGGGAGAGGCCACAACAGTGAGAGGCCCGCGTACCGCAAAAAAAAAAAAAAAAAAAGGAAAAGCCTAAAAGAAGCGATAGATGAAAACTGACCTGACAAGAAGAGATGAAAAAAACATTGAATATTCCTACAGTCTTTGAATAAAATTGATCTGTTAATAATTATCTTACCACAAAGAGTAGACAAATTTCAGATGTTTTCACATGTTAACTCCTCCAAATATTGAGAGTAAGTTAATCCTACTCTTAAAGAAATCATCTTACAAAAAGGAGTAAAGTGAAAAGAGTAATGCACAAAAAACAAGTCCACAAATTATTTTTGTGACATTTATAAGAATTTTAACAAGAAAACTAGACATGGACCATATTAAAAAGGAAATTTAGAGACCATGTTGTCTTGTAAACATGGAGGTAAACAACTAAACGTAATAGAGGTATAACCTGTTACACGCATCCTCATATAACATTTTCTCAATAGAATGCCTATGGTTTTTCAATCCCCAAATTTCATAGAATTCCCATTTTTCAGCACAATACTTCATGTTTTATGTTTACATAGGAAATATAAAACACAGGCATACCTCAAAGATATTGCTGGCTCAATTCCAGGCCAAGCAATAAAGCACACATCCCAAGACAGTGAGTCATAGAAATTTTTTGGTATCCCAGTGCACATAAAATTTATATTTACACTGTACTGTAGTCTATTAAGTTTGCAATAGCATTATGTCTAAAAAAAATGTACATACCTTAATTTAAAAGACTTTTTTGCTAAAAATGCTAACCATCATCTGAGCCTAATCTTTTCTGTGGTGGAGTCTTGCCTCAATGTTGACGGCCGCTGACTGATCAGGGTGGGTACTTGCTAAAGGTTGGAGAGGCTGTGGAAATTTCTTAAAGTAAGACAACAATGCAGTTTGCCTCATCAATTGACTCTTTCTTTCATGAACGATATCTCTGCAGCATGTAATGCTGTCTGATAGCATTCTACCCACAATAGAACTTCTTTCAAAATTGGAGTCAGTCCTCTCAAACCCTGCTGCTTTGTCAACTAAGTTTATGTAATATTCTAAATCCCTTGTCGTTTCAACAGCATCTTCACCAGGAGTAGATTACATCTCTAGAAACCACTTTCATTGCTCATCCGTGAGGCAACTCTTCATCTGTTCAAGTTTTATCATAAGGTACACCAATTCAGTCACATCTTCAGGCTCCACATTTAATTCTAGTTCTCTTGTTATTTCCACTTCTGCAGTTACTTCCTCCTGAAATCTTGAACCCTTCAAGTCATCCACGAGGGTTGGAATCAACTTCCTTCAAACTCCTGTTAATGTTGACACTTTGGCCTCTTCCCATGAATCACAAATGTTCTTACTGGTATCTAGAATGATGAATCCTTTCCAGAAGGTTTTGAATTGACTTTGCCTAGATCCATCAGAGGAATGTATGACAGCTATAGCCTAATGAAATGCATTTCTTAAATAATAAGACTTGAAAGTCAAAATGACTTCTTGATGCACGGGCTGCAGAATGGATGTTGTGTTAGCAGGCGTGAAAACATTAATCTTGTACATCTTCATCAAAGCTCTTGGGTCACCCGGTGCATTGCCAATGAGCAGTAATATTTTGAAAGGGATCTCTTTTTCTGAGTGGTAGGTCTCAACAGTGGGCTTAAAATATTCAGTAAACCATGTTGTAAACAGATGTGCTGTCATCCAGGCTTTGTTGTTCCATATTTAGAACAGAGGCAGAGTAGATTTAGTATAATTCTTAAAGCCCTAGGGTTATAAAAATGGTAAATGAGCATTAGGTTCAACTTCAAGTCACCAGTTGCATTAACCCTCAACAAGAGAGTCAGGCTATCCTTTGAAGCTTTGAAGCCAGAAAATGACTTCTTTCTAGCTGTGAAAGTCCTAGATGGCATCTTCCTCCAGTGTAAGGCATTTCATCTACATTGACGATCCATTGTTTAGTGTAACCGCCTTCATTAATGATCTCAGCTAGGTATTCTGGATAATTTGCTGCACCCTCTGTAACAGCACTTGCTGCTACACCTTGCACTTTGATGTTACAAAGACGGCTTCTGTCCTTAATCCTCATGAACCAATCTCTGCCAGCTTCGAACTTCTCTTCTGAAGCTTCATCGCCTCTCTCAGCCTTCATAGAAGTAAAGAGAGTTAGAGCCTTGTTCCAGATTAAGACTTTGGCTTAAGGGGAATGTTGTGGCTGGTTTGATTTTCTACCCAGACCACTAAAACCTTCTTCATATCAACAACAAGGCTGTTTTGCTTTCCTGTCATTTGTGTGTTCACTGAAGTACCACTTTTAATTTCCTTCCAGAGCTTTCCCTATGCATCATAACTTGGCTAACTGGTGCAATAGGCCTAGCTTTAGACGCATCTCAGCTTTTGGCATGACTTCCTCACTAAGCTCCATCTTTCAAGCATTTGATTTAAAGTGAGAGATGAGTGACTCTTCCTTTCACTGGAACATTTAGAGGCCATTGTAGGGGTATTAATTGGCCTGATTTCAATACTGTTGAGTCTCAGGGAATAGGGTGGCCTGAGGAGAAAAGGAGAGATGGAGGAACCGGTTGGTGGCACAGTCAGAGCACACACAATTATCGATTAAGTTTGTTGTCTCTTACAGGAACTGTTTGTACTGCCCGAAAACAATTACAATACTAACATCACTGATCACAGATCATCATAACAAACGTAATAATAAGAAAAAAGTTTGAAATATTGTGAGAATTACCAAAATGTGACACAGAAATATGAAATGAGAAATGCTGTTGGAAAAACAGTGCTGATAGACTTGCTTGATGCAGGGTTGCCACAAATTTGTGAATATGCAGTATCTGGGAAGTGCAATAAAAGGAGGTTTACCTGTCCAAGGTCCCCAAAACTTAATACGTCTTAAACAAGCCATGTGTATTAATATCCTTGAGTTACATTCCAAACACAATTGTTAGCACTACAGAATGATTTTTAGATCGTTTTTTAAGTCTCATTTTTCAATAAATAAGATGCACATCTTAGGTACCTTGGGGCTAAGGTGGCCCTGGAGTTTCATCCTTATTGTGAGCAGATTCACAGGCATGGATTCTTCTGAACATTTCTAAATGTTATTTTGTATTAATCCTTATTTTTGCCTTGTTTTCAGCACAAAAGTAATGAGAATGTATAGAAGAAAATTTTGGAAAAGGAAATAAGGAAAGGAGAAATGTTATTTATGTGAAAAAGATTATACTACATGCAAAGTGAGCACACATGTATAGTGCCCTGTACCACATTACCACCCATCACATTTCTGCACCTTGTAATGGACAGGTCCAGGCACTTGCCAGAAACACACATCAAGTATGTATGTGATATCCGGGTGTATAGAAAAGAATGAAATGATGCCATTTGCAGCAACATGGATGGACCTAGAGGTTATTATACTAAGTGAAGTAAGTCAAAAAGAGAAAGACAAATACCATATGATATCACTTATATGTGGGATCTAAAATATGATACAAATGAACCTATTTATGAAACAGAAACAGACAGACATAGAGAACAGACTTGTGGTTGCCAAGGAGGAGGAGGTGTGGGGGAGGGATGGATTCGGAGTGTGGGATTAGCAGATGTAAACTATTATATATAAAATGGATAAACAAAAAGATCCTACTGTATAGTACAGGGAACTATATTCAATATCCTATAATAAATCATAAGGGAAAAGAATATTTAAAAGAATATATATATAAGAATATATTTTATATAAAACTGAGTCACTTTGCTGTACACCAGAAACTAACACGACATTGTAAATCAACTATGCTTCAATAAAAAATAAAAATTAAATTAAATTAAAATTTTAAAAAAGAGCTTGATACAAATATCAAATGTAAACAGAACTGGAAGGAAAACTATTTGGCTTGAAATAAATGTGAAAAGTATTTTATCAACAACAACAACAAAAAATTGCTGATGATTAGTGGTAGTTATCTATATTAAAAGGAATTAAGCAAAGTATAAAATGGACAACACAATGTTTAAGAAGTACTTATTACAGGAATGCAAGGATTTTTTCCCTACCATTAAAAAAATGAATTACAGTAACACAGATTAACAGATTAAAGGAAAAGCAACAAATTGAATGTTTCAATAGATACCAAAAAGGCATTCAAAAATGTTCAACAAAAACATTTAGAAAAATAAAGATGAAATGGAAAAACCAGAGATTTACTCCCGAATTTCCTAATAGACACACAAAAATCTAACATGTTGTCCCTATAAATTATTAAATTATTATAATTTGTAGCAGAGTTTAGCAAGATTGCTGGATACTAGGTCCATTAACAAGAGTTGGTTGCAAATCTATGCACCTCAACTAAAAATGAGAAAATGTAATCTGAAGTAATAGACTTTTTTTAGTAGTAACAAAAATATAGGGTGCCTAGTTACATTTAAAGAAGCACACGATGTTTCTTTAAGATCTAAGTTAAAATTGTCCATATTCTTGGATAGGAAGTCCTAGTATTTAAACATGTCTGTTTTCCCTAATCTATTGATTCAATACAGTTCTAATAAAAATTATACAACTATAAAAATTATTGAAAAGTATAAGGATACTTTCAGTAATGTGAAACAAATCACATGCTCATGAAAAGAAATCTCAATTTCTTAATATTATAATATATATATGCCTATCTATATATTTTCTGTAAACTGGTCTAATAGAACTCTGTGAATTAATCCTGAGTCTGAAATCATGGGTAAATGGCCAAAAAATAATAACTTTGAATAAGAACAAGGAAGGGCTATATTTCACAGGTATCTGCCCTTTACCTATCCTGTTCAATTTCTTTCTTTCTTCACTAATGGCTTGGTTGAAGACATTACACGGTGACACATTGTCATATTCACCTCCAGTGTATAGTTATGATTGTTAGGTCATATGCCATACCCCAGAGCCCAGATCCAAAATGCTTTTGACAGGTTTGAACAAGAGGTTATAGTTAGCTTGAAAGGTGACAAGGAAAATGAAAAATTATACATCTGAGACTAAAAATTGTATGCAAAATTGTGTAATAGGGCAATTTGATGTCTTTTCCAGAGTCTCCCACTTTCCAGGTTGGAAGCCATTTAGATGCCATTTCTCATCATTCTGCACATGGGTCACCATACTGAGTTCCCCAGGAGATATGACACAATGAAAGTTCTAATCAGTTACCCACACCTTATTTCTGATTTTTACTTTTTTCTGCCCTAGGTAACTGAGACATACAACTAAATTAAAATATATGTATATATATTAAAGTCTTCTTTATCATACTCTCTCTTGAAAAAGACCTCAGAATCATCTGTAAAACACCACTTCCTGTCTGTCACATACGGCCCCCTTCTCAAGTACTTAATGAGCCCCAAACCCAAGAGAGAAAGAGAAGGAGTAGAAAAAATAAAAGACAGGAAGACAGAAAAACAAAGCTTAGATAGATCTTAAATCCTTTTGGAATGAACCAAATAAAGCTGTGTTTATCCTCCCCCCAGATCTCTTAGCTTCTGGCACCTTTACGTATTTCCCTTTTTTTTTTTTTTCTGAGATTGCTGCAATATTTCTACTTGTTCGTCGTGAAAAGAGGAGGAAACAGTGGCCTGCATCCTTACTCCGGGATTACAGGAGGTCTGATTGTTGAATTTTGCTAGACAGCAGATAATTTGTCAGCTTCCAGGAGCTAGTTAAACATTCATCTCTTTTTCTTGCCGGAAATTGATATTCCGAAGACATTTTAACAAGACCAGATCACTATTAGCTTTCATTTTTAGAATAATATTTAGTAGTCATTTACAGACAGTGATTTCTCAGCTACCCACCAAATTGGGCAGTTCAGCCCTGAATGTGTCCTTGGAGCAGAGAATTTTTGGTTTGTAACAACACGAAATATTGCTACATTTTTAATTCCCAGCAGGCCTGTTGCTACAAATTGAAGATTCTCTTGGCTTCCCTGCGATGCAAACACTGCACTTCTGGCTTGGTGATGCTTCATGTCGTTTATTAAACACTGCTTTAGAAAGTAGATAAACACAAGGGGGATATCACATTAAGCAAAGTATAACTCATTCCCACCTTACCATAAGTTTACTCAATTAAATTGCTTTAGACTTAGATATTGCCGTTTAAAATTTCGGGAAGTAATTTGTTCAACCATTGGAAAGACTTTAAGCATTTGCAAAGAAATATTTGTCTTACCTTTCTAGGCTCCCAAGCCAAGCTCAGAGAGAAAGTAGGCTTGCTGGTAATATATACCAGATATATCTGGTCTCTGTTATTCATGTTCTGATAACAAACAGGTGAGAAAAGCTCAGGCAAATCATTTTAATAATGGTAATTCAGGGGAAGGGGGCAGGGTATGTGCAAACTTCAAACTCTCATCATACTGGTCAGATATTTTAAACTCACCCAATGCCTACTTAAGGTTCCTTGTATGTGAAATACTAAAAAGGATTTAACAACTCATTTCTATGAATTTTTAAGCTCTAATGATACAAGCCTAGGTAATAAATATTATGAGAGTAGCATGTCTGGAAGCCATTTAAGCATTCATTTTTATAACCTACTTCATATTCTTTCTAACTTTAATCTTAGCATTGGAAGTAGTCTGATTTATAACTATCAAACTCAATTTACTTTCTCATAGGGAATGGAAGTCCTGATGGGGAGAGAAATAGAGGGGAAAAAAGCTTCACAATGTAATATTGGCGGCTGACTAGATTAGGAGCCACAGCTGGTCAATATGGAAAAAAAAAAAAAAAACAGGGGTCATTGTATCATGAAGCCTGAATGAAATTCCATGCACTGCTTGACATCTTTAAACCTCACAGGGCCCCAAAGTTCTAGGCATGGGTCTTCCTGCTCTCTCCAGATGTGCCCCCCACCCCACAGGAAAGGCTCCCCACATCGTACACTGGACCAGCTACACCCAACCCAGGCCTCCACCTAATGGGTATCACCTCCCCACCAGTGTGAGAAATTATTCAATAGTACAATCACGTCCTCCTGCAGGTACTAAGAATCACTTCACCCTCTTGCCACTCACTATAAAGCCTGCCTCCCAGAGTCCCAAGTGCAGCCCCATGTGGCCCTGCCTGGCATCTGGTGTTCTCCTCCCTGCAGCTGTGGGTACATGTGACTAATAAACCACTGTCCATGTCATCTGTCCAGTGTCAGGTGCCATGCACATGGCTGGCTGTACTATTTAGGACAAACATCCCTCCTTCAGCAATGGGATGAAAGGAGGTAGGCAGAACGGTTGGATCAGTGGTAAAAAGTGAACCAAGGGAGATGAGAACTCTATTGATATCCTTCATGGAGCATTTTATATACTCCTTCAGACAAAGATTGGATTCAGTGAGGCCAATTCTTTGTCACCTTATTATATACTCTACTGGTTTGGAAGTTATGGTTTGAATTTGTATTACTTTAGTGACTGTTCTTCAGTTTTAACACAAATAAGGTCGTATCATGATCTAGATTTTATTCCTATCTGGGAAAAATAAAAGGATCTGCTGCCATTTCATACAGATTACGTAAAAAAGTATGATGCCTATTTGATTCCTATGTTCTTTTACATACGCAATATAACTTATGAATAACATGTAAGTTGTGGAACTAATATGTAATTATATTGATTATTGGTTTTTATAAATTCATTACTTCCCTTCTGCTTTTCCGTCCTCCTCCTGAGTCCAGAGGGTGCTTAGTTCTCTGACCCCTGCAGAGTTGCTGAACTCTGAGCCACATTTCCTGTTTACTGTCCCATGCCCAGTTGTCAGGTGAGTAAGCACCCCCCTGCAAAGGAGTCTCCATTATGTTTCTTGACCTGAAAGACATTTTTCTTATTTTTATCATTCTTATCATAGTTTTTTAATCATAGCTTTATTGCTTCATCATCTCCATATACTATCATAATTTATCCAGAAGTGTTTTGTTTTTGTTACCTTCTAAGACTAGAAGACTGATCCTACAGAAATTAATAAAGCCATCTTAAGAGGAAATCAGCACTGGACTTAAGAAATTTTGCGACAACCCTGATTGAAACGGTGTCATTCCTAAACAAGGATCCAGTCATTCATTTAACAAATGCCTGTGTGCCGATCTCCCTTCTAAGGGTTAGGGAGAAGACAGAGAAGCTCCTAGAGATGGTTAATACTCAGTCCCATGTTCCAAAGATCCCATAATCTGCCTGAGGAATAGACACATATGTGCCATTCTGTTGCACAGCAATTCGTGTTATAATAGACACACATACTGGATGTTAATTGTGTGTTTTAACAAGGTGACAATAAGTGATTATCTCTACCTGGGTAGGAGAAAGTTGGAAAAAGCTTCACAGTGAAGTTAATATTTGAATTGTGCCATGAAGTGTTAATAAGATTTAGTCAATCAAGGAGAAGAATTAAGGAATGCCAAAGAGAAAGAGAGGCTAAGCAAAGGCAAAGGGCATGGCCATGCATTCATTCATTCACCAATTGATTGATCAGCTGATTGATTCAATAAACAGGAATCCTGGACTTACCTTGGGTTAAATATTGTGCAAGGTAGCTATAGAGACACAAACCCTGCTGCCAGGAACGCCATGGGTCATGGGGAGGGAAGTCATAAAACAATCAAGGTGCAGCCAGCTCTGTGTAAGGACATAGGCGAGCACAGGACTTCTAGGTATTTGTGTCATAGTAAAGCATCTCCTGGAGCATCACTAGTTTAGACAATTGCTTTTTCTGATAATGAAAATAAAGCGAAGCTCAGAAGAGTCTAACAAAATCAGCCTTTCTAAACACTAGCTTCCCAAGGCCCCTATAATACCTCCTGCCTCTTGCCCCCATTAAAAGTGCATTTCATTTGTCCTAAATTCATCTCATTCCCCCTATTTCTCTGAGGTGCTTTCAGTCATTCCACTTCACAGCGCGCCCTGCGCACTCATTTGCTGCTGGCGTCGGATTCACCTTCAATCCTGAGTGACAGATTTGGAAAAGAACCCCGTTAGAACCCAGCTAATGAGCCCCCATGGGCTCCTCTAATAGCCAAATGACTGTTTATTTTCATCTTTTGAGTTAAGAAAGAGACTGCAAGTCAAGGAAGAATTTAGAATAAAGAAGCACTAATTGAATCAGAAAAACACCTGTGCTTCTCAACCTATATTTATTTATGTCCTTTAATCTGATGTTATCTGAAAGGTACAGAGTTTTTTAAACATGCTAATTATGTGCTATAGGGAAAACAGACTCAATAAAAACTAAGAATTAACAGCATCGAGAAAAAAAAACAACAAAAAAAATCAGGGAACAAAGGAATTTTATAGCCTTTTACCCCGGAGTACTTTTTATATGAAAACACCAAATGAAATATTCTTTTTTAAATTGTATTTATTATGATTCTATACTAAAAGTGAGATATGGTCATCGGATGTTATTTGCAAATATTTACATATTTGAGTGAAAAAACATTACCCAGTAAGTGAAAAACCCTGAATTGTCATTGAAAAGTCATAAAGAGTGTCTATTGTGTGTCTTTTTTTGTCTTTTTTTTTATGGTTCCTGAGAAGCAGCTGTTAGAGGCTACATTTGATGCTAGAATAGCTGGCTGCAGTGACAGACCACTGGGACTCCAAGGTGACAATCATTTTAATTGTTTCTAAACGTGCAATGACTGCAGGAATCTCCAACAATGTGAATATTTCATAACCCATGATTACTGTGTACCCGTCTGCCTTTTATCCTCATCAGAAATATAGATACCAGCTGTCTTCTTTTCATAAGAGATCAACTATTGTTGTGAATGAATAATCTGTTGTTGGTAATGTGAACACTCAAATCGAATAACAGAGTTACTTCCCACACACAAGAGCACAGAACCTTTTGGATTTGACCTAGGTGAGAAGGTGGAGCTGAAACAAAAAACAAAAATACTCAATATTTGACACTCTGAGATATGCCTTTTTACTCTTTCTTTATTCCTACCACAGCAATATTCCTTCCCACTCCATAATTGTGTACTTACTAAAACTATGGTAAATGATGAGCACACAAATATTTTCTTGCCTCTGTTAGCCCAACCAAGTCTTTCATAGCTAACTAACTTCTAGCCATGTGGGGTTCAGAAAGATGTATAGCACTGGTATTAATCCCTATTCCTCCAAACTTCTCCTAAGTGTCTTCCCTTCCCACGATTGACTTTTTATGCATTGCAGATGCCATTTTGAATTCTACCACAGCAATGCCAGTTGACTTTGACATGTTTCTACAGCTTCTTCCTACATATTACAATCATGCCCTAATTGGCATTGCCATCTGTTGAATGGGAATGCAGGCTTATTATTCTAGAAACACACAGAGACAATGGGGCAGATATATATGGCGCAGTGCAAAGAATATATTATTTAAAGACAATTAGTTTAGGATTCATATAGAGATCCTGGAACTTGAGGGTCTTCATTGTGAACAAAGACAAAATGCTAGATTCCAAGTATATTCCCAAGGTATACAAAGAACCCAAGGGAAGACAAAAATGTATACTTCTTGAAAAATATTAAAGTATATGGGTTCAAATTAAAATTACAGATTGTCTCCACTTTATTTATCACAGCTTTCTTTAAAAAAGAGTTGACTCAAATAGAAATGTCCTTTAAAATAAGAACTAGCCTAACAAGTTATAGCATAAAACTTATGTATGTAAATAATGGAGAAAATGGAAAGAGTAAAGGAAATGAACACAAGGCAGCTACCATGTATCAGAATGGAATTCACAGCATGTAGAGAAATGGTTCATGCAAAGTGTTTTGTATGACCTCAAAGATATTAAACAGGTCATTTATATGAAGAAAAAAATCAAAGAATAAATAAAGAGAAGGATAGGCAATTTTTGATGGCAGAGTTCAGGAAACTGAGGGAAAATATTAAACAAATATATAGATGAACGCCACATTAGAAGCAATAAATTTAAAAGCAACTCACATCAATCAAGGAGAGAGGGTATAAGTTGAAAAAAAAATAAAACATAGTATAGTAAAAATAACAAGAGGCAGAATGATGTATTACATAATATTTTGGACATAAAAGGCAGACTGGGATCAAACCATCTATCTACTACTTACCAGTCAAGTATGCCTGAGCAAGTTACCTTTAACCCTGTTATGTCTTAAGATCTTCATCCATAAAATGGGAATGATGATAAATCTACCTCCTAGATTGGTTCCAGGTACGACCTGAGATAGTGGATGTGTGGAATTCTACACAGAACCTGACATTCAGTCAAAGAATCACAAATGTTAGTTATTATACAAAAATGAGTATATAAAAGAGATTCACAATATATATAAGGAAACAAACAAATATAGCTGAAAAAATTCTCAAGTTAATATTTTTGACTCTGGGGAATGAAAGGACACATCTTATTCTAGGAAGTTTGATCCATAGCTTATCTTGAGAAGTTACTAGAGAAGTTACTGAATTTCCAGAATAAAAAAGAAAATTTCAAACACCAGGCAGAAAGTGAAGCATAAGGTAAAAAAAAAAATTCAGACTGACAGAATGACATATTATTTTTCCATCCTAAATTTCAGTGGCATAAGACAATAGAGCTTCACTTCAAAGATCCTACAGAAAAAAGAGAGCATGATCCCAGAGCAGTGGAACCCATGGAGACATTCTTCACATGTAAAGACAACACACAGAAAGAAAAAATACTTTTGAAGGTAATCTGTATCTTGGGTCTTTTGCATTAAATTTGTACGCCCCACTATGGTTTTTCAATCTTTACATATTTTAACCAATTTAAATGTATTTCATAGCAAAAGAAAAATATATTTCACCTGAAAAAGAAGAAGATAATTTTTTTTGAACTTGGAGTCCAAAATGCAATTACTTGTGCCTCAGCTTTCACTATCTGTGTGATCATGGATAAAAGCAAATAGTCTGGCCAAGCCCCAGTTCTTCCTCTTTTCTGGGCAGTGGTGTAGATCCACCAAACCTGGAATTGAAATTACTTATGTAAAGAACTTGCTCTGCAAGTGGTAAAGATCATTCAGTCTCATTATTTCTGCTCAGCTAGTGAGTAATGTAGTAAACGAAGATCCCACATTATTTCCTCCCACAAAGAAAGTGTGCCAGGATAAGACATGTCCTACAAATAAATGGAGACTCTTGTGCTCGGCATAATATGGTCAACTTTATCAAAAGTTTTTATCTCATACATAATATATCACTATTCTCTTTGAAGGCTTTTCTTCTAGAGAGTTCCACTCTTCAAAATTCAGCATCTTGAACTTTTTTTCTTTCACACTATACATCAATAATATTCTAACAATCTACCTTATATGGAATAAAAAAGATATCAAAAGAAATACCAGTGCTATACATCTTTATGAACCCCACGTGTCTAGAAGTTAGTTAGCTATGAAAGATTTGGTTAGGCGAACAGAAGCAAGAAAATATTTGTGTGCTCGCCATTCACATATTTTTAGTAAGTACACAATTATGGTTATTTAAGTACAGTTACTGAAAGGACATACCTGAGGAGAATCCAATCCTTCAGGCACAGAGGTACCTTAATGGTCCCTCTAAAATAACAGAATGAATTACCCACCAAAGAAAGGAACTTCAAACTCTATATGTTGTTTTTTCTTTTTTTCGTGTCCTGATGCTCAGTTTCCTATAACTAGATCTATTGAATTTCCAACCTAAATTGCTACCAATCCTAGACCTTGTTCAACCTCAACATGGGGCAAAAAATATTGAAAAATCATCTCTCTACCCCACCCCCAGTAGAGAGTCATAGAGAGAGTAGTAAGATCTCCTTTGATTTACTGGCTACTGTGTGACGGGCACTTTACCTATCCTAGCTGTAGTCCTGGCAGGTAGTTTCAGTGTCCATCTCTCTGATGATGCGCCTGAAATTCAGTGCCGTTAAGTGATTTGCCAAGTAGCTGTCACTGCAGGTCAGCAGAGCAGGGGTTTCAGATTGCCATCTACTTGCTTCTGAAGCCTGCATTCTTCGACTCCGCTTTATTACAAATTATAATAGATTTGACAGCTGTTCCATCACTTACTGAGCTGAGTGAACTTGAAAATAACTTAAAATCTCTGAGTTTCATTTTCTTCTTATATACAATAGACTCAGTAATGATACCAATGTCGTAGATAGATTGCATTATGTAATAAAATACATATAATATTTTCTAGCTTTATTGGGGTACAGTTGACAAAAATTGTATATATTTGCAGCTACTTTGCAAGACAGTTTGGCCATTTCTCACAAAAGTAAACATACTCATACAATATGAACCAGAAATCACACTCCTTGATATTTGCCTAAAGGAGTTGAAAACTTATGTCCACATAAAAA
This sequence comes from Stenella coeruleoalba, assembly GCF_951394435.1. Lineage (NCBI taxonomy): Eukaryota > Metazoa > Chordata > Mammalia > Artiodactyla > Delphinidae > Stenella > Stenella coeruleoalba. Next base: position 79,966,810 of record NC_137159.1, on the reverse strand, counting down.
CCTGCACACGAATGTTTTGAGCATCTTTATTCATAAGTGCCCAAACTTGGAAGCAATGAAGATTTCCTTTAGTAGATAAATGGATAAATAACCTGTAGTACGTCCAGACAGTGGAATATTGTTCAGCACTGAAAAGAAATGAGATTTCAAGCCGTGAAAAGACATGAAGGAACTTAAATGCATATTACTAAGTGAAAGAAGCCAAAGGCCATATACTAAATGATTGCAACCATGTGACATTCTGGAAAAGGTGAAACTTTAGAGACAGTAAAAACATCAGTGGATGCCAGGGGTATGGTTCCAGGGAGGGGAAGGATGAGTAGGCAGAACACAGAGAATGTTTAGGGCAGTGAATACTCTGCGTGGTGCTGTAACTGGTCAGCCATAGGTAATGGGTCACATACCATGAACACATACCTTTTCCCAAACCTACACACCAGAAATAGCAGAACATCACACCTCACTTGCTGGTCTCCAGGTATGCTGTAGGAAACCACAAGCTAGAGCATCATCTGGCCTTAAGAGATGAACCTAAAGAAAGGAAAAAAGAAACATGTTCACTGTTCCCTCAAGCCAGAGGGAATGCCATGTCAAAGTAGAATGCTGTTTTCTATGCTGTTTCTCTAAAACATCATTTAGAGAGAACTTATCCAGCCCCAGCTCTGCACATAATACCATATTAACTCCCTCTGATAATGCCCACATCTGTTAGCTTGCTGGAGACAAAGCTGAATGCTACTTGGAATCAGTGTTGGACAAACGTTTGGATGAGACACGCAATCCTCCAGGACGGGTTGCTAATTTATCTTTGCCAGTCTTTACTAGTTTTAACTCAGCAAACAATGATACAGTATCTGAGTTAGCAGCCAGGGAATTTCTGGTGTCCCAGCTGCCTTTCTGAAGCTTTGGCGAGTTGGAGATGACTGGCAATAAGCCCAACTTCCAGAGGCCAGCTGTGCTGGACATACAGATAGACTGCAGATGGGGAGAGCTGGGTTGCAAGAGCTGAGGTTTTCAGACCTCACTGCTGGAGGTCAGAAGGGGGAGGGACACAGAGCCCTGCCAGCTGCTGTGCAGAGTGGGCAGTGAAGATTCGACTCAAGCCCCCTGTGCATGTGTGCGTCAGGAAAAAGAGGGAATTTATGGGTTTAGCAAAGGGAGTTCAAGATGCCTTTATTTCTATATACCAGAGAGAAGAGAGGAAAAGCCTGGTTGATGGAAAATTTGAGGAGCTTATCTTTGCTTCTTCAACTTCTCCCTTCCCGTTTGTACTTCTCTCTTTCCCTCTGGCTCCCATTGTCCTTCTGCCTGGTCTCAGAAGAGGAGATGATTTTGTTGGAATTAGGTAATGTAATTTAGCTAACTCACCTTGATGGTTCCATAGTCCACAAATTTAAGATTCTGAAGTTAGCAGAAGAATCTTTTTAGACAAGTAGGTCAAGTAAAAGAACAGTATAACAAACGATATACGTGCTTTGTTCTTCCTTCTCCAAAAAGTGTACATGTACCTGAGCTGTAGATGAGAGAGCAAGATATAAAATTAAATAAAAATAATGTTGGGGTAAGACAGACATATGTTTGAATTCTAAATTTTGGCAATGAACTTGACCTTTCTCAGCATTAGTTTCTTCATCCATAAAATGGAAATAATAAAAATAGCCTTGTAGTATTGTTGTAAGGTTTAAGTTAAATATAAATTTAAAGCATGGTACCTAACACATATTTAAACTTCAGTGTGTGTTTCTATTACCAAAAACTGTTTAAGTAGGTGTTGCTATTATTGTTGCTTATACCTTGTTGCTTATACCTTTCTAAAGATATTACAGTGTCAGTGAGGAAGAGAACTGTAGAGAAGACAAGGCAGAGCTTTATTTTTTATCTTTGATAATATGTCAGGTAGTTATCCACCTGTACGTTGGGGGTAGCCCCCCAAAGAAAGCTATCATCTTCATCTATCTATCATTCCTATCTATCTATCTATCTATCTATCTATCTATCATCTATCTATCTACCTATCTATCTCTCCATCCATCCATCCATTCTTCCAAACCAACAAAAGTAATTTCAACACGAATGCCAGAACGCCCACTCATGTAAAAACTGAGATTAGGTGTTCAAATAGCCATGGGACCTCCTGGGGTCATTTTGAAATACTTAGCAATCACTCTTGGTTACCAAAAGATATAGAGACAGTCTGAAAAGTCTGACACGCAGCCCTGGTTTTCCCTTCTCTCTCTGTCCCCCCATCCTTCTCTCCTTCTTTCTCTTCCTTTTTTTTTTTTAATTTGAGATTTAAAAACCTTGGGAAAACTCAATAACTTTGAGATTTAAAAACCTTGGGAAAACTCAATAACTAAGAAATAACTGAGGTCAAGAAAAATTTTATGTCAAATTCTGAGCTCACCTGTCCACAAGCAAGATGCTCTTTAACTATAGGGTCTTCTGCTCCTGCAGTGTTGACATAAACAAATGCATGAGAGATAAGAAGAGATCCATCCATTGATGGGATTCTCTCCTGGATCGTTTATACTAGTATTTATCCATCAGGGCTCATCTCACAGAGTGAGCTCACAGAGTGAGCTTCAGGATTCTGTAAGCCCAGAGCAAAGACAGGCATCTGGGGCTCTTTTGTGTTCTGTGGTGGATGGTGGATTTCTACAGCCCGAGGAAATGCTGAGCAGGCAGGGTAGAACCTACAGAAGCTTCACTCAGTGCTGCCCACAGAGCATGGCAAATCAAGGCGCACACTCTCTATATCTTTACTTTTTCCAGGGTGAGGAGCTGTGTTGCTGATGGCTGGGCTCAGGGAAAAGAGATCAGTTTAGGAGAGAGTGGTGGCTCTATCAGTTACCCTTTATGGTGGCAATGTGCCTCTCATACTTACTACTGTAGACCTGAACAGGGAAAAACATGTTTGGGGACCTTTAGTAATGCTATTTCCTGTAACTCTTAAAGTTGTCATAGAAAGGCATTCTGTGTATGAGAGAGGGTCCGGGAGGGTTAGAGGGAGTCCTCACCCACGCCTCTCAAGAGTCTGGCCACACAGCTATGAGAGGTCACGTAAAATCTCATAAAGACCTGAGTTTTAATTGGGAAAAATCTGCTAATAAGTTATCAGGGTAGCATGTGTTTGAAATGGGAAAAAAAGAAAAAGAAGAAAGATTGTGGATGCATATGGTACACGGCAATATCCTTAAAGATCAGCTCAATAATAATCCCTGTTACCTACCTGCCTGTAAGCTCTTTGTGCCTCTGGGAGCTAGCTTACCCAGAGCCTGGCTTATGATAAGAATTAAAGGAAAATGTGTTAAATGAATGATTATCAAGCATCACAGTAATGTTGATACCCTGATAATATCTACTTCACTTATCCGAATGTTTTTTTGAATATTAGATATATTCCATATGGTTGCAGAAAGACAGGTAATTGGCTATGGACATTACATGTCCATGTATCCATTTAATCACATTATAAATAATATTTTCCAATCTGAAAAGAATTAGAGGTATCAGTGAATAAGTAAAGAAGTTCTTTAGATAAGTGAGAAAGAAATGGAAAAGGATTGCTATTTTCAATATCTGCTCTGACTGGTCACTGCCCTAGACTAGCTCTTTCATAGACTGCAGTTCATTTAAACCTCACAATAACCCATCAAACTAAGGCTTATCAGATGTCCAGGAGGCAAAGTCCCTCCTGAAGCTCTGCTTCCTACTGTGTACATAGTCTTTTTTTTTTTTTTTTTTTTTTGGCCACGCCGCACAACATGTGGGATCTTAGTTCCTAAGATCAAACCCGCACCCCCTGCACTGGAAGCTCAGAGTCTTAACCACTGGACTGCCTGGGAAGTCCCTATACATATTCTTTTAAAAAATCATTTTTATTTTTATACATTTTGCAATGGAAAGGAATTGCCTTGTGAATAATATATTCTTAGTATGTTCTCTCTTCCTTTGACATTAGTAATGAAGTTGAATTTTAATTGCATGAAATTTTACACTGTACTGAATTCAAGCTCTCACATAAATCTTCTGAATAGGAGTATAGAATCTTAACAGTGTTATAAGGTTGAAAAGCAGGAGGTCTTTTTTCTAGTTTAAATACTGCCTTGGGATGTGTCTAGATTTTTTTGTTTGAAGCTAACTTTATCATTACAGCAGACAAAACTAGCTTGCATAAAACACATCACTGAACACTTTTAGTGGAGCTAAGAATTCAAGTTTCTTAACTGTCAGTCAAAACAGGTTTGAGATTGATGGAACCCAATTGCATCAAATACATCCCATCTGTCCCACATATTCTAATGGGGAAAAAATGAAAAATAATGCCAAAGATAACAAGTTAAACTATAGTAAGCTAACTGTATAGACTGAATAGATCCCCAAAATTATGTTTCATCATTCAGATAAAAGAACATTGTACTGGGCATTACGGAGCTGGGTTATTAAACTACATCTACTACTATCATGTTGCATGGCATTGTTCCAGCTATCTTTTCCCCCAGATTCTTGGTTATCTTCTCCACTGAATATTCTGAATTAGCTCTGAGGTCTCTGAGTTCAAGATCCATATGCTTTTATGCTGGGCCCAGAGCAGACTTTTAAGGAGTGCAGCTGGTTTGAACAGTCTGGAGATGAGACATGAATTAGGAAACCCTAACTCCTCTAAGGCATACAACTGACTTAGATAAAGTTTAATTTATCTAAGTTTACCATAGTTTCCTGCTGGGTATTAACACTTTAGAATATATCATCCACAACACATATTTGTGAAAAAAATAGTCAAAGGACTCTAATCAGACAAATGAAACAGAATTCCAGGCAGAAAAGGAGAAGGAGAGAAAAAGTAGTGGGCAAAAAATTCAGCAAAATATATGTGTATGTGTTTGTATATAGAAATATATGTGTATAAAAATACACATAGGTGAGTACATATAAAGTATTAATATATGATTTTCTCTACCACTAGGTCATCAAGAGTATGCAGTACAGAAAAGATAGTCTCTTCAATAAATGGTGGTGAAAAAACTGGATATCTACACGTAAAAGAATTATGTTTGACATTTATCTCACTCATATACAAAAACAAGCAAAATGGATTAAAGATTTAAATGTAAGACCTGAAACCACAAAACTCTTGATGTAAAGTGCTTAGAACAGTATAATGGCAAACACCATAAAACTACTTGCAAAAAAATGGAAACAACTTAAATATCCAATATTGGGGGTATGCCGATGAAATATTCATATAATGGTATACCATATGAATATTAAAAACCTAAAAATGTTTTAGAAGAATTTCAGTGGGAAGACATGGGAAGACTTCTACAATTTTATTAAATGAAAAGAACAATAAAGCTGGTTACCAAACAAACAAACAAAAACGGGCAAAGGACTTGTGTAGACATTTCTCCAAAGAAGATATACAAATGACCAACAGGTATATAAAAAGATATTCAACATCATTAATTATGAGGGAAATGCAAATCAAAATGACAACGAGCTATCATCTTACACCTGTAGGATGGCTATTATTAAAAGAAAAATGTTTTAGTGAGGATGTGGAGAAATTGGAATCCTTGTATACTGTAGGTGGAATGCAAAATGAAGCAGCAGCTATGGAAAATAGTATAGAGGCTCCTCAAAACTTCCAAAAGAGAATTAGCATATGATTCAGCAATCCCACTTCTGGGTATACATACAAAAGAATTGAAATCTGGATCTTGGAGAGATATCTGCACTCCCATGTTCATTGCAGCATTATTCACAATAGCCAAGATATGGAAACAACCAAGATGTCCAAAAACAGATGAATGGGTAAAGAAGAGGTGATAAATACATACAATGGAACATTACTCAGTCCTAATAAAGAAGGACATTCTGCACTTTTGACAACATGGATGAATCTGGAGGACATTACACAGAGTGAAATAAGGCAGTCACAGAAGGACAAATGTTTCCACCTATATGAGGTATTTAAATAGTGAGACTTATGGAAACAGAGTAGAGTGGGGCTGGGAGAGGGGGAAATGTGGAGTTGATGAGCAGAAGTTTCAGTGAAGGAAGAGGAATAAGCTCTAGAAACCCACTGTACAACATTGTGTCTCTAGTTAGCAATAGTGTATCGCACACTTAAAAATTTGTTAAGATGGTAGATTCCATGTTAACTGTCCTTACCACACAATAAATAAATAAATATAATGTGAAAGAAAAGTGATATTTTAAATGTACTCCCTACCACAGGGAAGAAAGATAAGTGGTGTATCTAGTTCACCCAGCCCAAAGGCAGGAATTTCCTTGCTTCCATTTGTAACTGTGGGAAGCTTAGAAGTCTCAGTAGGACTCAGAGAAGACTTGTGAGAGTTCCTGAGAGACTATTTCACGGCATCTCTGCAGACCTATTATGAAATAGAAGTGATCATGAGCAGATGTGACTTGGAAACAGGCACCAAATCGTTTATGTTGTTCCCATGGATTGGCATGAGTCTCAGGGTCATTGCCTTGGATTTCTGAGGTAGTATCTCTCCTCAGGATTAGCAGAGTAGCTGTTCCAGGAATGTAGGACATAAAGTTACGTGCATATTCCATTGGAGCTAGGCATGTTTTTAAAAACAAAACTATCATCACCACAGATGTCTATAGTGTTAATCTCATGAGAAAGAGATTAACAAGTTTGTGCCCCTACATGTTATTCCCTTTTGATATATAAAAATACGTTGTGACATAAGAAGGCAGGGAATAATATGGTCTAATTATTCCTTTGACTTACCTATTTAGGTGCTAGTGTTTATAATCTATTGCTATTAGGATAAAATTAAATATTGTCCATCTTCCCATGTCCAATGCAGCTCTTTAAGCTGGCAAACCAAAATGCCCCAAATACTCACTGCTATCAGAGTTAACAAAATGATAGGTTGTCAAGTCAGGCCCAAACACATCAGCGATCTTATCTAGTATCAAACTTTATTAATAATCCCAAGGATACAGGCAATAAAGAGACTAAGGCAGAGCAGAGGGAGGCTGGAATATCAGGGTAGCTTCCCAGATCTGTGTCCCTGCATCAGACCTGTACTCTCTGGTTTAGAATAAGAGATGGGACCTCCAAGTGAGGATTAAAGGTTATGCTCCAAGTGAAGAGCGTCTAAGTTATTAAACATCTTCATTTTATACTCCAGCGAGTGGTATCACATATGTGACGTTCTCCAGGGAGCCAAGCCTCATCGACTCTAAGTGTATTCACAAGTAGTAATCCTGGGAAGATCCTGCTGAGGGCTTTTATTAGATAAAGCCTCTTCCCCCAAGTAAATACTATTAGTCTATATATCTGAATGTCTATTGACAAGGAGACGAGATGAGGCCATCTGCGTTTTTTTCTTTACCTACTCCAGGTAAGCACTGACCTGGAGAAAAGGTCAAAAGAAGAGAATGGGTCACATGTAAGTTGTTTTACCATCTTCTTTCCAGTCACCAAGAAAAACAAGCTACATCCAATAAGATGGCTAGATTTTTCAACTAGGTGTATATTTTAGAATTGCCTGTAAATAAATAAATAAGTATATATGTCTAACATCCAGAGATTATGATTCGGTGGGTCTCTGATGGGACTAGTTCTTTTTTAAAATACGCTCCACTGATGATTGCAAACTACTATAAAATCTAGGGAGTAAACAGGACTCACCCATCTCTTGACTCCCAATTTGATTTTAATATGTTCTCAGTTAACTAAATTCATCACTACAAGTCTTGTCCTGGCAGGCGCTGTCTGGGGAAAACTATGTTAGTATGAAGTGGTCACTGGTCCCAATGCTTTAAGTGCATCACAGAATTGAACCCAACTCTGAGAACCAATACTTGGGTCTTTCTTGTACAAAGACACCATCGGTATTATCTAGTTATGTGCTTATTATGTTGCAGGTAAAAAAAAAAAAAAAAGGAAACTTAAAATATAGTCTAAAGTTTGAACCCATTGAATTTGAAAACATGTTCCAAGGATTATAGAGATGTGCCTGAAAGATGGACATTACAGAGAGGCATGGAGAGGAGGAAGAGCCTCCTAGGCAGAGAGAATTCTTGTCAGCTCATCATTCTGATTCAACCAAAAGGCAGCCACAGTTGGATTAATTTTTATATTGGGTGATTAGCAGAATTTATTTAAGTACTTGCAGGTACTACTGCAAGGTACTACTTTAAGCACTAAATATGCTATCTCCTGTATTAGGGTTCCTCAGAGAACCAGGACCAATAGCCTGTGTGTTGGGGGGTAGACAGATAATAGATTTTAAGGAATTGGCTCATATGATTATGTTGGTTGGCAAGTTTGAAATGTACTGGGCTGGCTGGAAGGCTGGGCATTCTAGCAGGAACATTCTGAAAACAGAATTCCTTCCTCTTTGAGTACCTCAGTCTTTTATTGGATGAGGTTTACCCACATCACTGAAGGTAATATGCTTTACTCAAAGTCTACTGATTTAAATGTTTTTCACATCTAAAAATATGCTTTCACAGCAACATCTGTGCTGGTGTTCAACCGATCAACTGGTCACCATAGCCTAGCCAAGTTAACACATAAAAGTAGCCATTACACCTCCTTTAATTCTTCCAACAACTCTTTGTGGTTAGTAGCGTGATCATTCCTAGCTAGACATAGGGAAATTGAGGCACACAAGTTACTATAGAGGTATGCACCAGGTATTCACGGGGATCTATGGGTTCCTAACTCAGCCTAAGGTGTCAAGAGGCTTCACAAGTGAGGTGGTACTGATCAAGCCTTCAAAGATGAGAAGGAGTGAAACAGGGAGAGAAATGGAAACCAGGCGTTTTAGCTGAAGGAAACTGCTTCTGAGACTGAAAGTGCTTGATGGTGTGCTTTAGAAATGTCCATATTTCTATATACTGGCATATTGGGCATGTTTTGGTGAGAAGAAAGTGGGAACAGAGAGGGAAATGAGGTTAGAAGACAGAAGTCAGAATAAAGAGTTTTAAGCGCCACGATGAGTCTGCTATTTTCCTAACAGGGAAGAAATATCTATGGATGTCTCTTTAGAAAGGATGGTTATTAGAAGGGGCAGTGGCTTAGAAGGCATGGCCAGACTTACACATCAGGAATATCATGCTTGTGGTAACGGAGAGTTTGGAATTGAGAAAGAGAGAGCAGGGTTGGGGAGACTAATTAAAAATCTGTTGCAATATTCAACTTTTTTTTTTTAATTTGAAAACCACAGATGAATCAGGATGACTGCAAGATTTCTGCCATTGTGCCTAGACATGGGGCAAATCTTCAAATGGAGATCAAGTTTGCATAATGGGCAGAAGGACTTTGGAGAAAAGAAAGAGAAACACAGTTAAGTCATACTGAGCTTGAGCTGCCTCTTAGAAATCCATGAAGTAACTGACAGAGAGGCGAGGGAATTCCCTGGTGGTCCAGTGGGTGAATACACAGGTTTGTAAGTTGAGAGTGACATCCAGGCAATAAATACAGGCTATAAATATATGACACAAGTGACAGAAGATAATCAGTTTTTAAAATCTTGCTTTATAATAATGCCACCGGAAAACAAAGAGTTAAATCCTGCAGAAATGAGTCAGGAACCGCTGGATTTACCATGGATACACCAGCTCTGCCTACCAGTCCTCCAGGAGCTGCCACATCAGCTGTGCTTTGTCTAACAGGAGAATTAAGTCTTCGGTGACAGGAAAATAGGCTAATACAGTCAATTTCCCTTGGCTCGTTTTAACCTTATTTGCTAACATACTTGCATTGTCTTTTTCTAGAAACACCAGAACAGTTACCTGAAAGAGGAGAGAACGAGAAAAAGAAGGTAATTTCTGGGGAAAAAAAATATTAGCCTTTTACAATTACAGAGTAAGAGAACCAAGATATCAGAATAAGAGAAATAATAATGGTTATTAGACTATCCTGGGAGACTTTCATGTTCCACGTTATGAAAATTCTATGTTGTATGAACATTCTATGTTCTAAGCTCTTTACCTAGAGGAAATCATTTACTGTTCACAACGGCCACATGTCACAATTAGTGTTTTCATCCCCATTGCACAAATGAGGATGATGAGGCACAGAGAATTTAAACCTACCAAGTTCATCCAGTGACTAACCGGCAGGGCAGGTGCTTTATCATGACATTTAACTTCCTGGAGAAGAAGCATGAATTCTGGACTAGTCTTATACTATTTCTTGATTAACATTGACGATGGTGAAATGGAAAAAAATGTGAAGGAAGAACGTAGTAGTTGAGTCCCAACTGGGCTATGTTCCCACAGTGTGACAGGATTATTTATTCCATTGAGTCTCAAAGTTCTCATTTCTAAAATATATTGGCGTTTCTATGATATGCTACATATGAAGTGGCATATGGTATTAATGTAGTGCTGGAGACGCATTTATCCCTTTCTTAGCTTCTTAAAAAAGGGTCTCTTTGATCTGAGATCCCTGGATATGTTTTGTATATGCTATGAAATGGTATGTAAAAATGTATGTCTGCATCTATTTCCACTTGTCTGATGAAAAGGACCATTCTGGGCAAAAGGATCTTTTTATTCATAAGATTACAAAGAAAAAGAAAGAAAATAAATACTACCCTGAAGTATTATATTAAAATTAAGACATGTGACCCAGTACTCTGAAATGTTTTTTTTTCTTTTCTGTTATAGTTTATTGAAAGATATTGAAAATGTTTTCAAGTGCCAGAAAAACCCTTGAAATATTTTAATTTACCTTCATGGGAAATAATTTTAGATGTAAAATGTGTATTACAGAGATAATGACATAATGGATTCTAAGCTGTGGTTATTAGTTTGGTAAAGATTTTTGTAAGTTTGTGTGTCTGTGTAAGAGAAAAAGAGAAAGAAAGACAAAGCAAGAGCCCCTTGGGAGTGTTTTTCCAAGTTCTTAGACTCAAGGAAAAGTATTCAGTTTTAGACTTAATTGGTAGGGTCCTGTGTTCAGGGAGTTTTAAGCTCTGTGTTTGATTCTGTGCACACATGAAGAAATATATGCAATGTCATTTCTATTATAAATCAAAAGTAATAAAAATGGTCCTGTTTTATGGGAAATGAATGCAGTGTGTGCTGTTTCTTTGTGGCTTTTATATTTCTAGCTGGCCACCCTAGAAAAGCACCCCTTATTTCATGCTCTACAGCTGTCAGCCTAGGAAGAGCTGAGAAGAAGAATGACAATAAATGTGCATTGCGTCTGGCATTTGTGTCCTTTTGCTAGAAAAGGTGAAGCTGGGTTGAGATCTCTTCTTTGTTTGTGAGGAAGAGCTCAGAATGAGGTCTTTTTACAACAACACATCCTCTTCAGAGAAGAGCAATTTCTTCCTGGGAGGCTCTACCCTTGAGAAGATGCAAAAAGCATCAAAAGAACTAGCTGTTGAAAATAAGTCAGGTTTTAAAAAAAAATGGAAATGAACTAGGTAAAACTCTGACCAAATTGAGAGTACAGAGAGCCAAGGTTGAAAACTTGCTCTGCTCATCCACCTGTTTTCTGATTCAAAGCATCATTGAATAGTAAATTTAAAGGTCCAAGAGGCTTGAGAACTCATCTAGGTCAGAAGCTTACAAGCTTAAGCCGTAAGCATTGTTTTACAAAATGTTTTTAAAGCCTGTATTTCTTTTTCTTTCCCCGTGGAGTCTTATATTATTTCACAATATAAAAAACAGATAGGAATTAAAAATTTTGATTGAAAAAGAACATGACATTCCAAAGTGGTCATCCTCCATGTTTGCCCTCCTATGTGAGCCTCTTAGCCAACATTATAGACTTTAGTTTTTATGAACGTAGTTTTAAAATCACCCATTTAGTACAAAGTTTATCAAGTTGTTTTTAAAACCAATATGATGATTGACAGAAGTCTAAATTTCAGGAATCCCTCATACAGCATTTCTGATAAAAAAACATCATCCTCTATCTTAATACCACTAACAACACAATATTCAATATCTTTTCATTACTATGAATTTTTAACCATCAGAAAGTTCTGACACTCAAATCATCATCCAAGTCACCAACTATAAGTTCTGTCTACAGGGGGAAAAACATTGTATGTTTGTTTTTCAAAAATTTGAAATCTTTTCAGTTCCAGAACTTTTCCTATACATGGTTCCTAGAACCATCTCTATTTTAGCCACACTCCTCTGAAATATCTTTATTTTATTTCTACGTATTTAAAAATATGTCATCAAGAAATACATAAATAGTGTCCTGCCAAAATTACGTAATTTTGTTCATATAATTTTAAAGCAGTTATCTGGGGCCATATCAATACTTAATTAAAATGTGAGTAATTGAAAAAATTCATTATATTGAAATACCTAACATTATATCTTACTCTGATATTATTAAGCACTCTCACATATGTTATTTAATTTAATTCTAACTTAATCCTATGAGGACAGGTAATATCTACATTTGCCAAAGTTAAAAAAAAAAAAACCTGTTCAAAAGGGTCAAGTCACTACAGCAGCAATTAATTGGAGAGTGACAAGTCTAGAGATAAAATCTGAACTGTCCCCCAGGTATATCAATTCTAGATAAGTGAATATAAAAGAGCTGCTATTCACTAAATAACTATTATATACTTGCAGCATAAAATGAAGTATCAAATAGGGTGTTATGAGACACAGAATAAAAATTTGCAAAAAACAGGACTGTTGATCATTGGGGACTTTCACTTCTGACAAGACAGCATGAGGATCTGTATGGATCTGCTCCCCAGCAAAATAGTTCAATTAAAAAAAAATTAAAGTCTCTGAAAATGATCCCCAAAGTATACATTATGTGAAGAAATATTTCTTCAAGAAATTATGAATAGTAAGAAAAGTGAGAAACTGTGGCCCATTCCCTCCCTCTCCCTCCCAACTCAGTGAGGTAGAAATAACACTTTCAACCAGTACAGCCAAACTACATGGCTACCTGTACCCCCAGGTCCCAGTTAGACGGCTGTCTTTCTGAGAGGGAAAGACAAAAGTATTTCTCATTCTTCCCCAAGCTACCTGTTGCGAAGGCTAAGTTCCAGGAAATGTGGCTGAAAGTTGGGAAAACCCTCCTTTCTCCCAGCTCCCACTCATATGGCAGGGGCTTTACCTTGGTCAGGGGGCTGCTAACAATACTAAGATCTCAGTCCTCCTTGTTCCAGCTTCTGAGGCAATCGTTCCATACCTGGAGAAGTAAACTGAGAACACCTGGGACTGATGCTCCCTCCCAGGGAGTGTTCAGATTCTAAAGCAGGGGTGTCACTTAGGGGTGATATGCTCCTGTCCCTGTCCCCAGCAACAGAGCCCAGGCTCAGAGGTTTAGAAAGAATAACTGAAAAGATTTGAAGACAAAGCAAGGTAAACTCAAATTAGTCACACCAACTTTTGATAGGTTCATAGTGCCCATCTGTGAAAAATGATGTCCCATTAGAAATGGAAATGGGTAAGTTACAGAATAAAGGAGTACTAATCAAATATTCCAAAAATGAAAGCAAAATCTCTGAGCATTGACTTATTTACAGCATGAATAATTTAATACCCACCTCAGATTTAATCACAAGCCATGGTCAATTAACTAATTTAGTAACAATGTGTAAGTAATGGATAATTTCTATGCACTAGATGAAACTTTAAGAATTGCAGTCATATCAAATGGATTATAAGTGATGGGATTGTCTTCCCAAACATTTCTGACAATGAAAAAGAAATGTTTAACTTTACAACTGCAACTGAATGTGAATATTATCCATATATCTTACACATTCTGGAAAAAGAAAGAAATCAATGTATCCATTTATCTAAATTGTATTTCTGTTGTAACTACCTATAAATATACAATTGGAAGCCAATATTCAACTTAAAATATGAAAAGCATTGTTCTGAGAGCTTTTCATTTATAAATCCATTAAATTCCTATAACAACACTGTAAGGTAGATACTATTCTAACCTGTAGTTTTCAGTTCAGAAACCAAGGCACAGAGAGAGCACAACTTGCCCACTTTCAGAGAATAAATAGCAGACCTGGGTAAACTCAGAACATCTAATCCTAGAGCCTGCCCTCGAAAGCTGTTGGACTTTACGTGGAACAACTCAGCGCCCTTCCTTAGAATAGAAACAATAATAAAAAAGAAATGATAATATGCTGATCAACATTTCGAGATACTTTAAGGTAGGCAGTTACCATAATAGGTAACTATCATCTAATGGAAAACTAATCTGTCAATTAGGAAGCTTCATTATTTCCCAAGTGGAACACTGGACTCCTGGGAAAGATCTCCGCTTAGTTGAGTATGAAGCTCTGACCTCTAAGTAACTCCAAGGCTAATTACCTTGTTGCTTTACGTCCAGCAAAAATTAGCAATGTGGCAATTGAAGCAAGGAATGCTTTAGAAATGTGAGTCCTGGCTTTATCAGTTGAGACTTCGGTGGAACTATTTCATTGCTCTATGCTTCAGTCTTATTCTGCTAAGTGGGGATAATGATTGCCTATGTATAGTTTGGAAATTACAGGAATTGCCTGTGTAACTCTGCCAGGCATGGGGTCTGGCTGTGTACATTTTAGTTTGGTGTTCAACATAATTTAGTTTTCTTCTCACAGGGTAGGCATATATAAAGAAGATAAATAGTAAATATTCTTGCTTTGCTTTTTAAAGCTTTTTGCAATTATGAGAAAAAGGTTAACGATGCACTTATTTGCCATAATAGGGCAGTCGTAGTTGACTTTTTTTTTTAATAGGTCTTTATTGCTTCACAATTCTGTGTTAGTTTCTGTTGCACAACAAAGCGAATCAGCCATAGGCATACACATGTCCCCATCTTAGTTGACTTTTAACACTGTTTGGATTTCCAATATGGTTTTTGCTGCATAGTTTATATAATAACTTAAAATGAGTAAAAAGAGGTTTCTTATTTGTTGGTTTAATTTTCATCCTTTTAAAATGAATCCCTAATCTCATTCAGAAAAAAATCAATGAGTTGCTACTGAAAAAAAAAATGTTTATTAAACGCTCATTTGATTCAAAGCTTTGAAGTAGGATTTAGTAAATTTGCTAGTTAATTCCTTTTTTCATCTATGCCACCCTGCAGGACACTTTATAACCAAGAACTCATTATTTTGTGGAAGCTTTTTTGTTTTTAATAACTAAATATATCTCTTATGTGCTCAATATCAATGTAGCTAAGAGCAATTTGCCCATCCATACCTTCTAATAATTTGTGTCTGAATAAACTAATCCCAAAATGTCATCATTGAGCCCCAGGGGAATTCTTAGTGAGGAAGCTTCTGACTCCTGCTGAGAATACCTGCCTTCCCCATAGAATAAAATTACCAGGCATTCAAAGAAATATGCTACATGTTAGATTGAATTTCTCCATCCATGTGCAGATATTTAACTGATGCTTCTGCCAGGGTGGCAAGCAGAAAATTAAATACCATGTATTTAGCCATAAATGCATTCTACCTTGGGCAATACAATATATAGGGATTCTTGTTCAAGTGAATTCACTTAGAAACTTACACACACACATATACACATATACGTATAGATGCAGCTGCATAGAGAGAATGAAAATTATAAATATTACAAGTATTTGTTCTTGCTTCTAGAAAATGTGCTTCTAGCATTCGGCCTTTCTCAAAGGGGACATGTCTATTATCCAGGTCAATTGTTACATACAACAAGAAATCGAATTAGACTCGGGTGCCTGCTATTAAAGTGGTTCACACCAACAGAGATAAGAAAATGTACAATGCAGTTTAGGATAGAATTTAAGAATATGGGTTTTTTTTTTTTTTTTTTTTTTTTGCGGTACGCGGGCCTCTCACTGTTGTGGCCCCTCCCTCTGCAGAGCACAGGCTCCGTACGCGCAGGCTCAGCGGCCATGGCGCACGGGCCCAGCCGCTCCGCGACATGCAGGATCTTCTCGGACCAGGGCACGAACCCGCGTCCCCTGCATCGGCAGGCGGACTCTCAACCACTGCGCCACCAGGGAAGACCTGCGTAGATTTATTTCTGCATTCTATTTTCCAGTTCCATTAATCTATATACTAATTTAAAAAAAGAAAAGAAAAAGAAAGAAATCTATGCATATTCAGACTGCTGATTTTCAAAAGTGTTGCTGAGGTAGTTCATTGTAGAAAGAATAGTTATTTTAACAAATGGTGGTGAGACAGTAGTACATTCAACTTGAAATATGTATTTCAAAGAACTAAAATATTATGTAGCATATTCTCTGAACATAATAAAATTATGCTAAAGCTTTAGACTATAATTCAATGTTTGAAAATGAAAAGCATAATTTTAAATAACCCTTGAGTCAATAAAATATTAATTGGAATTAAATTAATTTGAACCTTAATGGAAGTCCCCTGGTAATGATATGAGGAAATATTTTAAAGGGAAAAATTTTAAGAGAAGTCCAACTTGAGAAAAAGAGAATCTTTCCTTAAGACTATATCGAATTAAAAAAGAATCTTATACATATAGATTCATACATATATATATAAATATTTCATATAATTGTCATGATTAATTTTTCTCCCAATTTATACTAAGGAATGAAGTCCACTTTTTTGAGAAAAAAAAGAGAGAGCTTAGTCTTCCAGTTTCAAAAGGCATCTGATTAACAGATAAAAGCATTCTAGATCATCATCCCTTTGGCAAATAATTAAGTATCTAGTGTACTTAGTAGGAGTTGAGACTCTTATACCTGGATATGTTGCTTACTAGTTAACCTACAGAAAATCACTTCACCCGTCTCTATTTCTCTTTTTCCTTCTCTCTAAAATTAGGGTAATAGATCTGCAACCTTTATAAGTTAAATGATACTGTGGGTATGAAGACTCAGTGTTCTCAGAGGAATAGTGTTATATACATAAGCACTGATCCTTTGTATAAAGGTGTCATATCAAAGCAGTGTGTAAATGCAAGTTAAAACAATTAGCTTTTGTTGTAAAGAGTACTATGAATTAACACAAACCAAAGCCACCCTGTTCCTATTCCTCCACTTCATGAAAAATACCCCCGGATGAAAAATAGGTCCAATATGATCTAATAAAGAGGGTAGAGAAGTTCACCTCTTAAGGAGAATTACAAAATGTATATAGAGATTTAGACTTTTATAGGGATTCCTAGAATGTGCCTATTTTGTAAAATTCTGTATCTATATATCTACATTTTAAAAACTATATATTTACACATGATTTTATGTATAGATGGAAACTAAAACTAGATTTGAAAAGTTAAATGTTTTCACTAGAAGAAAGACATCTACAATATAGATTGGACAGAGGCAGTATGCTATCAGGGTTCATATTTAATTTAGTTCTTTATCTTCTATAATGCCTAACTCAGTACCTGGCAGTTCATAGGTGCTCAGTAATTATATGTTAAAGAGTGAATACATGAATAAACTCACTCTCATTATTAACAGAACAGTTGGTAATAATAACTCTTATGACAAGCTGAAATTCCAAAAATTCCATACAGAGAGCATGCACTTAATATATGGCATTTGACTAAATGTCCTCTAAGTTTCCTACTTAATAGTTAGCTTTTATGATCCTATGTCAGGTAGATACTCAAATAGATAATCAAGTAAAGAGAGAAGAGTAGGGAGACATGAGCCAAAAGGAATTGAGTGGGTCCCATGCCGTTAAGAGTCAAGAATATCCTATAGACCAATATCCTTAGAAAACATTAATATTGCACAAACCATTAAGTTTTCAGATTACCATTCAACAAAGGATAAAAGTGTAACTATGTATCCAAGCTTAGAAAATGATGATGGGATACAGCCCTATTTCTTTTTATTCTCTACGTGAAATTCACTTATGTCTTGGAAGAATCAAGCTGACAGTGGAAACTTTCATTAGAACAATTGTAGTACTGTGTTAGAGTGTGTGAGGCAAAAATCTACAAATAAATCGTGAAATAGAATTTCTACATTTCCAATAACTGATGCGCATAGGAAAAGAAACATTGTTGAGTGAGAAATCTACACATTTGCAACATGCTTCTCTTTCTTCTTCTTATAATATTGAAAGAACAAAAATTGGCAGAAGATTCTTTTAATGTGGCATACATTTCATTAGAAATTCTAACAGGTTTATACATGATTCACTGGAAATATTGAAAGTCAATGTGCAGAAGATTTTGATTTGGACTATATGATCTCTGTTCCTTCTTTCAACAGAGCTTTTCAAAACATTCCATCCATAACTGTCAAGAGGATATAACTTAACTCCTTAAAATTATCATTTGTGAATATGTAGGTGTCCTTAACTGGTTGCCAAAACACCTTTCTCCAAAAAAAACAAAAAACAAAACAAATGAACAACAACAACAAAAAAACCCCACTGAATTTAATTCTCCTTTTTTTTCTTGTTTGCTTTCCATAAAATAATAAACACTTATTCAAATATGTCTACTGAAGAATTTTATCATATATATATCTTATCCACTAAACATAATCACACAATATCCTCATTCATACAGAAATTTCTAAGAAGTCCCATCCCACTCATCAGATTTCTGACCTGAGTTCATAAAAAAATCACACTTTGAAGCAATAGGTTTGTGTACAATAGGGGGTTACAGTTAGAATTACATTAGAGGCATCGCTTCACTTTCTGATGGCAAAATGTTTTAACTGTTATGTTTGTAAGATCTACTTTATAAATATTTAATCAAATCATTAATCATTAGCCTATAAAAATAACTTGGAAAATTTGGAAATTATCCACTTTTCTTGTGAAGTTCATTCATTTAAAAGTGCGTATCAGATAATAGAATACTGGGGCAGCTACAATTTGGTTATAGCAATGAATAAAACGTGGTCCCATCTTTAAGAAACTCACACTAGAAGAGAAGATATGCCAGTAACTTATGATAGTACTGTTAAGAATAAGATAATATTTATAGGAGTGGAAAAGTGGACAGCAGAGTCCTATTAAAACTTTTGTGTTTGACTTAAAGTCAAAACATTTCAAAACAGTCATTTCTATTCACTATACATGTCTACTGAATTAACTCTTTGGTTGATTATAAAAGTTAGATATATGTTTAGACTATATGTCCTCTTAGTTGACATTTCACATAATTTTTAAAAATTTATAAATTACAAATAAAAGATGATATGTATATACACTTCACTTATTGCCACTGTGATACTTATCTATAGACTGTATCTTTATGTATGGGCATGTGTGTGTGTGTGTGTGTGTTCTACCTCTTCCTGGTTTTGAAGTTTAGACGGTATATAGAAATATAATGATATAAAAAATAAATGTTATAGAATATTGAAATAAAGGGTAAACACTGGCGGTGAAATAAAGTAAGCCAAATGCAAACATAACACAAATAAATGCAAACATAATACAAATAAATGTCATAAAAATCTTTATGGTACAAAGGTACGGTATAAATGACTTTAAATTCCCTATTAGCTACGTCAAAGTGTCATGTGATCATTTATAAGAACTTCTATGCCTAGAAGGAAAACAAGACAGAAAAAATCCCCAAAATTTCAGTTCAGAAAAAACATAAATGCACTTTCATAATGTGCATAAATTATTTGATATAAAAGCTGAATGATAAATCTTACAAATTTCACTGATATTAATATACTTGTGTATATTAATGAAAGCATTTCCTGACCCATGGCTTCTACCATAAATAGAAAATATATATTCAACCATTCATTTAAGAAATATTTAATGAATGCCTACCATGGGGTCCGATGCTTCTCTAAGAATTGAAGACATCACAGCTATTGTTCTCATAGGCACTTTCATTCCAGTGGGGAAAAAATTAGGCAATAAACACTCCAGTCCTTATATGTCAGGTGGTAAGAGAACTATAAAGCAGAATGACTCGGGTTAAGTAGAAAGAGAATGAAGGAGGAGGAAGTGTGTGACTGAGCACAACTGTTATACTGGGTGGTTACGGATGGTCTCACTGATAAGAGAACATTTACACCAACAGGACAATTGAGACATCAAAAACAAGACGATACGTAAAGGCCAAACGAGGTTAATTGCAGTGTGTGTACCAGGGCAGATTTCTGCGGTGCTGAGGTTTGCGGCTCAGGGCTGAACGCCCTGAATGTGTTTCTCTCTTCTTTCTCTGTTGTGGTCACTTGAAATAGGCCATGATGGAGTTTCTACACCACAAACCCTGCAAATGTTACAAATTGAGACATTGTCTTTTCCTGGAGAGCAGCTGTTAAGCATTTACCAGTGCACCACTGAATCTGGACTAACCTCTGCCCTGGTGCGGACCAGAGAAGGGGAAAGGGCCTACTGGAGAGTATGTTCTTAGAGTCAGAGGATAAGAGAAAGCAAGTGGTAAGTCAAGTGCAAGGCATTGTCTGGGAGCCCTCTAGGGGATTATGGTGGTGCCCCAACATGTGCGTGTGAAACACCCTCCACACGGCCTGCACGACGTGGGAGGTGGAACAGGAAGCTTCAGGGCGGTCAGTCGGCAGGTAGCCGGGTCCAAGGTGAGGATTCAAGACTTGGTTCCTAAGAAGGTGGTTTTGGTGTGTAAATGGGAAAGACAAGGGAGGCTCCAGGCTTTACGGTCGGGGCATTAAAGGGACCCTCAGACACAGGAAATCAGTTAGAGATCTTGTTACCAGAACATCGCCAACTCTGCAGACTGTTCTCTTAAAGTTCCGGTTATGTCTCATTTGTGTCCCGTGAACTTCATTACCCACTTTTGCAAAGTCTGCTGAATGGCCCCAGAAAACTGAGGCTCCCTTCCTTCTGTTTAAACAAATCACCTTAATTTGTAAATGCATTCCCCAGACCTTAAGTTCCTCTAGGGCACTGCCACTCCACTCAGTGCCTTCTGTTTCCCCGGTGCCTGACACAGAATCAATGTTCAGCAAGTATCTGTAAAATGAAAGGTCACTGAAAAATGATTTGGCCTCATGAGAGAACCGGGGGTTCCCAACCCTCACTGTTTCCTGTTTGTCTTCTCTCCCTTGGAGTGTATGATCCATGGGGGCCAAAGCCTCAATTGCCTTCTTTACTGCTCCAGCTTCAATGCCCAGAGGAGTGTCTGGCATGTGGTAGGCACTCAATACAAACTCTTTTTTAAAATTTTTATTTTCTATTGGAGTATAGTTGATTTACAATGTTGTGTTAGTTTCAGATGTACAGCAAGCTGATTCAGTTATAGTTATACCTATATCTATTCTTTTTCAGATTCCTTTCCTGTTTAGGTTATCATAGAACATTGAGTAGTTTCCTGTGCTATACAGTAGGTCCTGGTTGATTATCTGTCTTGTATATAGTAGTGTCAACACAAACTTCTGAAATAAACAATGACCAGCCATGGGCCACAAGGTCAGAGCTCCAATAGGTAGTCATGGGAGTGGTACTGATTTTGACGTGATGCACCAGAACTCCCTAAATCCCATTTGCTTGAAGGTGGAGGTAGTTTCAGACCCTAGGGAGACACTGGACATGTGGATGGGAAAAATAGCCCGTTCCTACACGTAAAGAAAGTAGGCTCATTGGTCCAGCAACAAGGTTGATCTTATTGTGCTAGTTCACAAACTTGAGCATACCTTCAACTCTTCTGGGGAGGGTGTTAAAACACAAATTTGCAGCTGAAGGGTGTTTGCACAAGACATCTTGGCCTAATTTATCAACAGAAAATTACATTCTCTCTTTTTCCCCTCCACTGAACTGTGTGCCATTCCGAAAGAAACTTTGCAGGACGCTTGGAAACAGGTGCCCACCCTCTTTGATAAAAATACAAAAAGCAGTCACTGATAAAAATACAAAAAGCAGTCACTCCCAAATGAAATGATGCATTTGCTGCGATAAGCTAGTCTCTGAGGATATTCAGGTGCTGACAATTCCACAGACCTCCCACCAATTCTGACATACCAGCCAAGACCCGTTCTGCTTTCCTGACATTCTGAAGTTTAGTGTTTTATGGCCTCCCCGTAATAAGCTCAGCTTGCTTTGGAATCATTTGTGTTGTAATTGCTTTAAAATTTCAGAGAGCTCTGACTTTCCACACCTCATTACATTGGATTACATCAGGAAAGCTAGGGATTTTTTTTTTAACCAAGAAGGTGACCTTTATTTGTTCCTTTGCCCTGCCATGTAGATTTCTGTGGTCCTGTTTTCACTAACAGACACTGCTGGACCCTCATCCACAGACCTCAGAAATTTCAGTGGATGGCATGCAACTCTCCTCCTATGTCTGCCACATCCTGTCCTTCATCAGGTTAAAAAAGAAAAAACAAGTCACCTGTGGGTTTGTGTCTCAGTTCTATCAAGGGATTGCTCAGGCCTGACTAATTTATCTCATTACTGTTCTTGGAAACAGGAAGGCAAATGTGCTCCAGCCTCCTCAGCATCTGAAATATCAAACAAGGGTGATGGGAGAAGGATAGAAAGAGCGCTTTCCCCCACTTCCTTAGTTCTATTACCAATAATTTTTTTCAACACGCTAATCATTTTTAATGCTTACCATGTGCCAGTTATCGAATTAGATGATTTATACACACTGTTTTAGGTAACTACACATTAGCACTATTACATGGAAATTGCCCAAAGGACTCAGAGCTAGTGCATGACTCCAAAGCCTGGAGATTTCCACTACATCATGAGGACTAGAAATAGCCTTTTTTAAAGGTGCTCTAGAATTCTGTGTGTAAAACATATACGGACAAACATGCACCCAAGCTCTCGGGAAGTTCAGAGTCTGAGTAAGGAATAAAAATTCCATATTTCATCAATTGTGAGATGCATGTGGATTCACATTTGAATACCTCTCAAGTAATGATCTTATTATTAACACTTTTCAAATTGCCGGCATGATGTGGCCATCAGGACACGGCTATCAATGTCTATGTGAGCATGAACCTGGCTATCGTTCTTCATCTTGTCATCACTTCTAGCTCTAAATCCGTCTAAAAGCCTCTTTTGGCAAGTATAAAATTAGACTTCTAAGTGACAAGAAAGCATGCTGTCATAGTTTGTCAGTTTTCCTTTCTCAGGGATACCTGAAATAATAGTGCACTTTACAGTTTCTAGTGTCTTAGTTTCCATGGAATATGGTAACTGTTAAAAATGGCTTTTATGTATGAAATCCTAAGTGTAACAGGACTCTAGAGAAGGGAGGAATTGTGGGGTGAAGAAGAATCAGGAATCTTTTTTTTTGTAGAAAAGGACTGAAAAGGGGTTTCACTAGCTAAACAGGAAGCTCTCTATAAATCACCCCTAATGAGACACCCCCCGTACGTCAGCATTCTTTCTTTATATATTTGGGATGAAAACTTTGAAGAGGTTAACACATGTTTTCAGTGTCCACACACTACATTAGAATAACACAGTTACTATACTAAACAATGTATAGGACACTTCCCTCAAAATATCCTATAAAGGGCATTGTGATACTCATTTTAAAGATAAGTGAGACACAGAGAGGTTGGGCAACTTGCCGCGCATCCAGCTTCTACCTACAGACTCTCTGTGCTGTTTTGACTCTAAGTCTAGTGAGGTCTTTTTTCTAGCACAGTAGCTTCTCCTTTGTAGAAAATGCTCCCTTCCCTTCATGCAATGTCCATTTGAGGCCAAGCAGCAATGGTGCAAACTCCTTAACCTGGCAAGAACAAGGAGGGTAGAAAGAGGGAGAGAATCATAGCTTTCCCAGGAAACAATCTACTTCTCTACCCTCAGAAAAGCCATAGCAACCAATTTCACAGTTAATAACTCCACAGAAGTCCAAGAAGGGAAGAGACAGGCATAAGGACCTAAAATTGATCATAATGATGACATTCAAAGCAAAGCAAGGCTCATTTCAACATTTCCAAATGCCCTTTGCTTTATTAACTGCGGATTTGCTCCAGCTTCTCTGGAATAGCCACATTTACATTTATAGGCAGGATGCCGTCCTCTCTAGCTTGTCAGAATGGTCCTCTTACAGATTTTCATGTTGCTCTTCCCAAACTCGAGGGGAAAGCAGTGCCTAATTTTCTTCAGATGGTCACTGTGCACCTGGACCACACAGAAGCTCTGGTTCAACTTATTATTTCAACAAATATCTGAGAGTTCACTTGCTCTGTTTAGCATCCCTTCTATACTCAGTTCTGTAAAACAAACCAGCTTTCATGAAGAGAGTGGATGGAAGAGTGATGGGTCTCATGGAATGAGGGAGTCAATCTTTGCTTATTTACCTAATTTTTCTAAGTTTCTGTTTATTTGGCTATAAATCAGGAATAATCACTCCACTTGCAGGGTTGTCATGAGGAGTGAGTGAGATAAGAAACCTAATTCACCAGATACTGTGACTATAGCACATTTAGGTCCTAAATTCATGATTTGATGATCTCTAGTATTTAAAAAGTTTACCATAGATACTGCAAAGGAACGGGTCTGGTTTGTGTTGTATGCGTTGATTGGGAGAAGGGTGATGAGTACAGAACAGAGTACATTTTTATCATTCATATCTCCTTAAAGGAGTTAGTTAATCACTCAGGAATCTCTTACATTTTCAAAGTGGTATGTTGAGTGCCTTCTCTTCCATGACAGGGTTATGGAGAGGTAACATTGAGAGTGATGAAATGGGAATACCTGGGTTTGGGTCTCTCTCTGCCCTCGGATTTGCCCCTTCTCCAGGTGAAATGTATATTCTAATATAGGAGATAAACAAATTAAGCTATTCAGCATAACAAAGACTGCTAAAGGGAAATGGTATGAGGGAGACAGAAATGACTAGTCTTGGGCGTCAGGAGGGGTGATGACTTTCATCTGGGGGATCTGGTAAATTTTCTCAGAAATGCTGGCATTTGAAATGTGTCTGAAGGATGGGCTGAATTTATAACACGGAGATGAGGGTGGAAAGAACTCCAAGCTGAGAAACACACATGAGCAATGACATGGAAGTAGAAAAGGGAGACGGCAAAATGTCAGCGGTGACCGAAGCATGGGGTAAATTGCAGGATTTCATATGTGATGAAACTAGAAGCAGCAGTTGTGGTCAGACTGTGTATAGCTATGGTGGTGAGAGGTAAGAAGAGGGGACAGGAAAAAAAAAAAAGATGGGCTAGAAGTGGAACCTTCAGTGCTTGATTATCTAAGTAAAAATCACTGAAAGGGACTGACACTTTGAAGACCAGGAAAGTATCAGATGTGATGCCTGAAAGAAGACTTTTTATCAGGATTATCCCACAAAACCTTGATATTTTGGATGAAATTTTGAATATCTTACAGTGACCTCAGTTATGTCTTCACCTTCCCATTTTGTGTGCTACCCAAACCTGGGGGAGAAGCTGTGAAACCCACACTGTCTCCTTTGTCCCACTCTGGTCTGGGATGAACATGGTTTTGATGAGCCTAGGCGGCCTGGCCCGGCCTGAGTCACCAAGAGCTGGCAGCAGGGAGGCCCGTTTGAGCTCCTGGCCACACATTGTTAGGAGATGGCACCTTAGAAAATGCACATGCTGGGGCCCTGGCCAATCTCCAAACTACTGTGTTTTTCCCAGCCCCACCTTCCACAGCAGGACCTGAAGAGTGCTAAGGGAAGAACGTTGACTGAAAAGGTGCAATGAACTGATGAACTGTTCAGCTCCAAGTGTGTGTCCTCTAAAAGGATACAAGAGGATCCTAGGGGTTTGCAAGTCTCCTCTGAAGTGTCCAGGCTGGTCTGCCTTCATTCAGTGGGGAAAGGGTGTAAGGCATCATAGGAGCCGTTCTTTGTAGTTACGCATGTCCAGGCAAAGACACAGTCTCCACTGCACATGCCCAGAGGAGACCTGTCTGATGAGTTGGGCTGAGTCCTGAGTGGAGGGTAACTGGGCACAGCTGTGCAGAGCTCGCCCCAGAGCCTCAGTGTGACGTGAATGGAATGGTAGCAGCAACACGGGACAACTGTCAGCTTCTTCAGGGCAAAGTGAGTTCTGGACACAATCTCTGGAGACAGTGTGGCGAAAGGACAGGTATTTAAAAGTTAAGAAAGAAAGAACAAGTTGTTTTTCAGTCCTGGGTTTTACTATTTACTTGTCATGAAGGAAATCGTTTAAGTTTTCTGTCTTGTTTAAGATAGGGATAACGCTATCTCTATTACCAGGTTATTGTAATATACAGTATAAAAGGTCTGGCACCTAAAACATTGCAAAGATGACTATGGCTCAGAAAAACTGCTGTGTGGAAATTCCTTTCCTAAGTGCGGTGAAAAAAACAAAAACAAAGGGAGAGAGAAGGCAAATACTTGCAGAGGGTGAACGGCATCCGTTTTAGTTTTCCTTCCCTCGTTTTTATAAATGAGACAATTTACACCACCAAGTTATTTACTTTACAGCAGTTCCTTAGCAGTTATTGAGCTTAAAATGCTTTCCTAATAGTTAAATAGTCAATACTCTGTTCCGTGTTCTTGCTGGCCGAGCGCAGTACAGGAAACGAGTCTGGATCAGGTAAGTCCATTATGAGGCTGTAATCAACGTTCCTTTCCTGGAAGAACATTGGGGGCATTCGTATGTGACAGATCTTTAAATCTTTCTTGTGAGATTCTGGAACAATGTTCATGATAGCTGAGTGTAGCATGTAGTATCTGCTAGTGTAACTGAGAGTGCTACCTAGACCCCCTCCGCATTCACTCTTACCCTCTGAATGCTGCTGATTGGGAACACCTGGGGCTTGTCTCTAGCCACGGGCAGGGCAAGCTGGAAGTTCCAGAGAGTGAATGCCCCTGGAAGAAGTCCTCAACCAATGATGGACATGCAATTTATGCATTAAACCTCTTGGGTAAGTCTGAATTGTGTTTTATACCGTCTCGTAGAATGCCCTAGAACAGTGACCCCCAACCTTTTTGGCACCAGGGACCGGTTTCGTGGAAGAGAATTTCCCCATGGCCGGGGCGTGAGGGCAGGGATGGTTCAGTGGTAACGTGAGCGGTGGCGAGCCACAGATGAAGCTTCGCTCTGCTTGCCTGCCGCTCCCCTCCTGCTGTGCAGTCTGGTTTCTAGGGGTTGGGGAACCCTGCCCCAGAAGACTTGCACTCCAATTACCCACGGTTTTAACTGGCTCCTAAATCTTTGATTGGGTTTTTTCCTCTCCCAGTCTCTCTTCCCCACTCCTCTTCCAGTGTTTGCTAGTGTCATCTTCCATACAATATAACTGCTCTCAAAGGCATTTCTCAGGATCTGCCCTCAGGGGAACACACTCCAAGACATATTTTGGCTTCTTCCAGGTGATTGCACTGATGAGGTTTGCAGGGTGAGGCCTGGAACATAGATGTTCTGCTAAGTGTAGCAAACAACTGACTTGAAGAGCTCCAAAGGGAGGGGATCCAAATCTAGCAAGTTCAGGTGATGGCATTGGTCACAGCTGGCACCAGGATACCCAGCCAAGAAGGGGGAGTGCAGCATTGGAAATAAGGAAGGAGGCACTAAAACATGGAATTCAGGGGAACAGGCAACCATTATCTACCTGGGTGACATATAAATGGTATGAGGATCCCAGAGTGCTGGGCTGGGCACCAGGGTTTATCAGAAGTGCCGGGTGGTATCTCGGGGTAACAGAGTCATTTGAGATAGAGCAGTGCATCTACATGACCTGAACCTCCCTGACAGTTACGAGTGGAGACAATAAGTTGCGTTACTCAAACCTGACTCTAAGCCTTTTTGTGTGCGTTGCTTCATTTAATTCAAAAAAAGACAGAGAAGTAGGTATTATCACATCCACTTTATAGGTGAGAAACTGAAGTTTTTAAGAATTAAATTACTTTCTCAAGATCAGCTTCCTGTAAGATGGTGGAGGAACTTGACTGAAACCCAGTTCTGACTGGTTCCATAGTTCATGAGCCTTTTGGTAAAAATACAAAGCAAGCAGAATCTCCCGGACTTCACCTCTGTGGGTACCATTCCTCAAGAGGATGGGCCCTGAAGGGATCTGGGGATCCTAGAGGTTTATACTCTCTTTTACTATCAGATCCCATGTTGATGCAGAGGATTCACGGGGCCGGCTAAAGAGTTAAAGGGCAGGTTTGATCACAGAAGAGGTGATCATTTTGGGGTGCCCAAAGGCAGAGAAGATGTAGGAAGATGATATATAATCGTGCATACATTGCTTCTCAATGCTCAGATATTAGGGGCCGTGGCCAAATTCACCGAGGATTCCACTGATAGGGAAGACAATAGGGTTATTTTGTTCTAAGAATTTATTTTTTATTGTGAAACATACTATACAAAAAAGCACATACGATAAAACGAGTTAGCTTATTAGGGGTTGTAAAATAAGCATCCATGAAACCTCTATACAGGTCAAATCATTGAATATTACCAACACCTAGATACCCCACAGTTACCCCTCGAGATTATAATTCCCTTCCTGTGTGTTGGCCACGTCTTTATCCCAACAATGTATTATGGTCCTCACTGCCTCCCTTTTCTTTTTTTTAGTAGTTGTAATGACCACTTATTCATGCCATGAAAATATAGCTTAATTTTTGCTTTGGAGCTTTAAATAAATGTATGCAGACTTCCCAGCATTCTGCCTTACTCTGCCAGTGTGAACTGACTATTTTTGAAATTAACCACGGATTTTAGGGATGTTGAAGAAAGCAAGCCAGTTGGTTCAGGTTATGTCCCTTAGAGGACTTATGTCCAGAAGACATATTATGTGCCACGGAGAATAAATAGAGAATAAATTAAAAGCCACTTAGGAGGCCTATATAGTTGTCATGGTCACTGAAGAGGATTTACATGGTTCTCTCAGTTAAGTGCGTTGTGCTTCTCCTTCATAGGTCCAGGTCCCATAATTAAGGCCTGGATCAACAACAGATTCACGGACAGTGGGGTCCTTCCATTGTTAGCAGTAACCTCATAGGAGAAACTGGGGGCTATTCTTAAGTTTTCTTGTTCCAGGACCGAGATACACAATTTCAACTTTGGGGCCTTAGTTCATACTTCTCCCTTCCCAGAACACTCTAGGTAATTGCTTCTGCCCCTGGAAAATTCTTAGTTGGTCTTCAAGGTTCAGCTCAAATATCACTTCTCAGATGAGACTTTCCACTGTCCTTCCCTAGAGGAGAACATATCTCCTGAAATTCACTACCATCAGGGAGCACTTGAACTTAATTCTATTGCCAGTAATGCAGCAGCATCATTATGTTTACATGCTGGTCTTCTCTGCTCCACAGTAAGAGACTCGAGAAGAGGGACGGTACCCATTTATCTTCTCCCTTCTCTGTGACAAGCATATAGGCATCTGCTCACTTTTGTTGCATTAATCAGTCAGTCAATCAATGAAGAGATAGATAAAATCCTGTGGAAGGAAATTAATTAATGTCAGAGCCTCATCACATTTTAAACCAGAGAGACACAGCAAGGTTATTAATTATAATAGTCAAGTGGAGTTGGAGAAAGATTTAAGAAGTGATGAATGGGGGAGATATAACAGGATGGATGATATAGATGCTTAATCCAAGAACACAGAGAATGTCACAGATGCAGTGGTAAGAAAGTTATCATTTTAGGCAGAGCACTATTCATCTGGCCTGAAAGGAGACATGCCAGACTATGATGATCCCTTACATAACCTGATTACATTTAAGTAATTATTAATCTTAGAGAAAGTATTATTTTCATATAAACAAGAATGGAATACACACACACACACACACACACACACACACACACACACATCTGACTAAAGAGAGCTCTTTGTGGATGTGGAGAACATGCATGACTGGTTGTTTTGGAAAACTTGAAACCTCTACATGTTATTTATTTTTAAATACTTGGAGAAAAACTTATATAAAATATGCTTTTATAACAGAAGCTACTTTAAGTGCAAAAGTTTCAGTTAATCTTCCTAAAGATTTCAGGAGCCTACCTATTGAATCCATGCAACACATCCTAGTGAAATGATCGCTTAACATTTTGGTGTACTTGGAGGTGCCCTGAAAATTAAAATGCAGAGCTTCTGATTAACCACATTCTTGCTTACGAAACTGAGTGTTCTTGTGACCAGATGCCCTTGCTATCAAATATCAGTGGTGAGATCCTTATTCAAGTGTCTTTTTTGCTTTTTCGTTCCATTAGTAATAACTGTCCCCTGCCCACCCATACTTCTAAGTGATGCAGTATGGTGTGTAATAACCACGGGGTATAGTGACAACAAATGTGGTAACATTCATAAATATATATTTTTCCATACAAACAAAGCTGCTATACAAATATAGAGAATGGTTATGATTACTAGTTGTGGAACTTGGCACACCAAACTGCTATAATTGGCATGGTCAGGAAGTTTTGAAATGAACAAGGGGAAACGTCTCTTTTTTTTAAGTGAGGGTAGAGATAGTAGCTCTTCTTTTTTTTTAATTTTTATATTCTATTAGAGTATAGTTGATTTACAATGTTGTGTTTATATTATAGTTGATTTACAATGTTATAGTTTCAGGTGTACAGCAAAGTGATTCAGTTATACATATACATATATCTATTCTTTTTCAGATTGTTTTCTCATGTAGGTTATTACAGAGTATTGAATAGTATTCCCTGTGCTATACAGTCGGTCCTTGTTGATTATCTATTTTATATTTAGTAGTGTGTATATGTTAATCCCAACCTCCTGTCTTAGGTTTGGCATTGCTCTTCCTGGCAGATATTTTTTTTTTCCAGTCACCCAAATCTTCTCAAATATGTATTTCTTTCTTTTACATCAAATACATATTTGGGCGTTCATTCTGGATCAAGGCCAACTGTGATGCAAACTTGGAATCTAGGAGGTCCCAGCCGACCCAGTGACTTGAGGATGGAGGGGTGGGTCTCATTGCTTCCTTCTCTGCGTTCTTCTCTGATGCCTTCTTCATCAACATCTGGTCTTTCAGTGGTAGAGACTTCTCCTGAATTTTTATCCCACGTGGACAACAACATTTGTTTGTAATAATGCTTTATTTACTTATTATGCATCCATAATTTCAGTTGGAACATGAATTCAAACTGAACATTCTCGCAGAGTTTTGCAAACAAAACATGGATTTAGGACACGTTTCGTCAATTGCTCCTCTCCTCTTGTTCATTAACTCATTAAATGTTTATTGACCAGTTACCATGTGAAAGACACTTCCTTAAGGTACTGAGAATACCCGCAATGGATAAGGGAGCTCTGTCTTAGTCACTGACTTCAAATGTTGAGATGGGGGCCTTTTGACCACTCTTACTTTGGAAATGCAAAGAGAAAAAAAAGATCAAAGGAACAAAACAGTTACTATTCAACTAAAACAGGATTTTCAGTACATATAACAGTGAGATGATAGACTTGAAAATAGTGAACAGTCAGAAAATATTTACTGAATAGATTATCTTTCCAGAAACAAGCATGGCATTATTTTTGTGTGAATCTCAAACACACCCACCTGCAAAAACCTCAGTTTTCTTTCCTCTTCTCCATGTTGTCCTATAACTTCACGATATTCTGTTATGTACTTTTCCATATTTCCTTATGTCCTTCCCTTATGTACTACTCCATGTTCCCCTGTCTTCCCCTTCTAGAGTTTCTCTTCTGTTTCAACCTAACCTCAGGTCATCTCCTTGGATGGGGTACACTCCTTCATCTTCACTATATCCTTACTCGTATTTCCTATCTCTCTTCTCCAGATGTTGATAATACCCATCTCACATATAGTCTTTAAGTGAATCTGTAAATAGTACATCACCGTGAGGCTTATAATCTTCTGATCACTGTCAGTGCCCAGATTCCTTAGCATTACATCCAGGTGCTTCACAATTTATTCCCTTCTGCAAGTCTAGGCTCAAGTTTCACTCATACTCCAAAGCCCAAGTAGAACCCTTAGTTACACATAAATCTCATCACCATTCTCTAAACGGCTCATACTTTGCACTGTATGTTTTCATATCCCTTGTTTCTTTATACACATTCTTCTTGTCCTCTAGAGTGTCTTTATTGATTTTTATTCAAGATATTTCTCCTTTAAGACTCATCTCAAAGATAACCAGTATGATACTTTCTCTGTTAATTCTTATTATCATTGTTAGCGCTTTCCTTTTTATCCACACAATTCTTGTCCCTTTGTTGCCTAATGAAATTTAATGGCTCCTGCCAATATACTTGTATCTCCCTTGGTACATTATTATTTGCATACTTTGATGCACATGTTTGGGGTGCTCCTTCTGCCCGGAAGAGTCTCCCTCTACCTTTTACCCCTCCAAATATCAAACACTCTTTGTAGGTTCAAGTCAACTTCTTTATGACACTTTCACTGATCCTCCCAGTAACTGAGGTTGAATTAGTTCTCCTTTCTGGGTGAATTTTGTGCTCATATTATAGTCTGTATGAACTTCTACCTTGTATCTATTACATGTTGAAGAACTTATATTTATCTATCTGTATCCTATTACAAGACCATAACGATCTGAAGGGAAGGAACTGTATATAATGCGTGGACCTGGTGGAGCAAACAAGCCTGAAAGATAGTGGTTGTCTTCTGAGAGTGGAAGTCTGAATTCCTGACTTCTAAAAGTAGATGTGTTTCAGAGGGTGGCAATGTGTAGAGTGTAACCATGGTTACAGTGAAGAAGAGAAAGTTTTCCTAACCTAGCACTTTTCCTGAAACATGGAATATGAACAGTAATTATTAACTGAAATAATTTAGAGTATGGAATTGTTTCTTACTTGTTATTGTCTTCTACTCAGTAGATTTCACCTCACTGGGAGGTTTGTACTCTTTTTCGTCATATATTCAAGACTTCATTCATTGATTTCAGTAGATGTTCTCATTTTTATTATAGCAGCACATCCATGATATCTTGAGTGAATTATTCTTCTACTTGAATATATCAGACTGACAAATACCTTGGAGCAAGAAGCAAGGGGTTGTGGAGAGTGGGTGACCAAGGTTGATTGCCCTGGCTTGATATCATTGCTCCTTAATTTTCTTCTCCCTGAATCTAGAATACTCTG
Organism: Stenella coeruleoalba; assembly: GCF_951394435.1. Classification (NCBI taxonomy): domain Eukaryota; kingdom Metazoa; phylum Chordata; class Mammalia; order Artiodactyla; family Delphinidae; genus Stenella; species Stenella coeruleoalba. Next base: position 79,933,871 of record NC_137159.1, on the reverse strand, counting down.
TCTATTGTCACTTCAGGGTTTGAAAAGTTGCCTCCTCACCTTCTGAGATAAGACTTGGGAAGGAGTCTGGAGATTAATGGACTACTAAAAGGCTGGACACAAGGCAGAGATTCCCAGGAGACTCTTCTGGGAGAGAGGAAGCCTGATGGCTGACAATGACATATGTCCTTGCATGGTGAAGTTAGAGCCTTCGTGGAGAAGAATATTATGATGTTTTCTCCCCATCTCAGTCCCAAGACCTGCTGATGATCTTTAGTTACAAGGGTCACACAATTGAATTTGGAGCTTGTTTAGGAGGAGAGATGCTGACAATTACTGTTTCACTGACAGGATCTGTTTGTTTTCAGATTGGGAGCCCCAAAGAGGAGGGGGAACTTTACCAGGTCTTGCTGACCACATGCACTTACCCTATTACAAGCTCACATGGCACCGTGAGGTATAGGGCAGGTTCTGTTTCTGTTCAACCCCCTATCCCTGGCTCTTGATAGGTGAACAATACATATTCATTCAATAGCAATATTAACTCACATGAGTGGGATAGGAGAGATATGATAACTTTGTAATCACAAGGAACCTACTTGCTTCCAGCCTTAACTTTGACTAAGGCTATAATCTATGTAATTTTAGACAAGCCACTTAGACTCCTTGAGTCTGATGTGTATACAGTAGGGGTACCCCTATTAGTCAAAAGACCCCAATAAGTCTACCCCTGTAAGTCAAAAGACTGATTACAGTGAGTGGAGCTCCATCTCTGAGTGAGCTTCAGCAAAGTATTTCCCTTTTCTGGGTTTTGGTTTTCACATTGATAAAGTGAAGAAGTTGAACTAGGTGATCTCTTAAGTTTCTCTCAGCTCAGAAATTTTTAAATAACATAAAATGTCTATTGTCTAAAGGCACAAGAAGATTGCTAAGTTATATGCAGCTTATCAAAACTTATACCCGTTTTCCCAGCACCATTTATTGAAGAGGCTGTCTTTTCTTCATTGTATGTTCTTGCCTCCTTTATCATAAATTAGGTGACTATATGTGCGTGGGATTATCTCTGGGATTTCTGTCCTGTTCCATTGATCTATATTTCTGTTTTTGTGCCAGTGCCATACCGTCTTGATTACTGTAGCTTTGCAGTGTAGTTTGAAGATGGGGAGCCTGATTCCTCCAGCTCCATTTTTCTTTCTCAAGATTGCTTTGGCAATTTGGGGTCTTTTATGTTTCCATACAAATTGTAAAATTGTTTGTTCTAATTTGGTGAAGAATGCCGTTGGTAGTTTGATAGGGATTACATTGAATCTGTAGATTGCTTTAGGTAGTATAGTTATTTTCACAATGTTGATTCTTCCTATCCAAGAACATGGTATATCTCTCCATCTGTTTATGTCATCTTTGATTTCTTTCATCAGTGTTTTATAGTTTTCTGAGGACAAGTCTTTCACCTCCTTAGGTAGGTTTATTCCTAGGTATTTTATTCTTTATGTTGTGATGGTAAATGGGATTGTTTCCTTAATTTCTCTTTCTGACTTTTTTGTTGTTAGTGTTTAGGAATGCCAGAGATTTCTGTGCATTAATTTTGTATCCTGCAACCTTACCAGATTCATTGATTAGTTGTAGTTGTTTTCTGGTGGTATCTTTAGGATTTCCTATGTATAGTATCATGTCACCTGCAAACAGTGACAGTTTTACTTCTTCTTTTCCAATTTGTATTCCTTTTATTTCTTTTTCTTCTCTGATTACCGTGGCTAAGACTTCCAAAACTATGTTGAATAAGAGTGGTGAGAGTAGACATCCTTGTCTTGCCCCTGATCTCAGTGGAAATGCTTTCAATTTTTCACCATTGAGAATGATGTTTGCTGTGTGTTTGTCATATATGGCCTTTATTATGTTGAGATATGTTCCCTCTATGCCCACGTTCTGGAGAGTTTTTATAATAAATGGGTGTTGAATTGTGTCAAAAGCTTTTTCTGCATCTATTGAGATGAATATATGGTTTTTATTCCTTAATTTGTTGTTAGGGTGTATCACATTGATTGATCTGCATATATTGAAGAATCCTTGCATCCCTGGGATAAATCCCACTTGATCATGGTGTATGATCCTTTTAATATATTGTTGGATACTGTTTGCTCGTATTAGAACACTACCTAACACCATATACAAAAATAAACTCCAGATGAATTAAAGACCTAAATGTAAGACCAGACACGATAAAACTCCTAGAGAAAAACATAGGAAAAACGCCCTTTGACATAAACCATAGCAGATCTTTTTTGATATACCTCCTACAGTAATGAAAATAAAAACAAAAATAAACAAATGGGACCTCATTAAACTTAAAAGCTTTTGCACAGTAAAGTAAACCATAAACAAGGTGAAAAGACAACCCTCAGAATGGGAGAAAATATTTGCAAATGAAACAATGGACAAAGGATTAATCTCCAAAATATACAAACAGCTCATGGAGCTCAATAAGATAAAAACAAACTACCCAATTAAAAAATGGGCAGAAGACCTAAGTAGACATTTCACCAAAGAAGACATACAGATGGCCAAGAGGCACATGATAAGATGCTCAACATCACTAATTATTAGAGAAATGCAAATCAAAACTACAATGAGGTATCATCTCACACCAGTCAGAATGGCCATTATCAGAAAATCTAGAAATAATAAATGCTGGAAAGGGTGTGATGAAAAGGGGACCCTCCTGCACTGTTGGTGGGAATGTAAATTGATACAACCACTATGGAGAACAGTATGGAAGTTCCTAAAAAACTAAAAATCGAACTACCATATGACCCAGCAATCCCACTACTGGGCATATACCCTGAGAAAACCATAATTCAAAAAGAGACATGTACCACAGTGTTCATTGCAGCACTATTTACAATAGCCAGGACATGGAAGCAACTTACGTCTCCATCAACAGATGAATGGATAAGGAAGATGTGTTACATATATACAATGGAATATTACTCAGCCATAAAAAGAAACGAAATTGAGTTATTTGTAGTGAGGTGGATGGACTTAGAATCTGTCACACAGAGTGAAGTAAGTCAGAGAATCTGTCATACAGGGTGAAGTAAGTCAGAAAGAGAAAAATAAATACCATATGCTAAAGCATATGTATATAGAATCTAAAAAAAAATTAAAAATGGTACTAATGAACCTAGTGGCAGGGCAGGAATAAAGACGTAGACATAGAGAATGGACTTGAGGACACGGTGGAGAGGGGGAAGCTGAGGCGAAGTGAGAGTAGCATTGACATCTATACACTACCAAATGTAAAATAGCTAGTGGGAAGCAGCAGCATAGCACAGGGAGGTCAGCTCGGTGCTCTGCGACAATCTAGAGGGATGGGATGGGGAGGGTGGGAGGGACGCTCAAGAGGGAGGGAATATGGGGATATATGTATGCATATGGCTGATTCACTTTGTTATACAGCAGAAAGTAACACAGCATTGTGAAGTAATTATACTTCATAAAGATGTATTTTAAAAAAGCTTATTCCCCCCAAATATATTCTTCTACATTTAAATAAAAACTATAATGTATGGTGTGATTTGGTGGATGACTTTAATGACTATTTTAGGCATTTGCAGATGCTCTCTTTCAGGTAAAGATAAAGAGTGTGTCTGAGTCCTATTCAGGACTACTTTCATAATCTTATTTCATAAACCTGACATTCCTATTAAGTTTTGAGCCTCCTTTATGAGCCATACCTGCAGCATCCTTAGCAGTTGTATGTCAGATTGGTTTCTTTTTCGTGTTAAAAACTTTAGATAAGTTAGAGAGCATCTCAGTCTCTTCCCCTCTGTAGCAGCACTAAGTATACCTTTTGGGTGGTCTTCAGGCGTATTTCTTGGTTTTATTTGATCTGTATCACATATTGGAGGAAAGAAAATAGAACCAACCTGCTGTATATTTTTCCCACTGCTCTCAGCAAACCATTCATCAGTAATTACTATGGACTTACTGTGTAAGGCATCATTCTAGGCAGCTCTCTGCTGTAGCTGAGATCCAATGGTGAAATTTTCAGTAATTTCTCCATCTGGTTGTTCAGCACAGCCATTATTAAATAGTAGATGATATAAACCTACAGTTAAATAATGTAGGTGAAAAAGAAAATTAATAGATACCCCAAACTCATCATTTGAATATTTTATTTTATTAACTTTACTCTTGTATATGCTCATGAAATGGCTGAAGTTACTGCATCTGTATGATGGAAGCACCATATATAGATATTACTGATCATCTCTGCTCAGCTCTGCATGCACTGATACCATGTTGGTTGCTTAAAATTGGTAAAAGTGGAAATATTTATACCACAAAAGTTAGCAAATGCTACAAATACACCCTTCCCCACCCCTCTCCAGCCCACTCATCAGCGCACCACTGCTTCAGGTGATACGTCAAGTCAGAGCTGAAAAGTAGCTATAGCATTTGGGGAACTGCAGTGTCCATGTGGAAGCAGGGGTAAAGGTGGAGGAGCAGCTCTTTGTATGCTAGTGTAGATTCATAATCAAAAGGTAACTGGCAAGATAATTAAAAGGTAACCAAGAGAAACATCCTGTGCTTTGGGCCAAGTACTGTAATTAAGTTCAACACATCATTTACCAGCTAAAATAGAGTAGGAAGCAGGCACTGCCTACTCTGAATGCAATGAAACTACATTGGCTAAAGCTGGTGGATGTTTCTGACAAGTTTGTTACAAAGCAGATAGCTACTCTCTCTTTCTCAATAAAAATTAGAGATATATAAACACAATTACTTTTATAAATACAGAATGTCTGAGGTTTAGCTGTGAAACATATCTCCCAACTTCTATTTAGATAAACTTGATACAAATGTTTGGGCCAGTTTACCTTGAATACTCTTGAGTTAAAGACTCACTAGGTAGTCAGCTATACTCTGGTGTTATGAATCGCCCTTCATTCACAAGGAAGGGAAACTGGCATTTAGTAAGCTTCAACCAGGTGTCAGACAACTTGTTAGGTACTTAATAGAGGCAATATCTTGTCCCTAGTGTTCGGTAGGGGAGGGATGAACAGGAAAGAGAGGGAACTAATATAAACTGAACACATATACGTTCTGCTCATACATTGTCTTGAATCATTACAACAAGTTTAAAAGTGATATTATTAGTGCTCATTTTATAGTAGTGAAACAGGCTTGGGAAAAAAATGAAAGAAACTTTTCAAGATGACATTGCAAGTAAGTGGCAGGGCCAAGATTTTTAAAATACATACGTATCTATGAACTTTTCACTCAACAAACATTTTTTTCTTTTCTATTATGGTTTATTACAGGATATTGAATATAGCTCTCTGTGCTGTACAATAGGACCTTGTTGTTTATCCATTCTATATGTAATAGTTTGCATCTGCTAACCCCACACTCCCAATCCATTCCTCTTCCACCCCACCTCCTCCTTGGCAACCACGAGTCTGTTCTTTATGTCTGTGAGTCTGTTGAATGGATAAAGAAGATGTAGTATACATATATATACAATGGAATACTACTCAGCCACAAAAAAGAATGAAATAATGCCATTTACAGCAATAGGGATGGACCTAGAGATTATCATACTAAGTAATTCAGAAAGAGAAAGACCAATACCATATGATATCACTTATACATAGAATCTAAAATGTGACACAAATGAACTTATCTACGAATCAACAAACATTTCTTAGATGTATATTACATGCTGGGAGATGACCTGGATGCAGAAAAATGGTCAACGTTATTCCAGCTCTCTTCTTACAAAATTTGCACTATCTTGTGGGAGGAAGATAAGTAATTATAATCATTCTTGTGTATATTATTATAGAGGCCAGCACACTAAGTTCATAAGAAACATACTCAGCACGGTCTTCAGAGCTCAGTGCAGGCACCAGGGAGTACTCTAGTCTAAGACTTAACGGACAAGCAGGAATTAGGCAGGTGGGATAGAATGGGGGTGGGTGAAGAGCATTCTGGACAGAGGGAATAACATCAGCCCAGGACTGGAGTCAAGATGAACAAGGCAAGGGAATCATAATAAGAGCTAAAGTTTTATTGATCACTTAGAGTAACTTATTCCTTCAAGCCTTTTAATAAATTTAGGAGTAGACTCAGCTATCATAAATGAGGTTGTTTTAGGTGTCGGAGTGACTAGATCATGCATTTCCACGTGATTACAAGAGGTTTGGGTTTTTATCTTGAGCGTGGTGTTCCAGACAAGGACATAATACGATCAGGCTCACATTTTAGAAAGACCACCCGGTTTTGTGTAACAAGTAAAAATCTGATTAGTAACTCCCTTATTTGAAATCTGTTGTTCACTTTTTTCATGGTATTTTGTAAGAAGTGGATGGATCATGGGTCAAAATCTAAATGGACTGCCTGAAATGTAGTAAGTCCTCAATAGATGGTGGCCTTTCTGTTTGTGTAATATTCCATGGGCTGTCTTTGGCTCTCCCCTAATCTCATCTCTGGCTGCTCTCATTTTGGTATTCAACATACCACCTGCTTGGAGTATATTTCCAGAGGAAGCATCACTTTCCTGAAGTTTACCTGCTGAACTCCTAGGAGACTTTTATAACAGTGGGGGCTGGAAGAGAAGCCATAGCTGGAAGAAGAGTTTTCATCACTCCCATTTCAGGATTAACAGTTAGAGGGGTTCAGGAGGACATTTCCCAAAGGATTCACTGAAGAATCAACCAAAGAAACTGTTGGCTGTAAATGATTACCAGGCCTAAAAATCATGAGATCATATGATGATGTGAAAAACGTTCTGCCCTCTTTTCCTCTGCTGACTGCCTACTTTTCAGCCCAAAGGGGTCAGCCAGAGCAGTGTGAATACGGGTGTAGGTTAGGGAGAAAGAAATAAAGCTAACTAGATACCTTCCATCTTTACTAGTTCAAATTAGGGAGAAAAGAGGCTTTAAACTAGGGATAATGAATTTATCCAAGTTGTATTTAGTATCTGGAAGAGAATGATTTTTTTAAAACAATTGAGAATATGGTGACAATTAAAAATGACCATGGAGCTTGTCTGTTTTCTATGAGTAATCATACAATTTGGGGAACTGCTTGTGTTTTTATGAAATGGCAATTGAAAAAATTTCCTTACTGAATATATTTTATGAGAAAGTAAGAAACAAAACACAGTTATATATTCATTATATTCTATTAATTGTATTCTTTCTAAGTCCTAAAAATAGAATTTTTGAGTACCAAACTTAATGGGCTTGGATGGAAATGGAAAAAATGAAAAAAGATGATAAACTCTTAGACACATAGCAGTAAGGTGAAACTTGAGACCTGAATTTTCTTCAAGTGATTATGCTGGGATAAAAAAAGGGAAATGCATAATTCATGCATGTCTCACCAAGACTGTATTAAAGATTAATCATAGGGGTCACAAACCAAAGATGCAGTGATTGGAACACGGAGAAAGATGGAGAGTTTGAAGCTCTTTACCTTTTTACACATCTTGCTTCATATACTCAGCACAACCCACGTTTTCAGCCCCTTCTTTCCATAACTTCATGCTGCATTTCAGGTCCTTTAGGGAATAAGTCAAGCCTGGGTAGCCATTCTATCTTTGCAGTATTGTCTCTTGGCAAGCTAATCTCCTTCCTAATCCCGCCTCCAAGCCCAGACCCTGCCCCACTCCAAAATAACCCAAACAAAATCTTCATTTCAGTTACCCTGGCAACTCATTGCTCTTAGCTTTGCCTGACACAGACTTTTTTTTTTTAACATGTTTATTGGAGTATAATTGCTTTACAATGGTGTGTTAGTTTCTGCTTTATAACAAAGTGAATCAGTTATACATATACATATGTCCCCATATCCTTTCCCTCTTGCGTCTCCCTCCCTCCCACCCCCCCATCCCACCCCTCTAGGTGGTCACAAAGCACCGAGCTGATCTCCCTGTGCTATGCAGCTGCTTCCCACTAGCTATCTATTTTACGTTTGGCAGTGTACATATGTCCATGCCACTCTCTCATTTTGTCCCGGCTTACCCTTCCCCCTCCCCATATCCTCAAGTCCATTCTCTAGTAGGTCTGTGTCTTTATTCCCATCTTGCTCCTAGGTTCTTCATGACCATTTTTTTTTTTTTTTTAGATTTCATATATATGTGTTAGCATACGGTATTTGTTTTTCTCTTTCTGACTTCACTCTGTGTGACAGTCTCTAGGCCCATCAACCTGACTACAAATAACTCAATTTCGTTTCTTTTTATGGCTGAGTAATATCCCATTGTATATATGTGCCACATCTTCTTTATCCATTCATCTGTCGATGGACACTTAGGTTGCTTCCATGTCCTGGCCATTGTAAATAGAGCTGCAATGAACATTGTGGTACATGACTCTTTTTGAATTATGGTTTTCTCAGGGTATATGCCCAGTAGTGGGATTGCTGGGTCGTATGGTAGTTCTATTTTTAGTTTTTAAAGGAACCTCCATACTGTTCTCCATAGTGGACACACAGACTTTTGACACACTATTCCCTTCACTGGGTGTATTTTCTCTCTCACTGCTGAGATTTCATTCCTCAAGACTCATTTTTTTCTATTCTTATAACACTTTATTCTTACTTACAATGAAGTAGTTTGCTGCTTTACATCATAACAGAGTCTTTCTGCTTATCCTCATAGACTGTAGGTTTCTTTGAATAATAAAATGTAACGAAGGGGGTTAGACTTTTATTTACAAGCACTTGCAAAACACCTCATTTAATCTTCAAAATGACCCTATAGCATATATGATCGTCTCCATCTTACAGATGAGTTCACCTGCTCAGTAAGTTAATCAACTTCTCCAAAGAGATGCTGCTGGTAAGGATATAAATTGAGACTTTTCTGACTCAGAGTTACTGCTCTTTTCACTATATCACCACATATTGAGATCATGAGTCAGAGTTTCTTTATTTTTGCACCTGGACTTTGTACTTTCTGCATCTGGATCGCTGTCTCCCTCTGTCTCTCTCTGTGTGTGCTTCCCTGTCTATCTCTTCTGGTTACTATTTATATTTCCTTAGAACTTTACAAAGAGTTTACCATACATATGAGTGTATAAGGGGCTCACAAGAGGAGTTCACCTGAAGAATGACGTGGGAAGCTGCAGGAGCAGACATGATGGTCTAAATAGACATAGACAGAGACTTGCCACTCTAATGACCAACCAGTATAACAACTGGCCACTGTGGTGCCAGGGAGCTGATTCAAAGGGAGGACCCACGCGTTCCAGCCTACATCTCAGTAACACCAGACACTAGGCAGGTAGGGCAGCATCTGTAGCTATTTCACAGGTCAAGCCCATCATCCAGGATACTCCCAGAGAACCAAAGCTCTGTGAAGATGGACAGTGTTCTACTGGTTAGTGAAGGAAGCAAACTACAGCCCTGTTAGCTCACCCCTAGTAAACCATTCCTCAACTACCTACATATGGGGAGATAGAGTGGTAACCATTCAGCTTATAAGCTTGTATAGACTCTCTGCAAATCACTTTTCCCTCTTGTATAATGAAATTATGCAAGATTAGCCTTAGATTTGTTTTCTTGACCAAAAAAAAAAAATTGAGGTTCTATTAAATAAATGGCTGTTTGTCTTTTTTTTTTTTTTAACTCTGTTTTACTCTAAGGAAAATTAGTAGAATCTCCCATCTCTACAACACCGTGTTTCTTAAAGGGCCTTTATACCTATAACTATGTGACAATGGCATCTCTGTCCATATTTTTAGTTGAGGAGACTAAGGCCCCAAGAGATAAGATGGTTCCAAAGTCACGGAACAAGTTAAAAACAGAGCTGAGGTATGATCCCAGGTCTCTCGACATTTCTTTTAATGTTCTTTGCATCCCATCTCTGTTGATTAAAAAGAAAGAAAGAAAAAGAAATAGTACAAAGAATCATCCTGCTTGAGCTTTTGACAAGGCTTATACCCTGTGGAGTTATTAAATGGAAGCTCAACACCTGAGCTATTTTTGATCACTTGATGGCCCTAGTGACAAGGGTTTGAACAGTTCAGAATGAGACTGGTTAGGGGAACAGCATCTCTTTTTACATGAATCACAGCCATGAACATTTTCAGCATTTACCTACATCAGGCACACACATGAAAGACTCTAAGAAATCATATATGAAAGCTGGTGTTTTTTAAGCCCCTTCTGAATATTTGTGAAAATTGATGACACTAAAGGACATTGTTTTTCAAATTAAAAAAAAAAAAAGGTTTGAAAAGGAGATGGAAGGGTCTTTTACTCAAGGTAGAAAGAATCCATTAAAAATCTATTTTCTTGTTTTTTTCAGCATGCCTGATGTGATAGTGATCATTTATTCAGTTTCAGATGAAGTCCAGAAAGTTGCCACTTTACAGTCCGCACATTGGAATCTTTAGACTTCTGTCCTTCAACTGACATTCAAACTAGCAATAGGAATTTCTCTGAGGTATAGGTGTGTTATTTGTGACTGTGAATGTCCTCAAGTTCCCCAGTCCTCAGCGGTCACCTTTCTGCTTAATACCTAACTGCACGATATGAGCTTCTACCCTATGTGACTATAAGGGGCCCCATCTTTCACTGGATTCTCCTCCCTCAGTCTTTCTGAAATCATCAGAGTGCTTCCATATCGCCAAAATCAGTCTTCTGGCATGGTTATAACATGCTATGAAGAGCTGTCTGCTCTACCATTAAAACAGTCAAACAAATAACAACAAGATGAAACAGGTGTTTTGTATCCCTGAGCCCCATAATTTATCTGCTTATGTATTCCCATTCCTGAGTTAGTTCGGATCTTCTCTGTCATTAATGATTTCTATTTCTACAACATTGTGTAGTTTTCTTCATATTGTAGTCCAGATCAATTAATTTCATTTTTTTTGTACTAGAGAAGTTTTCTGATTGTCAATCACTATGCTATTTATGCCTATCTTTTTGCAAGTATAGTAAATCTTATTATTGTGAGTGGGAGAAGCCTTGATAATTGGGAATACATCTTCAATTTGCTGAGACTTATCTACATTAACTTCAACTCTCCCAGGCTTGATTGAGGGTTTCCTGCTCACTCTACAATCTTGAGCTGCTTCCCAATTTTATCTACTTTTTCCCCATCTCTTGAATTAATTTTACACTCTGACTGTTTCCCCTATAACACTTCTCTGTAAATAGCTTGACTGTCATTAGCTTTAATTGAGACTAGTTTGCTAATCTCAGTTCTCTGGCTCGGTTATAAGTCAGGGTTCAATCAAGAGAAAGAAACTGCCTAGTATTTACTATAGACAAATTTAATGTAAAGAATCATTATCGCTAATTAGAAGAAGGAAACTATAAACAGGCAAGAGTTAAAGGAAAAACAAAACATGGAAATGATCAACTTGGGAGGGAGTGAAGAGTTCCTTTCCAAAACTAGGATTCAGACCCCGCAGAAGGTTTAGGTGTTGCTCCCAACATATGCAAAATTTCTGTATGTTGCTCTAGGCCATCACTGCTCAACAGTCACTGGACAAGTAGAAAACATTTCTCCTGGGTGCAGGGAGGCTGAGGCTTGGGAACCAACTGCTGGGGTGCCTGCAAGGCTCCCTAGAAATTTACCCACAGGGAGTCACTGAAACCCAAAGGGAAATTTTTCATTTTGACAGTTCAGCCCCCATATTACATTATGCTTATTTTAATAGCCCTGTTCCTTTAATAATACTTCCCACAGGGGCTAAAATAAGCTGGCATCATCCATATTCTCTCTCTGTTTCATTGTGAACCATTCTGTGAATTGTTCATCTTTTTTTTTTTTAAGACAAAGAAACAGAAGCCAAATATGCTGTGGAACGTGTCTGCTTCACTCATTCAAAGTAGCTGAGAATGATTTAAGCAAACATTTGATCTTCTGAGAGCAGTAAAAGCCCTATGTTCAGTCATCCCAGTTTGACCCATGAGAATCTGCCGTAGTCAACTAACCAAGAAGCATTTATTTTTTTGTAGACTCAAAGTACTGTTTTGTTGCTGTTGAGGACAAGGGAGAAGTAAAGACATCAATCAACAAATTTACCAAAATTTGTCAGCCTTCAGAGCCTGTGCTCTTCTCTAAGTGCATGGCTAGAATATAATTTTTTAAATCAAGAACTTCACATCAGGGAGAACAAATGATGTCCCACTTCCCCTTCCCTCTCCATGTCAGGATATTGCTAGGTGTTTATTTATACTTCATTTCCTCTTATCACAGAAAAGATACTGCTTATGGAATTATATCAGGCATATTGGATTGGATTCAGGGTCATTATTAGAAAGCACCAGCTGTTTTGTATTGGACAAATCAATTTACATCTTCAAATCTGTTAAATGGGGAATTTATATCTAATTCTCTGATGACTGTTATAGTCACATATCGTTAAGAGATAGTTTCTGTTTCCCATGATAATATCTACCAGGAACCTCAGGATCTGCTTCAACTCCAGCATAAAGAAAGGTTGGAATAAATGGACCTACATGACATAAGGGTTTGAAAGATTTCTATATTTACTTGCAATAGTAGAAAATTAACTCTAAGCAGACTGAAAATTATACATATTTCTAATCCTAGAGCAACTACCAAACGTGCAAAAAAGTATAGTTTACAGTCAAATAGATAAAATGGATTTATGAAAATATTCAAATACACATGAAGGTAGGAAGAACAGAGAAGCAAAATCAAGATGACTAATAATAAAATGATTAACGTAAGTTCAACCTTATCAATGATACAAGTGGATTAAATACTCCACAAAGAAAACATTTACATAAGAAAAACCTCAGGACCCAGTTGGTTTATCTGATGAATTCCAATAGTCCATCCTCTTTTTAAAAAATGAGGGAACACTCCTGGACTCATTTTAAGAGGTCAACCTAAGTCTGATGATGAAACCTGATACATACATTATAAACAATACAAAAGAAAGAAGAGAAGGGAAAACAAATTAAAGGGAAACATCCCTCATGGACACAGATTACAAAAATCCTACAAAATAGCAAATAAAAAACATTTTTATTCGCTATATAAAAAAAATTGATATACAAAAATTGATATATAAAACAGATAATGAATCAAGATCAGAAAAGGTTTATCAGAGGAGTAAAATATTGCTTTAAATTTTGAAAAAATAATTAATTTAATTAATCATATTAACAGAATAAAAGGAAGACGAATATGATTACTCAATAGATGCAGAAGAACTATTTTAAAAAGGTAAAATGCTCATTCATGATGAAAACAAAAACAAACCTCTCAGCAAAGTAGGAATAAGATGGAAGTTTCCCAGCCTAATGAAAGATATCTTTGAAAAAGCTACAGCTAACATCAACCTCACTGGCGATTCTGTTTTTTCCTAAAGATCGCATCCCTTCTTAATATTCCTTTCCCTCAACGTTATGCCCTTTCAACTAATCTCTGCTTTTTCCTAAAGAATTCTCTCCAAAGGTTAGTTTATATATTTTGTCTCTGTATTTTCATTATTTTTTCTCTTCTCAATTCCTTACAGTCTAACAACTTCACCCATCAGTTCATGCTGGGAAGCTCAAATCTGTCAAATGCTCCACAGCATTTATTTTTCTCATGCTTGGCAATCTCTAGGCACTGGCTGGGCCTCCTCAGCTATCTTCAGCTCTGGAATAGTCTAGGCAGATTCTGGAGTCTTGCTTTCCTCAACTCTAACCATACCGCCACATCTTTGTCATGTTAGTTTTTTCTAGCCAGTAAGAAGGGAAAATTCAGTAAGACCAAATTGATTCAGCTAGCTTAAGCTGTGGTTGTGTGACGTCAGCCAACTGGAGCAACAAGATTTCCTTCTGTTGATTGGAATCTTCCCAGTTCTTTCCTTCTACTTAGTTCGAGATCCTTTCATGTAGATCTAGCCCACTGCATTCATTGCCTCTTAATTTGCATACTCACAAACGCTTTAGTCTCTTCCGGTCCATCATTCACATTTCAAATCACCAGTCTGATGGATGGTCCTTTATCCCCTCTGCTGCCTCTGCTTACACATCTGTCTTCCATTGCACTTCAGATAAAAAAACACACTCCTTACTGGAACCAACTTTGTGTGCCCCACAGAACCCTGAATGTAATTCTAGCTTCATCTCTAACCATAATGTTCTAGCCATTTCCCCCAGCCCACTCCTGCCATAGTTTCTTTGCAATTACAAGTGTCTTCACCTAAAATTTCTTTTGCCATTTTATCTAATTTCTAATTTTCCTTCTGATTTTAGCACAAGTATCACTCAGGGAACACTTCCATGACCTTCCTGGCTCAAATCTTCTATCAAATATTCTCACAGCATCTTGAACCTCTCCTTTGTAAAACTTATCAGAATTGCAGTTTTATATTTATGGTGTAATTTTTTGTTTGTTCTCTATCGCCAACCAGACCATTTACTTGAAGAATTCAGTGGCTATGATGTGTTTACTTATCATTGTACTCGATAATCTAGTTAGGGTTGATAATCTTGATAATCTAGATAGTCCCTTTATTCAGAAAGGGACTGTCTATCCACCTGTCTCTCTGTCAGTATTTCTGCCTTTTCCTAGGACTTCGTGATGACTCCTTGTTCAAGGACTGTTGGCTTACCTGGTTCTTACCAGTTCCTGAGTTTCTTAGTTTGATTCCCTGCCTCTGTCACTTGATTGCTCCTCTTTTGATGAACACCAGCCCTGCCTGTGCTGGTTTTCTCCCCTCAAAGCTGGATCCTCTGACCCACATCATTTGTAGTTCTCATCAACTTAAAGACTCTTTCTCACCTTCAAAATCACGTGTTTTTTTGAGGCACTTGTTTAAAATCTTTAGGATAAGGGGCTTGCACCTGAGACACACTCAGAGCCACCCTTCCAGTTCTCCTCAAGACCACCTTCTCTGTTCTTTGATTCAGAGCCTCCCTGCCTTTTCATAACCTTCAGGAAAGTTCCCAGTTTCCTTACTTGCAATTGCAGCATTGTGGAACTTTTACCCTTTAAAGCACTATCACAGCTCAAATGAGGAATCCAACTCCATATGCCGAAATCTCATCAGCTCAGCACATAGACCTTGCATATCTATTTAAGATGAAGCTCTTGAGACTGGCATGAGCATCTCAGAGTTTTGGGAGCTTAGTCAGTGAGTGGGAAGCAAGCTATAGAAAGCTGATATCATTAATGATCAATGACAAATCTCTTAAGAGCATCTGAGGAGCTCAGTCTTAAAAGGCCCTCTTTTCTAATATTTTATTTTGTTTTATAAGTAGCGATTTTAATGATAAGAAATTTAATTTTTTAAAATTTATATCTTCCTGTGTTACACTAATCGAATGTGGAAACAGTCTGGGAGTTTTCTTCTTCCCTGTACTCTCTCAGTAGGATATCAGTGATGCTGAAAAAAAACAAAAAATAAAAAAACACACCAAGCAAACTTGAAGGGTTTGTGATCGTCTGGAACACAGAAGCCCAGCAAATAGCATATTATAGTTGTGCTTCTACTTCTAGAAATCAAAATAGTTAAAGGAGTCTACAAGACTCTGCCAGTTACATAATCTCAGGCAAGTGATTAATTCTTTTGGCTTCAGTTTCCTCATCTGTAAAATGAGAATATCACAGTACTGCCGTAGAGGGATGCTGTGAGAAGAAGTAAGGGAGTTCACGTGTGTAAGTGCTGAGAACAATGCATGCTATTTTCCTGCTTCCTTTTGTTTACAAGTCTGGCATTTCCCATCAGGGTGTCAGATTCATCAGATCTATTCATTTTGGTTCACCTCTGACCCTGACAGGAGGCCTTCGTATAGACAACAACTTGTCCTTGAGGAAAATGCGCACAAATCATCAATTAGAGAATTTGCAATGAATATCCCCTGATGTGGATCTGAGACTGTATTCTGTCTTTAGTTGGAGCATATGCTGTGCATCTCACAGACTTTCAAACTCCCAGATGCCCAAGGAATATTCAGACCATTAGTTCCCTTTCCTTCTTGGCTGACTGTGAAATAAATATGCTGTAGTGAAAAAGCACTGGACAGGGATCCAGCAGGTATGGCTCTGCCAATAAGTCTTTATTTTGATTCTTTCAGAGCTTCGTTTCCTCTAATGTGAAACCAAGAGTCCATGTCACGCATTTGCAGAAAGGCTTTGAGCATCAAACGCAATCATTACATACATGCAATTTGAAAATAGCAAAGTTTTGTATAAATTTGAAAGCTAATAATACTGATTAGTAACACTGTTAACTGTTATCATTACAACTAAAAGCAGAACACACATTACCCCGTCTATACTGAGGGTGCCTATGAGTTGCCTCTTCTCCAGGTTTGAAGATAATGTGATAGAAGGTTGTTAGTTTCCCAATCAAACTCTGCCACAACAGCGGTAGAGCCATGACCACAAAGAAAGCATATGGATCAAGGTGTCCTGATCCTTCCAAGAGAGGTAGATGCTAAAAGAAGTACTCACTGTGCAGGCTCTGGAAGGGATTCTGATCAACCATCCCCCTACAGCAATTAAACTTGAAGTTGGGTCCTGACAGGTACAGCAAAATTTGTGGAAGCTGAAATTTTACTGTGATCCCAAAGACAGAAACAACCTGTTACCATGTGAGATCAAGACTGGATGACCTTTGAGGCCTTTCAAACTCTTACATTTTTGGATGCAGTAACTTTATAACCATGAAACAACAGTGACAACAGCTAGTATTGTTCTTATATACCGCTTTACATGTCAAGCACTATTTTTAAGTGCTTTGCGCGTTACTCCTTCAACCAACACAACAACCCTATGAGGCAGGTACTACTAGGATCTCATTTATAAATGAGGAAGTGGACGCACAGAGAAGTTAAGAAACTTGCCCAAGGAACAGAGTCACCATCAGCAGAGCCAGGATTTGAACCCAGGTAGATTGCTTCAGTGTCACAATCCTCACCACCACTTTCCAGTCTTGGAGTCAAAACTGAATCTTTCCATCAAAACTAACTTCATCTCTCTTTTCTCAAAACTAACGTCATCTCTCTTTTTTCTACTTCTTTGCTCAAAGGAGATATAGATTAGATCATCTTCAAAAAAGACCTTTTTCTCTAAGAACATGCTGCTTTTAAGTCTGCTGTTATCACAATGTCTCAGAAAATGCATCCTTCTAAATAAGCAGGTTCAACCATTAAGTCAACAGATAGTGAGCACTGGATTTCTTGGTTACTGTGCTGGGGAGAGAGGACTGAATAGGACGTACTGACGTTTCTCATGACTCACACAATCCATAAGGGTAGAAAGAAAAAGTACAATCATAGTGGAAAATTAGTGGTTCTACAAAAAGTCATGTTTATAATGTCATAAAGACCCCAAATCCAGAGCACTCTGCCTCTCATGGGAATGCCTCATAAAGGATGTGGATTGACTCAAAAGCATTTCTCCCACTGGCGAGTGTCTCTAGTGTGACTGACTGTACTTCCGTAGTGATGAACTGGTCCTAGATAATGGATCCTTGAGATCCAAGGAACTCCTCAAGTGAAATTATCATACAAAAATTGGAGAAAGCATTCTCTAAAAGAGGCTTATCCCCAGTGGGACTAGTCAAAGGTGACAATAAGCAAATGGCACTGTATGCTGTCCTTGTAATTTGAGATGAGTTTGAGATACCCCAGACCCCATGATCTACATGAGGAATACTCAAAGGATCACAGAACTTGGGTCTCTGCTGGGCCTCCAAGTTGACCTCATTTAACATCTGAGGAAGCATGCTGGTGATTCATACATTCTCTGTTTGAGGTCATTTAGTGTCTAAGAGATGACTGTCCTGTAAAGTGTTCCTGGATATACTTAAGTTTTAGAAATAAGTACAATGAGCCAATATATTTCTCTCTGTAACATAACTATTGGCCTTTGGGTCTTCTTGGAATGAGATAAGTATCTATTTTACTTCTTATTTTTTATACTCCCCACCTTCCAAATCAACATTTAACTAATTAACATACAAATTTATATATTCATTTAACACACAGGTATAAGTGCCCACTCTAAAAGTCTATCTAGTTAGTATGGGTGGAAGAGGAAGCTGGGCAGAGTCTTGCTACCCCCAGGGAATTTAACAGCTTCATATCTGATTCTGATTTGTTTTAAGGCAAAGAAAATATTAAAAGGGTGGAAAATGTCACAGGTGTCAGATGACATAGAAAAGGCTGAGTAACATGCCATAGGTGAGAGCGGATGGGGAAGGACTCTGGAGCTTTAAAAGGACAGGGAAGGTGGCCCCTCTGATATCTGTACCATTTTCATAGGTACAGAAGCTCTCCTTCCCTCTGGAAGCAGAAGGACAGTCTTTTTGTCCTCATCACAGAATTGTATAAATATTTTACCCGTAGTCTGGCTATAACACTCATGAGCTTGCCCAACTGCCCTGACCTCAATCACAGAAGCCTCCACCCAAATATTTGATTTCCCGACTGCTTGTTTTGGTGATAATTTACTTGGGTCTAGGGCACTTTGGGTGACATTTTCTTGTCACCCAAAGGAAGGAAGATTTTCCTTGAGGAAGGAAGTTTCCTTACTCAAAGTGAAATCATGCATTTAGCATAGGCAGACTACAAATCGCTCTTGAAATTCGTTACTTCTCTTGAATCTCAGTTTTGCACTCCTCAGTTCCCTGTTTTTCACCAGCAATCTCCAGCCCTAAACTTCATTCTGGGTTTTGCTCAGCTGATGTACTGAATCTAGAATACACACACACACACACACACACACACACACACACACACACACACAGAGTGTAAATTTACTTCAGATTCCCAATTTCCTTTAAAACAAAGAAATAGCAACATTACTTCAATATTGGCTCTCAGTATTTAAATGGTTTTCTTAATGACTATTTCTAGAGTTAGTACCCAGTATGATATGGTGAAGAGATGACTATGTTTGGTATTTAATACATGACTTTTTATTTTAAAAAGTTACAGGTGGCTCTATTATTCCTTGATGGGATTAAATAGCACAAATTCCTTGATGGGATTAAATGGCTCCTGCAGTTGCTTCCATCTTTCTAATTGAGGGATTTCTGCTACTCACCCCCTTCATCCCTTTCTCAATTTGGCATTTTTACAACTGGAATGAAGACAGGAATTAGTGTTTTGAAATACTGCATCTACAGCTTATTCATAACACAGTTCAGCAGGAAGAAGGAAAGGTCAGATGATTTTAGGCTTGCAATTTGGATAACTAAGAGCTCTAAGTTGAATTCCCTAAATTGTACTGGTCCTTCTTTATTACTTATTAAGGCTTGACATGATTGAAGCATCGAATGACATATTTTAAAGCTTAGGAGCTTCTGTAGTGAAAGGTCTGGGGTAAAATGAAAATTCACCTTGATATTCTACATCAGCACCAGCATAAGTCCAGTGACGACAGACAGCTATGTCTACTGGAAAGTTTTGCTGAATTTGCCTTTATTTCATCCTCACTGTCACTGTCTTCTTTCAAGACTTTTCATTTCTCTCCTAGATTGGTAAAAAATACCAGTTGCTACTTCTCTTCAGTATTATTTTCCATTTAATTTCCATATTACTATCAAATATTTTGAAATTACAATCCTAATGATTCTCTCACCTTCTTAAAGCCATTGAATGGTTGTTGCCTTCACAATAGAGTTCAAACTCCTTAGTAGAATGTACTACAGTGTTAATATTTCATGTCCTAATGAGCTCTTGGACTTCTAATCTCACATGTCCCTTTAAACATCTTGAATTCTAGCTATGCTGAAGTAGTGCTCAAACATTACAGTATCCTCCTGTCTCTGTGCTTTACATGTGTTGTATCCTAGCTACTTGAAAATACTTAATCCCCTTTCCTCTTACCTAAGAGCTATGGATCCTATAAAAGTGTCCTTTCCGTTGAGTGGTTTTGTTTTCATTTTTGTTGTTGTTGCTGCTCTTTTTTAGTTTGAGTTGGGTGTTTTCCCATTTTGTTCTCATCACTCCTTGGGCTAGTCTGCATCATTGCATCCATGACACCATATTATAATCCTCCACCTATATTTCTGTCTTCCATGGTAACCTGTAAGCTCTGTGAGGTCAGGGACTATGCTTTATTTACTTTATTCCCTAGTATATTGCACAGTACCTTGCACACTGAAAGCCAGGTGTGTTGAATGACTTAATAGATTTCTGAGTTAACCAATTAATGAGATGGTCATTTTTCAATATGTAAAAGCTGGTTCAGATAATAGCACTTTATTGCTACACTCCCCATTATGGAAGCCTTGAATGCCAGGATGGTGTCCATGCAGATTCTTGGTTTCTCCTGGGTGTCCTGCCATTCACTCAGGACAGATGATGTTTGGCTGCAAAGTCTTTGATCCACATCCATTTTTTAAAAACTATTTTAGTTAAGTATAGAATTAGAATTTGATCATTTTTTTTCTCTTTCAGTGATTCAGAGATAGCATTTCACTTTCCTCTTTTGAATAATTTTTGTGGTCATTCTTATCTTTCTCTGTACAGAAACAAAGTTGCTTTTAAGATTTTTTTTATTGCTGATTTTCAACAATTTCATTATGATATGCTTTGGTGTGACCTTATGTTTCTTCTGTGGAGTTCATTGAAATTCTTGGACATATGGTTTTATAGTTTTTATCAAATATTAATAAATTTCAACCATTGTTTCTTCATATATTTTTTTCTGCTTCATCCCCCTTTCTGGGACTCAGACATTTCAGACTACTTGAAACTTTCCTATGGTTTATTGAAGCTATATTTATTTTTTGTGGTCTCTTTTTTTCTCAGTACTTCATTTTCAGTAAATATTATTGTCAAGTCTTCAAGTTTACTGATCTTTTCTTCTGAAATATTCAATCTCCTGTGAATCTGATCCTGTTATCTTTTATAATTTCAGATGTTGTATTTTTATTTTTTAAAGTTTCATTTGGTTCTTTTTTATATCTTTTCATTATGTTAATGATTTCCCTTAGAGTGTTATTGGACTCAAGTCATATTAGACTTGATGATGGATAATATGTACCTATTTATAACATTTTATCTTAATCATGTACCATCTTGTTTTTAGATATGCCTCTTGAAATATTGTAAACACTTGAAAAAAATGTGTAGCAATGCCTTACTGTACATGAGGCTGTCATGTTGTTCACAGGCTTCATTACTTTCTCTCTCAATCAGATATAGAATACCAGTAAACAGTTGTAGAGGAAATACATAATTTTTAAAGTATAGTTGATTTACAATATTATATTAGTTTCACATGTGTGACATAGTGATTCAATATTTTTAAAGATTATACTCCATTTAAAGTTATTACAAAATAATGGCTATAGTTCCCTGTGCTGTAAAATATATTCATATTGCTTATCAATTTTATACATAGTAATTTGTATTTCTTAATCCCATACCCCTATCTTGCCCCTCTCACCTTCCCTCTCCCCACTGGTAAGCACTAGTTTGTTCTATACTTGTGAGTCTGTTTCTGTTTTGTTATATACATTTATTTGTTTTATTTCTTTCTAGATTTCACATGTAAGTGATAACATAGAGTGTTTGTCTTTCTCTGTCTGATTTATTTCACTAAGCATAATACTCTCTAGGTTAATCCACATTGTTGCAAGTGGCAGAATTTCATTCTTTTTAAAGGCTGCATGATATTCCATTGCGTGTGTATTTGTATGTATGTGTATATCTATAAATATCATTTCTTCTTTATCTGTTCATCTGTTGATAGACACTTAGGTTGCTTTTATATCTTGACTATTTTAAATAGTGCTGCTGTGAACACTGGGGTGCATGTATCTTTTTGAATTAGTTTTTTCATATTCTTCAGATATATACACAGGAGTGGAATTTCTGGATCATATGGTAGCTCTATTTTTAGTTTTTGAGGAACTTCCATGTTGTTTTCCACAGTGGCTGCACCAGTTTACATTTCCACCAGCAATGTATGAGGGCTCCCTTTTCTTTTCATCCTTGCCAACATTTGTTATTTGTGGTCTTTGATGACAGCTGTTCTGACAGGTTTGAGGTGATAGCTCAGTATAGTTTTGATTTGCATTTCTCTGATGATTAGTGGTGTTGAGCATCTTTTCATGTTCCTGTTAGTCATCTGTATATCTTTGTTCATTCAGATCTTCTGCCCATTTTTTA
This sequence comes from Stenella coeruleoalba, assembly GCF_951394435.1. Lineage (NCBI taxonomy): Eukaryota > Metazoa > Chordata > Mammalia > Artiodactyla > Delphinidae > Stenella > Stenella coeruleoalba. The sequence goes on along the minus strand of NC_137159.1, from coordinate 79,911,773 downwards.
ATTGAGTTATTCATTTTTTTGATACTGAGTTGTATGAGCTGTTTATATATTTCAGATATTAATCCTTTATTGGTCATATCATTTGCAAACATTTTCTCCCATTCAGTAGGATGTCTTTTTTTTTTGTCAATGGTTTCCTTTGCTGTGCAAAAACCTTTAAATTTAATTATGTTCATTTATTTTTGCTTTTATTTATTTTGCCTTAAGAAATAGATTAAAAAAATGTATATTGCCACAATTTATGTCAGAGTGTTCTGCCTATGTTCTCTTCTAAAAGTTTTTAATGTTTCTGGTCTTACATTTAAGTCTTTAATCCATTTTGAGCTTATTTTTGTGTATGATGTTAGGGAGTGTTCTAATTTCATTCATTTACATGTAGTTGTCCAGTTTTCCCAGCACCACTTATTGAAAAGACAGTCTTTCTCCACTGTGTATTCTTACTTCCTTTGTCATAGGTTAATTGACCTTAAGTGTACAGGTTTATTTCCGGGCTCTCTATGCTGTACCATTAATCTATGTGTTGGTTTTTGTCAGTACTATGCTGGTTTGATGACGGTACCTTTTTAGTATAGTCTGAAGTCAGGGAGGATGATATCTCAAGCTTTGGTCTTTTTTCTCAATATTGCATTGGCAATTTGGGATCTTTTGTGGTTCCATATAAATTTTGGAATTATTTGTTCTAGTTTTGTGAAAAATGTCATGGTTATTTTGATAGGGATTGCATTAAATAGGTAGATTGCTTTGGGTAGTATGGGCATTTTAACAATATTAATTCTTCCAATCCAAGAACAGGGAATATCTTTCCATTTCTTGGTATCATCTTCAATTTCCTTCATCAGTGTTTTATAGTTCTCAGAGTATAGTTCTTTCACTGCCTTGTTAAGTTTATTCCTAGACATTTTATCCTTTTTGATGCAGTTTAAAAGGGATTATTATCTTGTTTTCTCTTTCCAAAAGTTCATATTTAGTGTACAGAAAAGCAACAGATTTCTGTATATTAATCTTGTATCCTGCAAGTTTATTGAATTTGTTTATTAATTCTAATAATTTTTTTCATGGAGACCTTAGGGTTTTCTATATATAGTGTCATATAACCTGCAAATAGTGACAGTTTTACTTCTCTCCCAATTTAGATGCCTTTTATTACTTCTTCTTGTCTGATTGCTGTGGCTAGGACTTCCAATACTATGTTACATAGAATTGGCAAGAGTGGGCATTTTTGTTTTGTTCCTGATTTTAAAGGAAAGGCTTTCAGCTTTTCATCACTTAGTATGATGTTAGCTGTGGCTTTGTCATAAATGGCTCTTATTATGTTGAGATATATTCACTCTATACCAACTTTGATGTGAGTTTTTATCATGAATTGGTGTTGAATTTTGTCAAATGTGTTTTCTGTGTCTACTGTTATAATCGTGAGGAAATAACTCTTTTATTTATGATTGCTACTGGCAAATACATATATTGATCATAATGTAGTCATATTAATCAGAATTGGGCTAAATGTATTCTTTAATTTGTAGACCTATATATCATTTATTAAGTGTTTTCATCTAAATTTTCTCATTTGATAGCAGCAACAGTCCTATGGTATATAATATCCTTTTCTAGGTTCTAATTATGCTCTCCTTTTCATTTGGGGAACAAGAAATCAGAAACAATAAGGAATTGTACAATGTTTATTATTTTACCATGGTCTTTTGATACCTAATGCACACTTCTGTTTTAAAAAATGTTACAATATAGCAGTAACTGTATTAATAGGAGGTAAATAATAGTAAGAAAATATTACCCATTTTATTGTCACACCAAAAACAATTAATGACTAATGTTATACATGCCCCCTCTTTGCTTTTGTTCATGTGTCTATGTCATGTTTATAGCAAGGATAAATCTTAGTGAGATATTTTTGGTTTGTTTTCCTTTGTTCATGTTATGTTAACCTTGTATCATTTGTTCAGTGATCTTTTCATACAATAGCATTGTCTCTCCAGACATGAGTCATAATGTGAGTTGTTTGTACAATAGAGGTTCTATTTATTGAAAATTTGATTTGGAGCAATCTGAAAATTCTATGACAAAAGTGTGAATTTATAAATAAGAAAATAATACTCTGAAAGCCCATATAACTTTAATATATAAAAGCAACCCTCATTCAGAAATTATTGATTCTTTGTTGGCACAAATTCTAGTAAACTTGGTTTCTAGATTTCCTAAACCATATCACATTTACAACACAAAATGTGTCAGTGATAACTGTGTCATTTTCACTGAGTATTTATTGATTAGTTGATATAGGTGAAGCCCTGCAGTATACTCTGCAGCTACAAAAATGTAGAACACATGGTCCTATCTTCAAAGATCTCAGTATAAAGTTAGAGAAACTTCACATATATAAAAATACTAGTAACAGTAAAAAGTAGAATACTCAGACATCAAAAAACAGTTACAGAGGAATGTTTCCAGGTATTAGAAGAGGGAATAGAATGAAAGAATTAAAGTCTATAATTAAAGAGTGACATAAAATCTAAAACAAAAACAAAAGCAAAACAGATATCACCAGGACTTCCCTGGTGATGCAGTGATTAAGAATCTGCCTGCCAATCCAGGGGACATGGGTTCAAGCCCTGGTCTGGGAAGATCCCACATGCCACAGAGCAACTAAGCCTGCAAGCCACAACTACTGAGCCTGTACTCTAGAGCCCGTGAGCCACAACTACTGAGCCCACGTGCCACAACTACTGAGACCCGTGCGCCTGGAGCCTGTGCTCCACAACAGAAGCCACTGCAATGAGAAGCCCGCGCACTGCAACGAAGAGTAGCCCCCACTCACTGCAACTAGAAAAAGCCCGTGTGCAGCAACAAAGACCCAACACAGCCAAAAATAAATAAATTAATTAATTAAAAAAAAATAAAAAAACCAACACAGCATTGAAATATGAGGCCATGTTCTTTCCATTCACTGAGAAACAACATGACCTCAACTGTTTCACCTCATCTCTTTTTAAGGATGTCATCATAAAATTTATATACAGAACTTGGTTAAGAAAGCTAGTTAGGCCCATATAGTACAAACAAAATCAGCTCCATAGCAACAGTAATCTAACATAGTGGTTACAAGGGTCAAGGATGGGCTCAAAAGTCATACTGCCTGGGATTGACATCCCAACTTCATCAACTGCAAACTTGGACCAAGTTTTAACCTGTGTCTTGATTTCTTCATCTGAAAGGGAAAATAAAATAAGAATACGTTCATTGTGGAGTTATTGTGAAGACTGAAACAAAAATTGTAAAGCATGTAAAACAGTATCTGATACACAGGTAAATTTCAATACATGCTATTACTTAATAATAATACAAGCAACTGTGTCAATAACACTTACCTATGTACCAGGCACAGTTCTAAATTTTTACATCTTTTAACTCACTCAGTCCTTGCATCAACCCTAGGAGGGAGTTACTGCTATTATTCCCATTTTCCACTTGAGAAAACCAAATCTCAGAGATATAAATAATTTGCTCAAGGACTACCTACTTAAGTAGAAGAGTCATCATTTTAGCCAAGTGCTTTGTCCCTAGAGCCCTTTGTAATGTTGCCACCACAATATTGTTCATAACAAAACATATAAATATTGGAGCCACCTGAAAATATATTAAGCCACTGATTTCCTGAGGCAGTGATCATCTCTTCACCAAAGGATTCAAAAAAAGGCATCCAGTTAGGTGGCTGGACTATATAGTCTGCGTAGCTGCTAAGTATTTATTAAGTTAGTGTTGGGCCATGGTCAATCAACAGTAAAAGAATGTTTTATTTTTATTGTTTAAGGATGTAGGTATGTTTATACCCACTGAAGAATGTATACTCTCAGAAATTGCTTAAATGTGGGGTGTAAAGCTCCAGTTATCTCTCAAAAATATATCTATAATTATATATATGATTTATATATAATTTTATATATACAATTATATGTAAATTTTCATTCTCCATATATACAGAAAAAATTTCTTCACCAATCCAGGAGGTGCTTTAGTTTATTGTTTTAACACACAGGCTCTAACATTAGACAAATCTGGATTTGTGATCTAGCTGGATCACCTATTTGTGTAAATTTGTCATTGTGAAATGGGGGAAATAACAATATATACACGATAAAATTATTGTTAGGAATCACTGAGATAATTCATTAAAAAGTATCTAACATAGCGCATGGCAAGTGGTAAATACTCATTAAGCATTATTATTCCATTTTGTAAATGAAATGTTAATTTATTAGTAAGTGCAAAGGCAAACACATGGGAATATTTGTCAATAGCAATTAATTTAATAATGAACATTATTCTTTATTTTATGCTTTTTATTACCAAATATAAAACCCATACAGAAAAGTAGACAAATCGTGAATGTACACTGTGTGTGTGGGGGGGGCAGGGGTTGGGGATGGGAAGAGATCCAGTGGTATGAGAAAAGCTTAGTCTGAGAATCAGGATATCTAAATCCAGATTTTAATCTGTCCCCAACTCACCCTGTGACCTGGAAACAATTACTTTCTCTCTCTGAATATTTATCTTATCTCTAAAATGAAAGACTTGGGCAGGTTGATTCCTATTTCAAAGTTCTGGAACTAAGTGGTTGAGAGACAAGAGAAAGTATAAGTTTAATGCATATAAAAAGGCTAGAACTGGTTTAGATAGCACAGTGGATTCCTGAATCCGTAAGTTAAATAAAGGGACATTTGGGCCATTGCCACTCTCATTTGAGAACTTTGTCCAGTAAACAGTTCCACTTGGACAGTAGTCTTGGCATTTCATGTCAGGTCTAAAATTATGAAATCATATTTTCGTGCCAAAGGGTAAAAGAGCTTTCCAAGCTAGAGCATTGCCAAAGGTGTCCTAATAAAGATATACAGCCCAATCAGTGAGTTTTAACCCCTTCAAAGCCTTTTAAAAACTTGACTTTGCTTTCATGTATTGCAAAATTAAATGTTTATTTCTGTTGACAATGAACTCCTTCAAGTCCTGTTTTCTAGGTAATCTAATGGAAGTTAGAGCTCAGTCACAAGAATATGTTTGTAATATTAAAAAAAGATGAGGTAGCACTTTGCAGGCTAATATATCACTTTCCTTAAAATATTAAAAAATATATTCAGTTACCTAAAAAGAACCTTTATGGAGGGGTAATCAAGTACTGTCAAGGGAAGCTTTGTTGCATTCCTCTATTTACCCCTGAAGTTCATCTTTCCCTTTCTTTAGATTTCTCCTTTTTAATTTCAAAAACAAACATAAATAGCTTTATTGAAGCATAATTGACACACAATAAATAACTCATACACAATTTGATCAGTTTTGACAAATGTATAAACCTAATGAAACCATCACTACAACCAACATAGTGAACATATATGTAAACCCCTTTTGAAATCCTCCCTCACCACTCATTCCCTGGTTCTTTCAATCAGGTACAACCGATCTGCTTTCTGGCACTATAGACTAGTTTGCATTTCTAGAGTTTTACAGAAATGGAATCGTATTGTATGTACTTTTTTTGGTCTAACTTCTTTCACTCAGCATAATTATTTTCAGATTCATCCATGTTTTGTGTGCATAAATAGTTCATTCATATTTATTGCTGAGTAGTATTCCATTGTATGAATATACCCATAATTTGTTTAACCATTCATCTGTTGGTGGATATTTGAGCCTTTCTCAGTTTTTGTTTATTGCAAATAAAAACTGCTATACACATTTGTGTATAGGTCTTTGTGTAGTCATACGCTTTCATTTTTGGGGGGTAAATGCCTAACAGTGGGATGACTGTATTCTATGATAGCTGTATGTTTTACTTAAAAAAAAAAAAAGATTGTGAGTAAAGGCAATTTTATTTATTTACTTTCAGTCTGGATGTTTTAATTTATTATTATCTTTTTTTTCCTTTTTTCACTGATTTAGAACTTCCAGTGCAATGTTAAATGGAAATGGTGAGAGATAGACGTCTTTGCCTTGTTACTGCTCTTACAGGGAAAGCGTTCAGTCATTCTCCATTAAGTATGAGTTTAGCTGTAGATTTGCCATAGATGCCCTATGTCACTTTGAGAAAATTTGTTTCCATTCCTAGTTTTCTGAGAGTCTTTATCAGAAAAATATTAGATTTTTAGTAAATGTTTTTCTTCATTTATTGAGAAGATCATATGTTTTTTTCTCTGCTCTCTCTTTCTCTTTTGGAGAGGTTGTTAATATGGTGAATACATTGAGTTTTGTGTGTTATACCAACCTTGAATTCCTAGGGTAAACCTCCACTGATTATGGTATATTATGCTTTTAATATATTTGTGTTTCAGTTTGTTAAAACTTTGTTAAGAAGTTTTACATCTATAATCATGAGGGATATTGATCTGTAGTTTTCTTTTGTTGTAATGTCTTTGTCTGCTTCTGTTATTAGGTTAACACTGGTCTCATATAATGAGTGTGATGTATTCCTTTCTCTTCAATTTCTGGCAAAGTTTGTGTAGAATTGGCATTATTTCTTCCTCTTAGGTAGAATTCACCAGGGAGACCTTCCAAGCCTAGAATTATTTTTACTGAAAGGTTTTAAACTACAAATTCAGTTTCTTTAATATATATAGAACTAGTCAGTTTATCTATTTTTTCTTGAATGAGCTTTCATAGTTTGTGTCTTCCAAGATATTTTTTCATTTCATCTAAGGTATCGCATTTATTGGCATTAATTTGTTAATATTACATTATTATCTTTTTAATATATGCAGAATCTGTAATGGTGTCACCTCTCTTGTTTCAGATCTTAGTAATTTGTGTGTTTCTTCCCTATCTTTTCTGACTAATCTGATTATAGGTTTATCAATTTTACTGGTCTCAAAAATTCATCTCTTGGCTTAATTTATCTTTCCCATATGTTGTCCTTTTTCCTATCTTAGTTTTTTCTGTTTTGATCTTTATTACTTCCTATCTTTTCATACTTTGTGTTAAGTTTGCTTTTTAAATTCAATTCCTTAAGGTACAAATTGAGATCATTAATTGGAGGTATCTCTTCTTTTTAAATATAGGTGTTTATTACTATAAACCGCCCCTCATTTCCCTTGATATATGACAAGAAATAAAAGTGAGGTTATAAAAACAATGAATAGTAAAGAATTAAAATTTATCATTATTATGGGAGAATGATCATAGCAATTAGTTCATCTTAGGAAAGTTTTAAGGTTACTTGCAGTATATCTGATTTTACGATGAAGTTTAAAATGTGTTCAAAAGTGTTACACTTCTTTAAGATGGAGGAAGCCCCAGGAATAAATGTAGCAAGGTTAAATACCAATGAAGAGAGCACATCTCAGTAAAATTAGGTCTTTTTTAAAAATATAATTTCCATTAAAAGTCATTTTCATTTGTTTATGTTTCAATAAATGTATATATTTTATGTGTTTTAAAGCATCAATAAATATTAAAAGCAAGCTGATGTTTACAGTTAACTCATCTATACAAGTGTTAACTGTCCTGAAAATTCCTGAAGGGAATCTGAGCTAACATACTTGTCTTAAATATGTCATCCTCTTAAAACAGTTGATTAATAATTTAAGATATATGGTATTTTCACTCAAAGTTGCCCATGTAAAATTTGTTAGTTAAATGCAGTACTGTTAGGGAACACTTTTTTTTTTCCATAATTATGATAACCCATAAAGTAATTTAGGAGAGAGAGGCAGACTCATGGGGTGATCAATTAGGACATCATACATATGACACCCAAACTAATTGTCAACCTGCTACTAAAACATTAGACCAAATAATCACCAGTCTGACCATTGGGAAGAGTCTTCACTCTTCACTTGGACCATCATTTACATTCCTCCAGTGACAAGATGTTCACCATTCCCACCTTCGGTCAACTCTGAAGGTCAAGTTTCCCCCTTTAGATTTTTAATCTCTATTTTTTCCTTTCATGAAGTGGGAATAATACTAATCTTGACTACTCCACTGACTTATTTTGAGGCTGAATTTAGGCAATAACTAAAAGTCCACTGGAATTTGTATGAAAGGACACAAATTTGAGGAAGGATTGACTGTTTGAAGTAAATTCAGTACTACCATGCACTTGTCTTACTGCTCAAATCCCTCAGTTATTTTATTTTTAACCTGTGTGTGTTAGGTTACAGAAATGTAGCTTGGATTAGTCTTTCTGACTAACTCCTGATTTGAGATCAAACAAGGAAGGAAATGTCACTCAGGAAAGCAATATGATTGCATGGACAGGAAAAATCGGGTAAACTTGCTCTCCTGTTTGTGTCACTGGCCTCGTTTGTTTCAGAGCTGTGATATAAGACACTTAAAGCACTTGATCAATTTATTTCTTGATCAGTTTTAAACGTCCTAAAGTGTAAACAAAACACCTCTGAAGGGACTGAGCAGCCCTAGTGACAGGAGCCGAAGAAGCAGTGCAGGTTGTCCCGTTTCCCCTCCCCCTTCCCTTCTCCGGTTGACTTCTTGGGTCCCCTCACTCCACAGTCCCGATCCCACCATGTCCCAGAAACAAGAGGAGGAGAACCCTGGGGAGGAGACCGGTAAAGGAGAAGCAGGACACACAGGAGAAAGAAGGTACGCTCCCTGAGAGAGCCAAGGAGGCAAAGTTAAAGGCCAAATATCTAAGCCTAGGACAAAAGCTTGGAGGCTCCAACTTCCTCACGAAGAGACTCCAGAGAGGGCAAAAGTACTTTGACTCAGGAGACTATGACATGCCCAAAGCCAAGATGAAGAATAGGCAGCTACCAAGTACAGGACCAGACAAGAACCTGGTGATGGGTGACCACATCCCCAGCCCACAGGATCTGCCCCAGGGAAAGTCCTCGCTCATCACCAGCAAGCTTGCGAGGTAACTGGGGCCCCCTTCTGCTTCCCTTCCTCACCCACCGGACTTTTATATATCATAGGCAGGGATGCAATGGGCACCTAGTTATATCTTCTCAACTTGCTAGCCAGAAATGACTGTGATTCTCCTGGAGGCTGCTGAGAAGGTAATGTGGGCTGAAGAGAGGTTCTGAGTTCATTTCTTTGGATAAATGGAGATTTTCACACCCTCATGTGGCCCAGGTAGGGGCTCAGAAATGGGAGACTAGGATTGGATAATGCTGCAAACTCTTTTTCTTTTGTACAAGAAACTGGGGAGATGTGATTTCTCCTTTTGGAAGAGAATATCCCCAAATTGGTTAGCCTAGGCCTTGGGAATAATATGACAGGTTTAACGTCCCAAGGCTAACCTGACGTGGTTGGGAAAGGTAGATTGAATGCGATCTGTTTTCTGTGCTTTAAGTGTTTTGCCCCTTGGGCTGCTACTGCTTCATGTTTCCATTATGACTGGTTTAGAGAAGCCTCAAAAAGAAAAACTGATTTCCTTGCCTAAAACTATAGTGCCCACTTAACCTCCTTTACTCAGTCAGTGTCTTTTACAGTTTGCCCTGGCTCTTAAATAACGTAAAGATTGGAGGATATAATTCACATAAAATGGGCACGTTCTCTCTCTCTTCCAGCATGTTGCTTTTTGAAAGTATCATGGGATAGTGGAAAGAACACTGGTTTGGGAGTCAAGATATCTGGGTTCTAGCTCCACTCAGTTTAGGCAGAACGGACGTGTAACCTTGGTCAAGTCATTTAACCTCTCCGGATTTCTATTTCCTCATCTGCAAAACAGAGTTGAATATAGGTGATTTTGATTCTGATTCTAAAATCCTGAAAAAAACTGTGCTGTTCATTGTAAAGCCAAAAGTGAGGAAGGCCCATAGGTGAGCCTACAGAGGGGAGCTATTTGAAGACTACATGGGGAGAGAAGTTGAGGTTTGGGGGTTATAAATTCAGGCGAGAGGGGGCTCATCAGGATCATGGTCTTGAGGGTCAAGAAAAAAAATTCTAAGCAGCAAAGCTCTTGCCTCTGCCCTCACCTGCTTTCCTACAATCTGGGCCCTTGCTGCTAAAAAGCTGCGCTGACAGCCAAGCTGTGGGCCTGGAGAAACATGCTCAGTCGTGCACAGGTGGAGTCCCACATTTCAGATGTTGTCAGCTGCCAGGCGTATTGTTAGGGAGACAAGAAGAAAAGGGATGAACTGAGCGAGCCTCCAGGGCTTAGTGCTACAGCAGGGCTGGGGCAGCAGGTTCTCAGGAGATGACTCACCTTGGAGGAAGCTGGGGAAGGTGATTAGGGAGAAAGGGAAGAAGCACTGAGAAATCTCTGCCTTCCTAGAGCTCAGTCACCCAGCTCCTGTGCTCTGAGAAGCAGAGTGCTGATCGTGAACCAGGCGGAGGAAAGGGGCTGCAGAAGGCCAGCATCGTCAATCTAGTTATCAGTAGCTTGGCCTGAATGTTACTGAATGCAACCTGCTAGTGATCACAGAGACGGCAGGGTGGGAACTAGCTAGCCGTTCAAGAGAGGAAGATTCTATAATCCTCTCTCGCCCTCTCAGCTCACCACTTCTGATACGCCACACATCTGGCGCAATGAGAACAACTGATGAACTTGCTGATGCACATGGAGGGGGTTGGGGGTGCCTCCACTTCTTTCCTGACCAGCCATTCACTTTTCAGGCCATCATTCCAACTGGATAGGAAAACGTTGGTGAGGAGGGAATGGAAAGAGCAGGATCCTGTGATTCCCTGGCCCCCAAACTCCTTGGCTGTCGCCTGTAATTGTATATAATTTTTGTGTTTCTTGCTCCATTTCCTTATGCTGTCTTCCTTAGTCTAAAATCCATGTGGAAAGGGGAAAGTGTTGCACATCCTTGTATAGTTTCCTCAACTGTCCCAGACATGTTGTACACAGATATGTTGTGTTTATTATATATGTAAATATATATATAATTTTGTATGTTTTCATCTCCAATCTTCTCGCATTTTGTACTCTTTTCTTTTCTGTCTGAGCTGTCTTCTCTATCGGTCAGTATGACTCCTCAAGACCGAGGCCACAGCGAGTCTGGTTTTTAGGAAGGAATAGAAGAAATAGGGAAATCAGAAAAATTTTTGGTCTCTTTCTCCACCTGGTCATCTTCAAGGCTAAGAAATCAAAGAAGCAAAAGCTACCCTCTCTATATGCCACCTGTTTCCACAGTGTGAAGTGCATAGTTTCCATGGCAAAGAAGGGTCATTTCAAAATCCAAATCCAAATTGCTCTGATTAAACCTAGATTATTAAGTCCACTCAGAAGAACATGTGTGCTGTCTGGCCCTGACCTCCGGGAAGTTACCACCTGATCACTGTGTGCCCCCAGTCCATCTCCGCTGCTGCAAGTGGCTCTGACCATGCCTCTGAGACCAAGCCTGCTCTGAGCCAGGCAGTTTACACCCCTGAAAACCTCCAGTTATTTTGATCTTGTCTAAATAATTTTTTTTCTGTTTTTGTTTTCATGGATATCTCCAAAAAGAGAACATTTTGTTTTGAAGATAGGAAAAGACTGAAATTTTCTCTCTCTCTTTTGTTTTAAACAACTCGCTGGATAAGATTGAGACATATGCCAGGTAGCCCTGATTGTTAAGTGCGGAAGAGTGATGGGGTAGAGACTGGGGTGGAACTTAGGGCTCTTTCCCTTCCTACTTGACAGTGTTTTCTTTTTCTTCTGTGTTGGTCCGCAGCGGCCAACTTGAATGATGCTGCCCGGGGCTCTGCCAGATACTGAGACGTTGCCCCCCTGGGTCCTGTGCTGGCTCCTGGCCCTCCCTGCTTTTGCAGCCAGGGGTCCGGAGGTGGCTTGGGTGTGGGCTGGAGAGGCAGAAGCCCCTGCCCTTGTTGAGAGACGTCTCAGTGAAATCCTGGGGGTGGGGGTGGGAATGGGGGTGTGAGAGGGTGGAGTGGAGATTTGGGGGAATATGAATTAGGGCTTGGAGTTGATAAAAACATTCTTGACTATCCTCCTGCTTAACCACGTGGCTTCTGTGGGGTGGGTGTGAGGAAGAGGACATAAAGTGGACTAAAGATGAGAGACTCTGATTCAGCTCTGTAGAAGAATGCCTTGTTTGCTTGGATGTGGCCGGGGACCTGGTGTCAGATAAAGGAAACTGTCCGTCTAAATATGAAAGATGCAGACAGCTCCTCTGCAGAGCAAGCTGAGAACTCGATGTTAATTGTTCATAAAAAAAGAAAAAAAGAACCTCTAAGGGGACAGTCTATTAGGATGTTTGCCTAGTCACTTCCTGCTTCATGCCCACATCCTCCTATAACCGGTTGTTTCCTCGCAAGAGTAAGTCCCTGCTCAGGTATGGACAAAAATCCCCTTATTTTTCACCTGAAATTTGCCGTGGAGACACTTAGTTCACCTTGCGTAATCCCACTTTCCTTATTACTTCTTTCTAGCAGTCTTCTGTCTAGGACGGTAATCCCACAGCAGGGGCCATAGTCTCAAGATCTGGGTGTGTGTATGTTTTGGGGGTGGGGAGATGGGGCTTCAGGACAGGATTTAGAAGTTTAATGCCCAAGAATCTTGGCTGTAATTTTTACAAACTATTTATTTTTTACTGTTATGTGAAGAGGACATAATATAAAACTTACAGAATTGTTGAGCAATGTTATATAAGGCAATATAAGGCATGTCGCGCAGAATACATTGATCTGTCTTGGGAACAGGACTTCCGTTTTGTAATTGAACGGTTCTTAATTGTTGAGTATAGTAGTACAGAGCTTAAAACAGCCTCTCTCTTTTCTCTCCATCTATTGATTCTGGTGTTTTCTGGGGTGAAAGAAGGTATATCTAACTCCTCTTGGTTTTATGAATCTTCTGAAGCTTTGTGGAGAGCCATTTGTCACTTTCCTCTGTTGCTGATTAGCCAAGGACAAAGGAAAAGGAAGTAAAGGAAGGGCAGAGAGATCACGTCACCCTCTATTGGAAGTTGGCCCATGTTTCTCAGCTAACTTTCTTTTGATTGAGAGTCTTATAATTATATTTGGGGCTGGACTCCAGGATACAGAGTGATGATTATTTGTCACTGATAATTTAGTAATTATCATTTTGCCTGAATGGAGAAGAACCCAAACATTTGCTGGGCACCTCAGGAGGAGGCAGTGAGTGGGGCAGCCATCCTTCTGAAGGCAACTTCTCCACGGCCATGTTATAACAGTAGCTCCTGTGTGGGTTCTCACGGGCGCTTAAAAAAATCTCCAAAGCCTTTGAAAATGTACTTTCCCCCATTTTAGACCGGTTTAAGTTATTTATTTTTTAGTGATATCACAAAGGACAAACTCCACGGTTTTTATTTCTGAGCCAGATGGGTACATTGTATTTTTTTTTCAATATGAGGCAGCAAAATTATTCTCCAAGCAGCAAGATTATTATGCTACTCGTTCATATTCATCATGTTGGGATTCCCTTTCTTGCTTTCAGTGTAATTAGTTTGGTCTGTATTTCTGGATGCTGAGGAAATGCACAATAAACATGGACCCTTGCAAGCATTTTAAAAATACCGTTTTCTCTAAAATTCTTATATCCAAGGAAGCGTGTCTCATTCTCCCTTCCGTTTATTAAGAATAAGGACAGCATTTCCACTCACTGCAGTGTTAGCAGGAGATCTTCTAGCAGCAACTGCGTCTTACATTATTAATAGCCTCACAAAAACTGTGCTGTTGCCGTGGTGGGTACGTATCAATTTGTACCAGGGTAGGACGTTTTCTCAGACATGAATAAAAAACCAGTTCAGGATGCAGGATGTGTATAATGATATCAGGACTCACAGTGTAACAGACTCATCAGCATCCTGGTGATGTGGAAGGAACACTGAGGTGGGAGTCTCGGGTTGGACAATCAAGTCTGCCATTCATATGTGGTGTGAGCTTGGACAGCTGCTTGATATCTCTTAGCCTCAGTCTTGGCATTTGTAAACTAAGGAGATACTCTTCGTGCCCTGCTCAGATCCCCTCATATGCATTTTATCATTCTGGATACAAGTCCCCTCACCTCCTGCATGCTTTGTTTCTACTGGCAGGGCCTGCAGTTTTCTACAGGGGACCACCTTTGACTCATGGTGCCTCTTGCTTCATCCTTACTCACAAAAGTGCCAGGAGTTTATCTGTTCCCCACTAGGCCTCCTCTAGCCTATCCAGTGACAGGCTGATCTAGTAGTATGAAAGCCCAGCTGCCTTGCCGTCAGGGTGAATACATTCTGAAGGTATAATATCCTCCAGGGCTTCCTATGCTATTGCTGGGACTATACCTGAAATCTCAACCTTGCTTGATGTCTCCCCTCCCTGCTCTTCTCTCACCTCCTTACTTGTTTCCCCAGGGAATCGTTTCTTAAAAACCACTTGCACTGGGCTCCCCTGGTGGCGCAGTGGTTGAGAGTCCGCCTGCCGATGCAGGGGACGCGGGTTCGTGCCCCGGTCCAGGAGGATTCCACATGCCGTGGAGCAGCTGGGCCCGTGAGCCGTGGCCACTGAGCCTGCGCGTCCGGAGCCTGTGCTCCGCAACGGGAGAGGCCACAGCAGTGAGAGACCCGCGTGCCGCAAAAAATAAATAAATAAATAAATAAACCACTTGTACCTAAACCCTCATCTCAGGGTCTGCTTCTTTAGAACCCTGCCAACCTCATTGAACCAGCTGTTCAAAGTTAAATAAATGTTTAATTAGCACAGTCTTCTTGTTCTTTTAATATTTTGATAGTGCTTTAACAGTTGCCCAGTTCTTATAATGAGACTATGGAGTTCATCAGTCTACATACCTGTGTTGGGGGGGTGAGTATAATTGGCCCCTTGAGGTCCCGATTCAAGTGAAAAAGTGTTACTCTTTCACTTCTTAATATTATTTGTTTCATCATAGCAATAGCTTGTAGTGGAAAGGAATTACTATTGCATTTTACAGAAGAGAAAGTTGAAACTCAGAAAGCACACATTCCGTAAGTGAAATCATGCAGTATTTGTCCTTCTGTGATTGACTTATTTCACTTAGCATAAGGTTCCCAAGGTTTATCTGTGTTGTTGCATATGGCAGGATTTCCTTCTTCTTTATGGCTGAATAATATTCCATTATGTCTATCTATCTTGATCTATGTATCTATAGATATAGATATAGATACGCCACATTTTCTTGAGGTATCTAAAGTAGTCAGAATTACAGAAGCAGAAAATAGAAGGGTGGTCGCCACGGTCAAGGCAGAGAGAGAAATGGGAAATTGCTATCGTTTGATGGGTCTAAAATTTCAGCTATGGAAGAAGAATAAATTCTAGAGACCTATTGTACAACGCTGTGTTTTCAGCTAACAATACTGTGCTGTACACTTTAAAAGATGTTAAGAGAGCAGGTCTCATATTATCTCCTGTTACCACAATTTAAAAAAAGAAAACAAGAGACACATCCCTTGTCTATATGTCTACAGAACTTGGTTGCTCCATTGGAGCTCACGTGTCCCAGCTCTGAGCTCAAAGTCCTCTCCACTGCAAACTAGTCTGTAGGTAAATGATGTCCTTGAAACCTCCTGATTTCCTGGTCCACCCCCCATCTGCTTGGCATTGTTTCCACTGAAACCTCAATTTCATGTTTAATTCTGAGAAACTTTTCAAATGATGACTAAGATATTAGCTGTTAGGGACTCAGGGAGCATCGATACTTTAAGAGGGTGCTTTAGGTATCCAAAGATTTAATATTCAAAGGAATCAAAACTGGAATGATACTGGACAAGATTATTTTTTTCTCAAGTTCTAAAATCATACAGTATATGTAATGGAAAGAACATGGGAACCATATTTTTGCCTATCTTCATGTTAGAACTGAGATTCATTCATCTTTAGAAGGAAACCATTTGGCATTTTCTTTTACGACAAAACCGTTATGATTTTGTTTGTTCTTGTAATTTGGTTACTGAACATCAAATTTTCTGAAGAAAAACTGACACTTTGAAGAAGGCAGTTTGCAAAGTAAAGAAATTTTCATATGAGAAGAGTGGGAGAGAGTCAGTTAAGGTTCAAAGAAACCTTTATTTTAACTCTCACAGCAGGAGTAAAGCACTCAAGGGGTTTAGGTTCCAGGAAGGAAACATGCAGTCTTCTCAGACTGAAAAGAAGAAAAGTCAAACTCAGAGTCACTCAGAGGTTTCAAAGAGGTAATTAGCACCTTTCTTCTTTGTAACTGACAACTAAGTGACTTCCTAATCAGCCCAGATGTTAGGAAAAAGATAAAGGTTTTAAAGCTCTGGCTCGACTCTTAGAGTGTGAAGATTACCCTGGGGAAGCTGCTTTCTAAGGCAGATTTTGAGCCTAGTGTCTGTAAGCTCTGTTTTCTCTTGTTGGCCGGTAGAGCCCAGGAATCTCCATGTGTAACATGCAGGGAGACTGTTTCCATGTTCCTCACATCTAGAAACAGAGCAGGTGACGTATTATTTTAATACAGGCCAGTATTCCAGTAAGGACTCTTTACAGCAGAATCCTATTGTTACCAACGCTGTTGCCCCAGAATCGTACCTGCCCCTCCCTGGAATAGAAAATAATTACTCTTACCTAAGTTTCAGGAAGGAGCTGCAAAGAGAAAAAATGAATGAGAACCAACTAGGCCCAAGATGGCAGAAGATTTGACTTCCAGCGGACCTTGAGCCTCATTATACACTCATTGTAATACATTAGCTAAGTGACACACCCACCAGCCCCTTGACAGTTGCTATGACAACAACCAGAAAAGCCCATGCAAGGACTGAAAAGGAGAGATGCAACAATTCCAGGTCCAAACCACACCCGCGTTCTCAGTTACCTCATGAATATTCCTCCTACTCTTTCCAACTCCCTCCCTTTTACCTCGACCTTCCCTCTATAGAGTTGGTGGCTCTGCTAGAGTTGGGTTGAGAAGCTGATTTGTGAATTAGGTTCCTGCTTCTCCTTTGGCCATTGAATAAAACTTGTGCAGTTCCAGTTTCAGTATCGGTTTTGTTATTGGCTGCACAGATGTATAACTGAATCACTTTACTGTACAGCAGAAATTAACACAACATTGTAAATCAACTATATATCAATTAAAAAAAGAAAAAAAAAAAGAACGTCCCTGGCTGAGACAGGGGGTCTCGCCTGGCTAGGACATTGCCACGGGTCCTGTCAACCAATTCAGTAACAATATGATGTTTGTATTGTTATTTTTCCCTCTTAATATCTTGTAATAACTTATAGGTTTGCCAAGGAAAACAGATGTGACAGGAAACAAAAGTGCCTGTGGTGAGAGGACTTTACTGTTTTCTGAGAAGCAGTTGAAATAAATGAAGATACATAGAGAAGAAAATAATTCTGAACAAATGCTAACAGCCATCAAATATGATATTTAAATGAACTCCTATTCAGTTTTTTTTTTCTTCTGTGTAGCTTCAAGAAAACAATTGAAGATCAATGACTAGAGTAATGACTCTTCAGAGACATGGGTTTCGAATAGAGTTGTCTCCGCTGAACTGCCTCAAATCAAGTGAGTTCCAGATTCCCGGGAGATTTGCAAACATTAAATAACCAACCAACCGGCAAGATGAAATGGTACAAGGCCCACGGGTAATTCGTGTTCCCTCACTGCCCATGTGTCCTTCCAGACAGCAAGACAGTGGACATCTCAACAGAAGAAGAGCGCCCACTCACATCCACACATATACCTACTGCATAGAATTGCTTCTCTTTTTCTCTCTATAATTGCGTCTTTTGCTAAATTTATTGAGGGATCATAATTTCCAGAAATGCAACAAGGTCAGATGTAAAAAGTAGTTATATGGTGGTGCAATAAAAATTAACTAATAATGAAGTACTGCCACTTACACCCATCAAAATGGAAACATTTACAGCAACTACAATATTTATTTTTGTTGGGAGTATAGTGAAAATACTACTCTAACAGCTGCTGGTATAAATACATATTGTCACATCTTTTTTTATTAAGCTATCTTAAAGATGCTATTGAAACCTAACATGCATATACTCTTTGATCCAGCAATACTGTATTCCTTGAAAGGTATCTTATAGAAACCAAAAGACCAGTAAACAAAGATCTATGTACCAAGGACTTTCTTGCATTTTTATGCATGTAGAAATGTATACGGAAAAATGCCCATCAATGAAGAATTGGTTATACAAATTGTGGTGTGTTAACGCCAGGAAATAAAGCCATTAGAAAGAATGGGTTAGAATTATTTCTGTTGGGACTTCTCTGGTGACGCAGCGGTTAAGAATCCACCTGCCAATGCAGGGGACACGGGTTCGATCCCTGGCCTGGGAAGATCCCACATGTTGCAGAGCAACTAAGCCCGTGCTCCACAACTACTGAGCCTGCGCTCTAGAGCCGGCGAGCCACAACCACTGAGCCCGTGCACCACAAGTACTGAAGAGCCCGTGCTCTGCAACAAGAGAAGCCACTGCAATGAGAAGCCCGCATACTGCAATGAAGAGTAGCCCCCTCTCGCCGCAACTAGAGAAAGCCCGCATGCAACAATGAAGACCCAATGCAGCCAAAAAATAAATAAAATTTTTTAAAAAAAGAAAGGGAGCATTAATTTAAAAAAAAAAGAATTATGTCTGTTTACTGGAAAGAATGTTTACTAGATATTGAGAAAAGCAAGATGAAGAAAAATGTGTATAACAGAAATTTAGGTTTATATATTTGTGTGTATATACATATAAGTATATAGTGTGATATACATATTATATATATGTAATGTGTGTGTATATTGTGTGCCTTGGTATATCTAGGTGTGGAGACAAGAATGGAAGATATAGATATTAACATGTTTTACCTAAAAGGGCACTGGTGTAGAGGGAGAGGAAAGAGGAAGGAAGGAAGGCAAAAAAATGAAAGTGAAAGAGTGAAAAAACGCAAGACTGCATTAAGTAAATAGTATACATGATATGGTTCCACATTTGTATAGTATGTAAAATATACATGTGTAAAAAAAGTACAGCATCTTTTTCTGAGAGATGGGGAAATACTATATGCATATTTTATTAGCCATGTTTTAAAATCTAAATGATGAATAACATTTTGAGGAAAAAGTCAGCAAATAACAGAGCAGATTCAGCTCAATGGTATATTTGCTTGTTTAGTTTTCTACAATCTTTCTCATTCCAGCTCTGATTTAATGCAATTTGCAATGAAAAGTACAGCATAATCAGAAAAATAATTGAGGAAATTACAGGATGTGGAATTTAAATGCACTTTTTACAATTATTTTTTATAAGCAATAACAAAACCCTCAATTTGGGTATCTGACAAGGCGCTCGTGACTGAAGGGTTTATGCATCCAAGCAGAACATTATCAGTATTTTATTGAGTTGGGTCTCTTGATGAATTGACCTCATTTATCTCTACGACAGAGCAAAGAGATTTTTTTTCACTTGGACAAACATTCAGGCATTGTTGGGTATTGTCAAACTCAATAAGTCAATGGTAATTCCAGGGGAAAAGTTATTTATTTTAATTGCACTCTAGCATAGGACTTAACAGAAAAAGGTCTACAGGATAAGAGATTATTGCTTCAACCTTTCCATCTTGTTTTGTTTAATTTAACACTTCAGCGAACTTCCCGATAGTAGCATACTGCCTTAGACATTTCTAACTCCTTTTAGGTCTTTCACAGTTTTCACTGAATACCACAAATTAAGGAGTTCAGTGTGGGTCAGGATATATTATTTCTGAAACCGTGGGTATGGATCTGATATTTCACTTATCACCAAATCTATCAAGTAATAATTGTTTCCCCAGAGCTGTTAAACACAAGGACAGTTTGTCAGTGGCTCTACCTATACTGGTATGTCTTCTAGCGTAAAAACTTCAGACAGAAATGAATGATCTCCTATGGCAGTGAGAGTGTATACCTTCACCTGTCAGTTCCACCCGCTTCCCAATTATTGCCCCAGGCCTGTAAGTTCTCCCTCAGAAAAGGACCTGGCTGGCTTTCACCCTAACCCCTTCTTGCAGAAGTTCTTAACTCAGCTGTAGAACTCCCCTCAATGTGAAACATGTCATGGAGTCTTCCAGTCCCAGATGTAGATTTCAAAAACACAGTTTCTCAGATTTAGATAGAGAACATTTAACTAAAGGGAAAAAAACCTTAAGTCTTTTCAGTCCGAGGCTAGTAATGTGTCCCAGGTTGAGGAAAATAGGTCAAATATTGATTAAAACCCCAAATATTGTTTTTCCTTGTAACTTTAATGCATCCTTCCTTCCTTCTTTCCTTCCTTCCTCCCTCATTCCCTCCCTCCCTTCCTTTCTTGCCTTCTGACATTTAACAAGCATACGTGCCAGGTGCTAAGCTGGTTACTGAATATACTGGTTTCCTATTTCTGCTGTAACAAATCGCCGCAAACTTAGTGGCTTAAAACAGCAATTTTTTTTTGCTTTTACAGTTATAGAATTCAGGAATCCAGACTGAGTCATAAACAGCTAAGTCAAGGTGTCAGTAGGGCTGTGCTCCCTTGGGTGGCTCCAGGGGAGAATCCGTTTCCCGTTGCTTCTTCCAATGTCTGATGACTGCTGACGTTCCTGGGCTTGTGGCCATGTCACTCCAATCTCTTCTCCTCTTGTCACATTGCTTTTGGCTCTTCTGTGTCAATTTTCCCTCTGCCTCTCTCTTATAAGGACATTTGAGATTGCATTTAGGGCCCACCCTAATAATTCAGAATAATATTCCAATCTCAAGAGCCTTAATTTAATTTCACCAACAAAGTCCCTTTTGCCGCATAAGGTAATTTTTGTAGGTTTTAGGAATTAGGATCTGATTATATTCGAGGACCAATATTCAGCCTACCATACTGGAGACACATGAAATACAAACCATGTACCTGCCCTCAGAAAAGCTCACATGAAAACCATGTAAACAGATTACCTAAATCTTAGAAAGTTTAATGTGAGACACAGACTCTGAGGGCATACTATTTTCCTGCTAGGAAATGATTAGGAATTAATGGCTTCCCAATTATTAAATTCAGTTTCAATCTGAATAGGGATCAATGCCAACTTGACTATATGAATCAAAAATTAAAACTCATTGCAGATGGAGATGTCCTTTCATGTCTGTGGTGGGCTGAATAATGAACCCCGAAGATATCCAGGCCCCAGTTCATGCAGCCCATGTTTGATACTTTATATGGTAATGGGGTCTTTGCAGCTGCAATTAAACAAAGGATTTTGAAATGGGAAGATTATCCTGGATTATCTGAGTGGGCCCTATATGTAATGTAACTGTCCTTATAAGAGGGAGGCAGAGGGAGTTGTGAAAGCAGATGAGAAGGCAAAGGGATGATGGAGAAAGAGAAAGATTTGTGATGCTGAGCTGTTGCCTCTGAAAACGGAGGAGGGGAGTTCGTAAACCAAGGAGTGCAAGGAAGACAGCTCTAGAAGCCGGACAAGGCCAGGAAAGGGGTTCTTTCCTGGAGCCTGTGGAGGGTGTAGAGCCCTGCGCACACCTTTCCTTTATCCCAGTGAGACTGATTCTGGTCTCCGACATCAAGAACTGGAAGCGAATACATGTCTGGTGTTTTAAGCCACCAGATGTTTGTTAATTTATAAAAGCAGCCACGGGAAACCAATACAGTGTTTACAGGCTCTGAATGTTTTCTGCAACTCAGTGTAGCAGAAAGAGCCTGTTCTGAGAGATTGGAGACAGAATCCCAGAACAGCTAGTTACTCACGAACTAGGGACCATAGGCAACTGCATGCTTCCGAAGCCCAGGTCCTCTGTCTACACTGTAACCCATGACTCTCCTTTATGTTTTAATGTTATCTACATAAAAATAATCTATATTTAACCTCCAACACATAATAAATTTCCAAATATCAAATTAGGACAATAACATTGATACAATGCTCATATTCGTGGGTCAGGTTCTGGACTAGAAAGAGGACATGAGACAATCTGTTCAGAGTAGAGGAGATCATCTCATTATTATCCTTTTTCTGGATCATAATCCAATTCAGGAACACACTTTGCATTTACTTGTCATGTCTCATTAGTCTCTTTTAATCCAGCACAGTTCCTCTGTATTTCCTTGTTTTTTTTTTTATTGTTTGGCACTTTTAAACAGTACCGCGCGTTGTTTTGTGCTGTATCCCTCAGATCAGGTTGGTCTGATGTTTCCTCAGGATTGCGTTTAGGTTATGCGATTTTTGGCAGGAAACCCACAGAAGCAATGCTGTGTCCTTCTCAGTGCACCCTATCAGAACGCACATGTTGTCAGTTGATCTTGTTTAGGGATTTGGGGTGAACGGTGTATGGGAATTCCTCCCAATTTCATACATCTAAATGAAAAAATTCAAAGTTAAAAAAGTCCCTACTTTTCAGCATAGGATATAAATTAGTGAACTGGTATAGTTTTAAATGTCTAGTGTATCATGTAAAAAGTTGAAAGAGTTAATGCCCCTCGAAAATGGCCTACCTATCAGCATCGTAAAATCTTGGACACAGAAACAGTGGAGGTGTTTCAGGAGCAGAACTTCATGGGTAAGAGTCAGGGATCCAGCAGATCAGACCTGCTGATTTGATCTCTGCCATTTAGTGGCCCACTGATCCTTGGCAATACATAATAATAATAATGACAATTAGTTAATTTATTGAGAATTACTGTGTTCTAGGTGTTGTTTTGAGAGATGCACAATTATTCCATTTAACTGTTGCAACAACATATGAATTTTATATTATTATTATTCCCACTTTTAGATGAGAGAACTGTAGCCTAGAGAAGTTAAGTCACTTCCTCAATAGCCAACAGCTAGGAAGTATTAAAGCCAAATTCAAACTTATTCTGCATCCAGGTCCTATGCTTATTACCACTTTATTACACTTCACTAAGATTGCTAACCACAGTTTTCTTATCTGCAAAATGGAGATGATAATCACACCTGTGTTATAGTTATCTGTGATTTAATAAAAGGAGGCATTTGACTTTATGCCTCATGGTAGGCATATATAAAAGTTAGTTTTATTATCCCATACTGATTATTGTACCTTGGCTTTACTGGTGGGAGAAAATGAGGCTCAGAGAATTTAAGTAATTGCCCAGACTAACACCATGAGGATATACACTTAAACCACTGTCTCATCCATGCTTCTTTCCATCATGCATGACCTCTCCTGGAAAGTGATTATTATACTAAAACCCAGGGGGCAGATTTTATCATAATGATGTAGTATATCCTTTGGTATAAATTAAAGACATAATTTCCTTGTAATCTCATTAGTGATCACTCAGCAGCCGTTTACTAAAGAGGCAATAGTACCTCTTTGGTTCCAGGAGCGGATTCAGAGCACTTATTGGTAGTCTTGCTGCTGGAAGAGAAACGTGCCTTGTCAATCACTCACCAACCGCCACACTCTCCCGGGAGCTCTGACTCAGCGCCCCCTCTTAAGAAAGTGGCAAGCATCACTCCGCATATTCTGGTGAGAGACTGGTCATAATCCCAGATCTAGACGTAATTTGTGTCCTTACACAAGCCACTTCCATTCTCTGGGCCTCAGCTGCCTTAATAACCAAAAGAGGAAGTTGGAAGAACTTTTTAGACTTTCTCTTAATAATTCTCTATCTTAATAATTTTAGATATTCTGAAATGCTGATTATTAATGTTCCCATTAGTTTGACTTTTTGAAAAGGCATTATAGATATCAGTCAACTGATAATTAATCTTGTGCTTGCTACAGTGTTAATACATGAAATACATATTCATGTATTTCGTAAATTAGCGTTTTGGATGGAAAGTCTGGGGTTTTTTTTTTTTTTTTTTTTTTTGGCGGTACGCGGGCCTCTCACTGCTGTGGCCTCTCCCGTTGCGGAGCACAGGCTCCGGACGCGCAGCCTCAGCGGCCATGGCTCACGGGCCCAGCCGCTCCGCTGCATGTGGGATCTTCCCGGACTGGGGCACGAGCCCGTGTCCCCTGCATCGGCAGGCGGACTCTCAACCACTGTGCCACCAGGGAAGCCCAGTCTGGGGTTCTTAAACATGCTTTTCTTGTGCTCTCTTGTCATTTGGCTGATTTTTTTATTGCATTGTGTACACTCGGGCTTTATCTGTCTACTTGCTAAAAAATCCAAGTTATCTGCAGTGTCTCAAATGACCTTGCATTAACCTTGTTTACCATAAAGTGAAAGTATGTCCGTAGAAACTCTCTGTGCTTTTAACACACTTGTTAACTTTCCCCAGTATTATCAGAGGGCACAAGAAATTCACATCAGTGTTCAGTAAAGCACCGTTTTTAATTTTGATTGTTCTTATATGGGTAAGTAAAGACCTCAGGAAGAATACATTAGCTGTGAATTTCCACCATATGCCACGCATTCTAACAAGATGAAAATCAGTCCAGCGTGGAACTGAGTAATGAGAATATGTGACTTGCTCTTATCCCAATGAGTATGTTTCCAGTAGTATTAGCTTGAAATCAAGGCCAAAGTAATACTTCCAAGATCCCAAATACACTGAACTATTAATGACATTTTAATACAATTGTTCTATTGTTATATTCTTCAACAGATTAGCTTGGTCTCCTCTTTAGTATGTATTTAAACTTGAGTTTTATTCTAAGAAATTTTCTTGTTGAAAAGCTAAACTGAGATAAATTTTCTTTCATACATTAAACTTCTTGTTTTAGTTTTTAATTTAATTATTTTTCCTGTACAATATTATATTATTGGTTTGGCCCAAAGGTTTGTTCGTTTTTTCCCTAAGATGGCTCCAGTAGCACTTAGTTGTCTTTAAGTTCATTCAAAACAATTTTGTTAGATTGTATGGGATAGCTGTTATATCAGTGTGCATTTAAAAGAAGACTTATCAAAACTGGTGAAGTTTTGTGTAACCATTTTAATATTGAAGATGGAAGAAAAAAGCAACATTTTCTGCATATTATGCTCTATTACTTTAAGAAAAACGCAACTGAAACGCACAAAAACTTTGTGCAGTATACAGAGAAGGTGCTGTGACTGATCGAACATGTCAAAAGTGGTTTGCAAAATTTGGTGCTGGAAATTTCTTGCTGGACAATGCTCCACAGTCGGGTAGATCAGTTGAAGTTGATAACAATAAAATCAAAACAATAATTGAGAACAATCAACGTTATATCACACGGGGGATAGCCGACATAATCAAAATATCCAAATCAAGCATTGAAAATCATTTGCACCAGCTTGGTTATGTGAATTGCTTTGATGTTTGGGTTCCACAAAAGTTAAGCGAAAAAAACTTTCTTGACCGTATTTCTGCATGCGATTCCCCACTGAAACATAATGAAAACGTTCCATTTTTAAAACAAATTGTGACAGGTGATTAAAAAGTGGACACTGTACAACAAGGTGACAGAAGAGATCACGGGACAAGTGAAATGAACCACCACCAACCACACCAAAGGCTGGTCTTCATCCAAAGAAGGTGATGTTGTGTATATGGTGGGATTGGAAGGGAGTCCTCTATTATGAGCTCCTTCCAGAAAACCAAATGATTAATTCCAACAAGCACTGCTCCCAATTAGACCAACCGAAAGTGGGACTAATTCTGGAAAAGTCAACAGAAAACACGTAATCTTCCATCAGGATAACTCAAGACCGCATGTTTCTTTGATGACAAGGCAAAAACTCTTACAGCTTGGCTGGGAAGTTCTGATTCATCTGCTGTATTCACCAGACATTGCACCTTGGGATTTCCATTGATTTCAGTCTTTACAAAATTCTCTTAATGGAAAAAATTTCAATACCCTGGAAGACTGTAAAAGGTTCCTTGAACAGTTCTTTGCTGAAAAAGATAAAAAGTTTTGGGACAATGCAATTGTGAAGTTGCCTGATAAATGGCAGAAGGTAGTGGAACAAAAGGGTGAATACGTTGTTCAATAAAGTTCTTGGTGAAAATAAAAAGTGTCTTTTATTTTTACTTAAAAAACTGAAGGCACTTTTTCACCCACCCAATAGTTGCAGGTGCATAACATAGTGCTTCAATATTTATGTACAGTATGAATTGATTACCATGATAAGTCTAACAACAATCTGTCACCATACAAAGCTATTGCAATATTATTGATTATATTCCCTAATCCAGACTGTACATCCCTGACTTATTTCTTTTGTAACTCGTATCTCTTAATACCCTTTACCTATTTTGCTTATCCCCACACCCCACTCTCTTCTGGCAGTCACCAGCTTTTTGTCCACATCTGTGAGTCTGTTCATGTTTTGTTTGTTCATTTGTTTTGTTTTTCAGATTCCACATGCAAGAGAAACTATATGGTATTTGTCTTTCTCTGTATGACTTATTTCATTTAGCATAATACCCTATAGGTACATCCATGTTGCTGCAAATGGCAAGATTTTGTTAATTTTTGTGGCTGAGTATTATCCTATTGTATATGTATAAAAGTGTGTGTGTGTGTGTGTGTGTGTGTATGTAAATAATGCTGGAATGAACATAAGGCTGCATATATCTTTTCAGATGAGTATTTTTGTTTCTTTCATATAAATACCCAGAAGTGGAATTGTTGGATTGTATGGGAGTCCCATTTTTAATTTTTTGAGGAAACTTTATACTGTTTCCCATAGTGGCTGTACCAATTTACATTCTCAGCAACAGTGTACCAGGGTTCCCTTTTCTCCACATTCTGGCCAAAATTTGTTATTTCTTGACATTTTGATAATAAGCCATTCTTAAAGGTATGTTGTGATATCTCATTGTAGTTTGATCTATATTTCCCTGATGAATTGTGATGTTGAGAATGTTTTTACATGCCTACTGCAATCTGTATGTCTTCTTTGGAAAAATGTTTATCCAAATCTTCTGCCCATTTTTTAATCCTTTTTTTTTTGATGTTGAGATTTATGAGTTCTTTGCCTATTTTTTATATTAACCCCTTATCACATACATCATTTGCAACTATCTTCTATTCAATAGGTGGGCTTTTTTGTTTTATTAGTAGTTTCCTTCATTGTGCAAAAGCTTTCTATTTTGATGTAGTCCCATTTGTTTATTATGCTTTTGTTTCCCTTGCCTGTGAAGGCGTATCCAAAAACACTTTGCTAGGATGATGTCAAAAAGAATACTGCCTATGTTTTCTTCTAGAAGTTTTAGGGTTTCACATATTACATTTAAGTCTGTAATAGCTTTTGAGTTTATTTTTGTATATGATATAAGAAAATAGTCCAGCCTGATTGTTTTGCATAAAGCTGTCCAGTTTTCCCAAAACCAGTTATTGAAAATGCTGTATTTCCCTATTGTATATTCTTGCCCCTTTGTCCTAGATTAATTGACCATATAAGGGTGAATTCATTTCTGGGCTGTCTATTCTGAACTATTGACCTATGTGTCTGTTGTTGTGCCAGTTTCATACTGTTTTGATGTCTGTAGCTTTTTGTATAGTTTGAAGTCAGCAAGCATAATGCCTTCAGCATTCTTTTTCTTTCTCAAGATTGTTTTGGCTATATGCAGTCTTTTGTGTTTTCATATATATTTTAGGAGTCTTTGTTCTAGTTCTGTGAAAAATGTCATAGGTATTTTTTTAGGGATTATATTGAATCTGTAGACTGCCTTGGGCTGTATAGCCATTTTTTTCTGTTGTTGTTGTTGTTTTGCCACCTTTAACTTTTAATTATTTTTTTCTTATTTCACATCTTTATTGGAGTATAATTGCTTTACATTGTTGTGTTAGGTTCTGCTTTATAATAAAGTGAATCAGATATATGTATACATATATCCCCATATCCCCTCCCTCTTGCATCTCCCTCCCACTCTCCATATCCCACCCCTCTAGGTGGTCACAAAGCACAGAGCAGATCTCCCTGTGCTATGTGGCTGCTTCCCACTAGCTATCTATTTTACAGTTGGTAGTGTATATATGTCAATGCTACTCCCTCACTTCATCCCCTTCCCCCTCCCCATGTCCTCAAGTCCAAGTCCATTCTCTACATCTCCATCTTTATTCCTGTCCTGCCCCTAGGTTCATCAGAACCTTTTTTTTTTTTTTTTAGATTCCATATATATATGTGTTAGCATACAGTATTTGTTTTTCTCTTTCTGACTTCACTCTCTATGACAGACTCTAGGTCCATCCACCTCACTACAAACAACTCAATTTCATTTCTTTTATGGCTGAGTAATATTCCATTATATATATGTGCCACACCTCCTTTATCCATTCATCTGTCGATGGACATTATGTTGCTTCCATGTCCTGGCTATTGTAAATAGTGCTGCAATGAACATTTTGGTACATGACACTATTTGAATTATAGTTTTCTCAGGGTATATGCGAGATAGTGGGATTGCTGGGTTATATGGTAGTTCTATTTTTAGTTTTTTAAGGAAGCTCCATACTGTTCTCAGTAGTGGCTGTAGCAATTTACATTCCCACCAACAGTGCAAGAGGGTTCCCTTTTCTCCAAACGCTCTCCAGCATTTACTGTTTGTAGCTTTTTTGATGATGGCCATTCTGACATGTATGAGGTGATACCTCATTGTAGGTGTGATTTGCATTTCTCTAATGATTAGTGATGTTGAGCCTCCATTCATGTGTTTGATGCAATCTGTATATCTTCTTTGGAGAAATGTCTATTTAGATCTTCTGCCCATTTTGGGATTGGGTTGTTTGTTTTTTGATATTGAGCTGCATGAGCTGCTTGTATATTTTGGAAATTAATCCTTTGTCAGTTGCTTCATTTGCAAATATTTTCTCCCATTCTGAGGGTTGTCTTTTCATCTTCATTATGTTTCCTTTGCTGTGCAAAAGCTTATAAGTTTCATTAGGTCCCATTTGTTTATTTTTGTTTTCATTTCCATTTCTCTAGGAGGTGGGTTGAAAAGGATCTTTCTGTGATTTATGTCATAGAGTGTTCTGCATATGTTTTTCTCTAAGAGTTTTAGAATGTCTGGCCTTCCATTTAGGTCTTTAATCTATTTTGATTTTATTATTGTGTATAGTGTTAAGAAGTGTTGTAATTTCATTCTTTTACATTCAGCTGTCCAGTTTTCCCAGCACCACTTATTGAAGAGGCTGTCTTTCATCCATTGTATATTCTTGCCACCTTTATCAAAGATAAGGTGACCATATATGCATGGGTTTATCTCTGGCCTTTCTATCCTGTTCCATTAATGTATATTTCTGTTTTTGTACCAGTACCATACTTTCTTGATTACTGTAGCTTTGTAGCATAGTCTGAAGTCATGGAGCCTGATTCCTCCAGCTCCATTTTTCTTTCACAAAAAATTGCTTTGGCTATTCGGCATCTTGTGTGTTTCCATACAAATTTTGAAATTTTCCTTCTAGTTCTGTAAAATTGCCATTGGTAGTTTGATAGGGATTGCAATGAATCTGTAGATTGCGTTGGGTAGTATAGTCATTATCACAATGTTGATTCTTCCAATGCAAGAACATGGTATATCTCTCCATCTGTTTGTATCATCTTTAATTTATTTCATGAGTGTCTTATAGTTATCTACATACAGGTCTTTTGTCTCCTTAGGTAGGTTTATTCCTAGGTATTTTATTCTTTTTGTTGCAATGGTAAATGGGAGGATTTCCTTAATTTCTCTTTCAGAAGTGATTTCTGTGCATTAATTTTGTATCCTGCTACTTTACCAAATTTATTGATTAGCTCTAGTAGATTTTTGGTAGCATCTTTAGGATTCTCTATGTATAGTATCATGTCATCTGCAAATAGTGACAGCTGTAGTTCTTTTCTGATTTGGATTCCTTTTATTTCTTCTTCTTCTCTGATTGCTGTGGTGAAAACTTCCAGAACTATGTTGAATAATAGTGATGAGAGTGGACAACCTTGTCTTGTTCCTGATCTTAGAGGAAATGGTTTCAGTTTTTCACCATTGAGAATGATGTTGGCTGTGGGTTTGTCATATATGGACTTTATTATGTTGAGGTAAGTTCCCTCTCTGCCTACTTTCTGGAGGGTTTTTATCATAAATAGGTGTTGAATTTTGTTGAAGTCTTTTTCTGCATCTATTGAGATTATCATATGGTTCTTATTCTTAAATTTGTTAATATGGTGTATCACATTGATTGATTTGCATATATTGAAGAATCTTTGCATTCTTGGGATAAACCCCACTTGATCATGGTGTATGATCCTTTTAATGTGCTGTTGGATTCTGTTTGCTAGTATTTTGTTGAGGGTTTTTGCATCTATGTTCATCAGTGATAGTGGCCTCTACTTTTCTTTTTTTTGTGACATCTTTGTATGGTTTTGGTATCAGGGTGATCATGGCCTCATAGAATGAGTTTGGGAGTGTTCCTCCCTCTGCTGTATTATGGAAGAGTTTGAGAAGGATAGCTGTTAGCTCTTCTCTAAATGTTTGATAGAATTTGCCTGTGAAGCCATCTGGTCCTGGGCTTTTGTTTGTTGGAAGATACTTAATCACAGTTTCAATTTCACTGCTTGTGATGTTTCTGTTTATATTTTCTGTTTCTTCCTGATCCAGTCTCAGAAGGTTGTGCTTTTCTAAGAATTTGTCCATTTCTTCCAGGTTGTCCATTTTATTGGCATATAGTTGCTTGTAGTAATCTCTTATGGTCCTTTGCATTTCTGCAGTGTCAGTTGTTAGTTCTCCTTTTTCATTTCTAATTCTGTTGATTTGAGCCTTCTCCCTTTTTTCTTGATGAGTCTAGTTAATGGTTTATCAATTTTGTTTATCTTCTCAAACAACCAGCTTCTGATTTCATTGATGTTGGCTATTGTTTCCTTCATTTGTCTTTCATTTATTTCTGATCTGATGTTTATGATTCCTTTCCTTCTGCTAACTTTGGGGTTTTTTTTTCTTCGTTCTCTAATTGCTTTAGGTGTAAGGTTAGGTTGTTTATTTGAGACGTTTCTTGTTTTTGGAGGTAAGATTGTATCGCTATAAACTTCCCTCTTAGAACTGCTTTTGCTGCATCCCATAGGTTTTGGGTCATTGTGTTTTCGTTGTCAGTTGTTTCTAGGTATTTTTTTATTTTCTCTTTGATTTCTTCAGTGATCTCTTGGTTATTTAGTAGTGTATTGTTTAGTCTCCATGTCTTTGGACGGACTTTTTGCAGTTTCTTTCCTGTAATTGATATCTAGTCTCATAGTGTTGTGGTTGGTAAAGATACTTGAAATGATTTCAGTTTTCTTCAGTTTACCAAGGCTTGATTTGCGACCCAAGATATGATCTATCCCGGAGAATGTTCCATGACCACTTGAGAAGAAAATGTGTTCTGTTGTTTTTGGATGGAATGTCCTAGAAATATCAATTAAGTCCATCTTATTTAATATGTCATTTAAAGCTTGTGTGTGTGTGTGTTTTTTTTTGTTTTTGTTTTTGTTTTTTTTTTTGCATTACATGGGCCTCTCACTCCTGCGGCCTCTCCCATTGCAGAGTACAGGCTCCGGATATGCCGGCTCAGCGGCCATGGCTCATGGGCCCAGCCACTCCATGGCATGTGGAATCCTCCCGGACAGGGGCACAAACCTGCGTCCCCTGCATCAGCAGGCGGACTCCCAACAACTGCTCCACCAGGGAAGCCCCTGTGTTTCTTATTTAACTTCATTTTGGATGATCTGTCCATTGGTGAAAGTGGGGTGTTAAAGTCCCCTACTATTATTGTGTTACTGTTTTATGGCTGTTCGCACTTACGTTATGTACTGAGGTGCTCCTACGTTGGGTGCATAAATATTTACAATTGTTTTATCTTCTTCTCGGGCTGATCCCTTGATGATTACGTAGTGTCCTTCTTTGTCTCTTGTAATAGTCTTTGTTTTAAAGTCTATTTTGTCTGGTATGAGAATTGCTTCTCCAGCTTTCCTTTGATTTCCATTTGCATGGAATATCTTTTTCTATCCCTCACTTTCAGTACGTATGTGTTCCTAGGTCTGAAGTGGGTTTCTTGTAGACAGCATATATACAGGTCTTGTGTTTGTATCCATTCAGCCAGTCTATGTCTTTTGCTTAAAGAATTTAATCCATTTACATTTAAGGTAATTATCAATATGTATGTTCCTATTACCATTTTCTTAATTGTTTCTGGTTTGTCATTGTAGGTCTTTTCCTTCTCTTGTGTTTCATGCCTAGAGAAATTCCTTTAGCATTTGTTGTAAAGCTGTTTGGTGGGTCTGAATTTTCTTAGCTTCGCTTGTCTGTAAAGGTTTTAATTTCTCCGTCGAATTTGAATGAGATCCTTGCTGGGTAGAGTAATCTTGGTTGTAGGTTTTTCCCTTTCATCACTTTAAGTATGTCCTGCCACTCCTTTCTGGCCTGCAGAGTTTCTGCTGAAAGTTCAGCTGTTAACCTTATGAGGATTCCCTTGTATGCTTTTTGTTGCTTTTCCCTTGCTGCTTTTAATATTTTTTTCTTTGTATTTAATTTTTTTGGTAGTTTGATTAATATGTGTCTGGCATGTTTTTCCTTGGATTTATCCTGTATGGTACTCTCTGCGCTTCCTGGACTTGACTATTTCCTTTCCCATATTATACAAGTTTTATACAATTATAATCTCTTCAAATATTTTCTCAGTCCCTTTCTTTTTCTTTTCTACTTCTGGGACCCTATAATTTTAATGTGGTGCATTTAATGTTGTCCCAGATGTCTCTGAAACTGTTCTCAATTCTTTTTATTCTTTTTTCTTTATTCTGCTTTGAGGTAGTTATTTCCACTATTTTATCTTCCAGGTCACTTATCCGTTCTTCTGCATCAGTTATTCTGTTATTGATTCCTTGTAGAGACTTTTTAATTTCATTTATTCTGTTGTTCACCATTGTTTGTTTACTCTTTAGTTCTTCTTGGTTCTTGTTAAACCTTTCTTGTATTTTCTCCATTCTTTTTCCAAGATTTTGGATCATCTTTACTATCATTACTCTGAATTCTTTTTCAGGTAGACTGACTATTTCCTCTTCATTTTTGGTCTGATGGGTTTTTACCTTGCTCCTTCATCTGCTGCATATTTCTCTGTCTTCTCATTTTGTTGAACTTACTGTGTTTGGGATCTCCTTTCCTCAGGCTGCAGGTTCGTAGCTGCTGTTGTTTCTGGTGTCTGCCCCCAGTGGGTAAGGTTGTTTCAGTGGCTTGTGTAGGCTTCCCGGTAGAGGGGACTGGTGCCTGTGTTCTGGTGGGTGGGGCTGGATCTTGTCTTTCTAGTGGGCAAGGCTGCATCCAGTGGTGTGTTTTGGGGTGTCTGTGAACTTAGTATAATTTTAGGCAGCCTCTCTGCTAATGGGTGGGGTTGTGTTCCTGTCTCACTAGTTGTTTGTCATGGGGTGCCCAGCACTGGGGCTTGCTGGCAGTTGATTGGAGCTGGGTCTTAGCATTGAGAAGGAGATCTCTGGGAAATCTCTCACCAATTGTTATTACTTGGGGCCAGGAGGTCTCTGGTGGTCCGATATCCTGAACTTGGCTCTCTCACCTCCGAGGCTCAGGCCTGACACCAGGTCAGAGCACTGAGACCCTCTCAGCCACATGGCTCAGAAGAAAAGGGAGAAAAAAAAGAAAGATAAAAATATTTTTTTAATTATTAAAGTAAAAATAAAATAATAATAAAAAGAATAGAGCAACCAAACCAATAAACAAATCCATCAGTGATAATAAGCACTAAAAACTATACTAAGATATACATAAAAATCAGGAACAAATCAGTTATAGACAGCAAACCCCCAAGTCTACAGTTGCTCCCAAAGTCCACTGCCTCAATTTTGGGATGATTTGTTGTCTTTTCAGGTATTCCACAGATGCAGGGTACATCAAGTTGATTGTGGGGATTTAATCCACTGCTCCTGAGGCTGCTGGGAGAAATTTCCTTTTCTCTTCTTTGTTCACACAGCTCCTGGTGTTTAGCTTTGGTTTTAGTCCTGCCTCTACATGTAGGTCACCCTCAGGCGTCTGTTCCCCACCCAGACAGGAGGCGGTTAAAGCAGCGGCTGATTGGGGGCTCTGGCTCATTCAGGCTAGGTGTAGGGAGGGGTATAGTAGCTATAATTGGAATATGGGGTGAGCCTGCAGTGACAGAGACCTACATGACATTGCAACAGCCTGAGGTACACCATGTGTTCTCCCTTGATTGGGACCCTTGTAGTGGCATACTGCACAGGCTCCCCGGGTGGGTGTGGATAGTGACCTGTGCTTGCACATGGGATTCTTGGATGGCTGCAGCAGCAGCATTAGCATTTCGTGCCCGTCTCTTGGGTCTGAGCTGGTAGCCCCAGCTTGCTCCTGTCTCTGGAGCTCGTTTAGATGGTGCTCTGAATCCCCTCTCCTCGCGCACCCTGAAACAATGGTCTCTTGACTCTTAGGCAGGTCCAGACTTTTTCCCCGGACTTCCTCCCAGCTATCTGTGGCACACTATCCCCCTTCAGGCTGTGTTCACACAGCCAATCCCAGTCCTCTCCCTGGGATCTGACCTCCAAAGCCCGAGCCTCAGCTCCCAGCCTCCACCCACCCCAGCGGGTGAGCAGACAAGCCTCTCAGGCTGGTGGCAGGCACCGATCCTCTGTGGGAATTTCTCCATTTCACCCTCTGCCCCCCTGTTGCTGCACTCTCCTCCATGGCTCCAAAGCTTCCCCCCCACCAAACCCCCCTCTCTGCCAATGAAGGGGCTTCCTAGTGTGTGGAAACTTTTCCTCCTTCACAGCTCCCTTCCAGAGGTGTAGGTCCCATCCCTATTCTTTTGTCTCTGTTTTTTCTTTTTTCTTTTGCCCTACTCAGGTACATGGGGATTTTCTTGCCTTTTGGGAAGTCTGAGGTCTTCTGCCAGCATTCAGTAGGTGTTCTGTAGGAGTTGTTCCACACGTAGATGTATTTTTGTTGTATTTGTGGTTAGGAAGGTGAGCTCCATGTGTTACTCCTCTGACATCTTGAAGGTCCCCCCCCCCAACCATTTTAATAATATTAGTTCTTCCAGTCCAGGAGGGTGGTATATCTTTCCAATTGTTAGTGTCATCTTCAGTATCATTCATTAATGTCTCATATTATTTTGAGTAAAGTTCTTTTACCTCCTGGGTTAGGTTTATTCCTAGGTGTTTTATTTTTTTTTGATGCAATTGTAAATGGCATTATTTACTTAATTTCTCTTTCTGATAGTTTATTGTTAGTGTATAGGAATGCAACAGATTTTTGTATATTAATCTTGTATCCTGCAACTTTACTGAATTCATTTATTGGTTTTAATAGTTTCTTTGGTGGTATCTTAGGATTTTCTATATATAATATCACATCATCTGCAAACAGTAACAGCTTTACTTCTTCCTTTTCAATTTGAATTCCTATATTTTTGTCTGACAGCTGTGACTAGGGCTTCCAATGTTATGTTGAATAAAAGCACTAAGAGTGGATATCCTTGTCCCGATCTTAGAAAAAAATGTTTTCTCTTTTTCACCATTGAGTACAATGTTAACTGTGAGCTTGTCATATATGGCCTTTATTTGTTGAGGTATGTTCCCTCTATACCCAATTTGTTGAGTTTTTATCATAAATCGATGTTGAAATTTGTCAAAAGCTTTTTCTACATCTGTTGAGATGATCATATGATTTTTTTTATTCTACAACAAAAGTGAATAATCTTTATTAACATTTTGTTAATGTGGTGTACCATGTTGATTGATTTGTGGATATTGGATCATCTTTGCATCCCTGGGATAAACTCCACTTGATCATGGTGTATGATCCTTTGATAATAGTTTGTTGAGCATTTTTTACATCTATGTATGTCAGTGATATTGGCCTGTAATTTTATTTTGGGGGTACTTTTATCTGCTTTTGGTATCAGGGTGAAGCTGCCCTCAAAGTTAGTTCAAAAATGTTCCTTCCTCTGCAATTTTTTGGAATAGTTTGAGAAGGATAGGTGTTAACTCTTCTCTAAATGTTTTATAGAAGTCACCTATGAAGTCATCCAGTCCTGAACTTTTGTTTGTTGGGAATTTTTTATTACTGATTCAATTTTATTATTGGTAATTAGTCTGTTCGTATTTCTATTTCTTCTTGATTCAGGCTTGGGAGATTGTACATTTCTAGGAATTTGTTCATTTCTTCCATGTTGTCCATTTTATTGGCATATAATTGTCCATAGTAATCTCTTATGATCCCTTGTGTTTCTGTGGTGTCAGCTGACAATGAGTCAGCTCTGAGTTTTGTTGATCTTTACTCTTTTTTGTCTCTGCTCTGATGTTTATTATTTATTTTCTTTTACTAATTTTGGTTTTTCTTGTTCTTTTCCCACTTCCTTTGGATGTAAGGTTTTATTCTTTATTTGAGACATTTCTTATTTCCTGAGGTAGACTTTTCCCCCTATAAACTTCACTCTTTTAAGAGTCTTTGCTGTCTCCCATAGATTATGGATCATTGTGTTTCTATTTCCTTTGTGTCCAGGTGTTTTATTTAAATTCTCTTTTCTTTTTTTTGTTCATATTTTTCTTCTTCCTCTACTCTATCTTCCAGATTGCTGATCTATCCTTCAGCATCCTCTAATATGCTGTGATTCCCTCTAGTGTGTTTTCCTTTCAGTTATTGTAGTCTTCAGTTCTGATTGGTTCTTTTTTATATTTTTGATCTCTTTTTTGAAGTTCTCAGTGAGTTTCATCCATTTTCTCCTGATTGCAGTCATCTTTATGACTATTTCTTTGAACTCTTTATATGGTAAATTGCTTATTTCCATTCTGTTTAGTTCTTTTTCTGAACTTTTGTCCTGTTCTTTTGTTTGGAAGGTATTCCATTGTCTCTTCATTTTGTCTAACTCTCTTTTTGTTTCTACCTATTATGCATATCAGCCACATCTTCTGGTCTTAAAAGAGTTACCTATGTACAAAGTACTCTGTGGGGCCCAGTGGTACAACCCTCTCTGATCACCAGAACCAGGTGCTCCAGGGTTGTTCACTGAGTGGGCTGTGTGCACCCTCCTGTTGTGATTGAGCTGCAATTTCTGCAGGGTTACTGGGGGGTGGTGTTGGCCACCAATGTGATCTTCTTGCTTTCTTTAATGAAAATATTCATTGGTATTTTAATTTAATTTATGAATTGGAGTCCAGTGAATATTGAATTTTCTAAGTCTTACATTTTATTTGGTGAAGAATATAAATGCTCATTTTTAAACAAAGAATTGCTGATATCATATTCCATGTATGGAGTGTTCAGTTAGGTCTAGGCCTTGGGGAGAACAAGGGATGGATTTAGAACACACGGCAGCAATTTTGTGACCAACTTGCTATCATCCAGTAAGAGAGAGAAGAGTTGCAGCAAATTAATTGAATACAAAGTAGACTGTATTATATATATATAACTTGAGTGGTTCATGGATTATTTTGAGAGCTTAAAGGAAGATCAAACTGTTTCTAGTTGGCAGTCAGGAAAAGCTTTGCAAGTGAGCTAATAATTGAGTTGGACTTTGGAAAATATAGCAAATGTGAACTTAGAAAAAGTCTGAGTAAGGACACTTGAAGGATGATAGATAGATTAAGAAGCAGCACAAAGGGAGGCAAACACAAGTGATGGTTTGAAAATTGGGGTTACAGTAGCCCTCCCTGATCCACAGTTTCACTTTCCACAGTTTCAGTTACCCACAGTAAACTCTGGTCCAGAAATATTAAACAGAAGTTTTCAGTAATTAACAACTCTTAAGTTTGAAATTGTAGGTCTTCTGAGTAGCATGATAAAACCTGGTGCTGTCCTACTCTGTCCTGCCTGGAATGTGAATTAGCCCTTTGTCCATTGTATCCTGCCCATTAGTTACTTGGTAGCCTTCTCAGTTACCAGATTGACTGTCATGATATCACAGTACTTGTGTTCAAGTAACCCTTGTTTTACTTAATAATGACCTCAATGTGCAAGTGTAGTAATGCTGGCAATTCAAACATGCCAAAGAGAATCCATAACATGTTTTCTTTAAGTGAAGATGTGAAAGCTTTTGACTTAATAAGGAAAGAAAAAAATTATATGCTAAAGTTGATAAGATCTAAGAACAAATCTTCTCTCCATGAACTTGTGAAGAAGAAAAGAGAAATTCTTGCTAGTTTGGCTGTTGCATCTCAAAATGCAAAAGTTACGGCTATGGTGCATGCTAAGTGCTTTGTTAAGATGGAAAAGGCATTACATTTGTACAATAGGGCATTTTGAGAGAGAGAAATAGACCAAATTTGCCTAACTTTTATTACAGTATATTGTTATAATTGTTACATTTTATTATTAGTTATTGTTGTTAATCTCTTAGTGTGCCTAATTTATAAATTAAACTTCATTACAGATATGTATGTGTAGGAAAAAACAGCAAATACAGGGTGTGGTACTCTCCATGGTTTCAGGCATCAACTGGAGGTCTTGGAACATATTCCCTGCAGATGCAGGGGACTACTGTACTTCAGTTTTATTAAAACATAGATGGGTGGTACAACCACTAGGGAGACAGTATAGAGGTTCCTTGAAGAACTAAAAACAGAGCTACCATATGATCGAGCAGTCCCACTCCTGGGGATATATCTGGAGAAAACCATAATTCGAAAATATACGTGCACCCTAGTGTTCACTGAAGCACTATTTATAACAGCCAAGACATGGAAGCAACCTAAATGTCCATCAACAGAGGAATGGATGAAGAAGATGTGGTACATATATACAATGGAATATTACTCAGCCAT
Source organism: Stenella coeruleoalba (assembly GCF_951394435.1). Classification (NCBI taxonomy): domain Eukaryota; kingdom Metazoa; phylum Chordata; class Mammalia; order Artiodactyla; family Delphinidae; genus Stenella; species Stenella coeruleoalba. The sequence continues at coordinate 79,873,262 of NC_137159.1, read as the reverse complement.
AAAAAAAGATCAAAATAATGCCATTTGTAGCAACATAGATGGACCCAGAGATTATCATACTAAGTAAAGTAAGTCAGACAGAGGAAGATAGAAAGACAAATATCATATGATATCATTTATATGTGGAATCTAAAAAGATGATACAAATAAACTTATTTACAAAACAGAAACAGACTCACAGATTTGAAAACAAACTTATGGTTACCAAAGGGGAAAGGTGTGGAGGAGGGATAAATTATGAATTGGGGATAAACATATACAGACTTCTATATATAAAACAGATAATCAACAAGGACCTACCATACAGCACAGGGAACTATACTCAGTATTCTGTAACAACCTATATAGGAAAAGAATCTGAAAAAGAATGGATATATGTATACGTTTAACTGAATCACTTTGCTGTACACCTGAAACTAACACAATATTGTAAATCAACTATACCCCAATATAAAATAAAAATTAAATTTAAAAAAAAGGAAGATCTAAAGAGAAATTCTAAGGGAAAAAACGTTAAATATATACATGAGAGGCAGTACTCAGGAACCTAGTAGTTAGAAAGAATAAACTCTAACCCCAAATTTTCTACTCACCCCTGACACTGTGCTTGGTATTACCAATTGGAAATATGTATTTGACAGGAAAGGGAGAACAGCACATGTAGAAGCAGGGAGGATGGGCATGATAGAGTTTGGGCTACCCAAATTTTTCCCCTAGATCAAACTTCTTAATAAAACACAGTAAAGCAGGAATGCCTTTTTAATACTCTTACAGGTGGAAAGAGTATAAAGCAAATTCTGGAATGGTGATTACTTGCAAACCAATGTCAATGGAATTGCTTGGAGTGTTGAGTGTTTATTTTTGAAAGATGCCCAATGAAAGGAAAAATCAGAATGCAATTTCAAGAGGAGAATAGGTTTTGTGAACTCTGTCATCTCTTCATTTTGCCTCTATGCAAAGAAAATTTTATCTTATGTTCCAAGTCACAGTACATTTGTCCTCAGATAGTTTTATGCCATTGTCACCACCACCAATTTTCTGTCAAAATGTTTACGTTATCTGTGGGTCTGTTTCAGAAACTGACAAAAATTGTTAGGCTGAAGGAAAGAAATTTCAGTGAGTTTAGTACATGCTTTGGCTTCCTTACCAAATTCAAATGTTGCTTCCAAATTATATGACATTGCAATATTATGCCAGTTACATCATTTGGAAGATCTATTTGAGAATATCAAATTTAATTGTTTTGTTCTTCAGATGTTTGCAGACATTGACTTTGGAGAAGGCTCTGATTGGAGATTTCATTAAACTGGGGAAGTTCACAGGTAAGACAAAATGTTTCCATTTCTCTCTCTTTTTTTCTGACTTTTGTTGCAGAGCCATCCATGTTTATGTTGATTTTCCTATGGGGAGTGATTTATTTCAGGCTAACTTGTGATGAATATCTTTTTCATGATTAAAAGGAGTGCTTTTTAACCTTAGGCTATGGCAGGTATATAAAACAGAAATGAAGCCTAAGATTGACTTGTTTGCTTTTTAATCCTTTTTCCCCTCTACAATTTATTTTTTAATAAAAATTCAGTAGTTCTCAAGAACTATAGTTTGGATAAATCAAATTTCTTCGTTCCGAAGCCCAATGTTTAACACTGTCGATGACATGAACTGTTGAATAGACTCAAGGGAGTTGCTTATCTGAGTATCTATTTAATCCTGACTGTGCTTGTTCACTGTTCACATGCTATAACCTTGGGCATATATCTCTTCTTATCAATACAAGGAGGGACTCTTCCATTTGGGAACTTATGGAACAACTAGAAATAATTAATAGCACTCTTTATGTTTGTATATGAGATTGGTCCATGTTCTATTTTGTATAGAATATCTTTAATGGTTTTGTAATCATGATTGTATGTTTCTTATAGAAGAAACCATGTGATGTTATTTGGATAACCTAAAAGCAAATTCTGTTAAATGGGAGATCTTTGTTCATTAAAAAAGAAATGTATTAAGTGAAAGGAGCTAGATTCATATCACAGAACAATAACATACGTGTTTCAAAGCGCTAATTTAAGCAGAAATGCATATGACAAATTAGTACATATGTGAGAATCAACGGAAATGTAGTTCCAGTTTAAAATTTTTATTCCACTTTTCTACATTAATAACAGTGAATAGAGCAGTGTTTCTTATACTTTTGCCACATTCTTTGGATTATCTTTGATTCTGGCCCACATTATCTATTGTATTGTCTTATTCTGGTGCATTCCAGAGGACTACTACTATGGGTATTACTTACTAATTGCTGAGATTCCTCTGACTCTGATTGTTCAGGGTTCAGTAATTAGCATATGGAGGTATTCTACCTCTGGTGTGTTTCTACTGTCCTGGATCTCTTTGATTCACTTCTGAATTTCCAGTGCAGTTAAGTCTTGATATAAATCTTTTCAAATACACTCTAATGACTGTAAAAGTTCTTTGCTATTGGAGGTTAGAATTTAACATTCCCAGAAAAAACTATCTTCCGAGGGCTCCATTTATGACCCTTCTTTGTCTTTCAAGAACCCTTTTGTCTCTGCTTACTTCCTTACCTGTCATCACCTGAGCTGTGGAAGGCTGCAAGGGAGAAGAGGGCTAGAGTTGCCAGCTTTAGCAAACGAGAACCCCTGGGAGGGGCAGAGACTGTTTCTGGTGGCACCTCTGAGCTATCCGTTAGATACCCAACTGGAGATGTTGAATAAAAATTAGATATCTGGACTTTTTCTTTTTAAGATTTCCAAAACAACAAAACATTTATCTTGAGATTTGAGAATAATGGGAAAATTAAGTAATAGGAATTGGACCCTCATGGGGGTCTTCTGGGAAATCGGAAGCACCACCCTCTTCTGCAGGTCTATGCTTCTCCAGTTTAGCAATCAATTCTTTCGCTGGATTGAAGACGCCATTGGTCTGCTGGTCACAGACATAGCAGCCCCGGGTGGGGCGGAAATGCTGCAGTGCACAGCTCTCGCAGAAATAATGCCTGCCCTTGGTGACAACTGGGTTTTGGAAGGTCTGTCGACAGATGAAACACTTGAATGGTATTTCCTCCTCATCACTTCCCACTTCATAGTTTTCGTCCTCATAGACACCATTAGTGATCCTCATCAAACTCACGTTCCATCTGCCACCCATGCTTGTAATCTGAATGGTCCTGGAGGAGTTTGCAGCTGTCTCTGAAGCCGCAAAGACCAGTCTCCTTGTAACCCATTGAATTCAGATATTAGATATCTGAATCTGGACATTGGGGAAAATTTCTGGTCAAATTGGGAGCCATTGGAAGATTAAAGGCGTGAAACTAGATTAGAGGACCAAGCGACTGAGTTGAGATAAGGGAACCAAACATTAGCTCTGGACAACAAAATAGACGGTTTAAAATATGTGTAACTAAGTTAGTTCATTATGTGTTATAAACCTGTAAAAGTCTGTATATTCATATTGGCCTAAAACCTTATTTTCATTTTATTCTGCTTTGGGAAAATAGAGGATCAACTTAATTTGGATTTGCCTTCAGTACTGAGACGTGTTCTAACACCTTATCAGGATGGTTTCTATAGGGGGTGGGACACTGCAGTGAGCCCTTAGCAACCTGAACCGGTGTGATAATGGGCTGGAATACAGCAGGTTTCAACTGTGTACCGGGTTCTTATTCATATTCTATAGGGAAGGCTGGCTTTACTAACGGGAACTTTAAGTAATTTTTCTGTTTTTGAAGCACCGAAACCATCTTTCTTATATTATTCATTCAGGAGCTTTTTCTCCTTCTGAAGGGAAATGTCTTGGCAAATGTGAATGTGCTTCCATTTTCTTTCTTGTTAATTCTTTTCACATGATAAATTGCAGGGAACTGTTCTGAAATCCCTTGAAATTGAAAAGTCAGCCTACATGAATGCTTAGGAGCAAAGGTTTTAAACGTAATAATTCCATAGATACTCAGCTGAGAGAATTTTCAGAAACAGCTGCAGTAGACTGCTACCTCTATGGGTACACGTAGATTCATTTGCATACCTTTCAATACTTCTTGCTTAGGTGGTCAATCTGAGTTATCTAAAATGATTGCAAAGCCTCCAAGGATTATTTAAAATATTTGATATTTTTGGAAGTTAAGGTCATTCACTAGGTAACCTTTTCTTTAATATTCAGTAAGTGAAAACAAAGACATATTTTTGGATTTCTCCTCATTTCCAGTGATACAGAAATGAACTATATCTGTTTCCAACCTGGCCTCCATGCCCCTGTGTGCACCAGGTCATAATGGAGGTCCTCAAGTCATTATTTTTTTCATTTAAAAAGGAGTATATATTCATAAAACATTTAAAAGCACTTTCAGGGACTTCCCTGGTGGTGCAGTGGTTGAGACTCCATGCTCCCAATGCAGGGGGTCCAGGTTCAATCCCTGGTCAGAGAATTAGATCCTGCATGCCTCAACTAAAGATCCCTCATGCCGCAATGAAGATCCCACGTTGCCACAACTAAGACCCGGCACGGCCAAATAAATAAATAAATATTTAAGAAAAAAAGACCTGTATGCAGAAAATTATAAGACACTGATGAAAGAAATTAAATATGATACAAATAGATGGAGAGATATACCATGTTCTTGGATTGGAAGAATCAACATTGTGAAAATGACTCTACTGCCCAAAGCAATCTATAGATTAAATGCAATCCCTATCAAACTACCACTGGCATTTTTCACAAAACTAGAACAAAAAATTTCACAATTTGTATGGAAACGCAAAAGACCCTGAATAGCCAAAGCAATCTTGAGAACGAAAAATGGAGCTGGAGGAATCAGACTCCCTGACTTCAGACTATACTACAAAGCTACAGTAATCAAGACAGTATGGTACTGGCACAAAAACAGAAATATGGATCAATGGAACAGAATAGAAAGCCCAGAGATAAACCCATGCACATATGGTCACCTTATGTTTGATAAAGGAGGCAAGAATATACAGTGGAGAAAAGACAGCCTCTTCAATAAGTGGTGCTGGGAAAACTGGACAGCTACATGTAAAAGAATGAGATTAGATCACTCCCTAACACCATACACAAAAATAAGCTCAAAATGGATTAAAGACCTAAATGTAAGGCCAGAAACTATCAAGCTCTTAGAGGAAAACATAGGCAGAACACTCCATGACATAAATCACAGCAAGATCCTTTGTGACCCACCTCCTAGAGAAACAGAAATAAAAACAAAAATAAACAAATGGGACCTAATGAAACTTCAAAGCTTTTGCACAGCAAAGGAAACCATAAAGAAGACAAAAAGACAACCCTCAGAATGGGAGAAAATATTTGCAAATGAAGCAACTGACAAAGGATTAATCTCCAAAATTTACAAGCAGCTCACGCAGCTCAGTATCAAAGAAACAAACAACCCAATCCAAAAATGGGCAGAAGACCTAAATAGACATTTCTCCAAAGAAGATATACAGATTGCCAACAAACACATGAAAGAATGCTCAACATCATTAATGATTAGAGAAATGCAAATCAAAACTACAATGAGATATCATCTCACACCAGTCACAATGGCCATCATCAAAAAATCTAGAAACAATAAATGCTGGAGAGGGTGTGGAGAAAAGGGAACCTTCTTGCACTGTTGATGGGGATGTAAATTGATACAGCCACTATGGAGAACAGTATGGAGGTTCCTTAAAAAACTACAAATAGAACTACCATACGACCCAGCAATCCCACTACTGGGCATATGCCCTGAGAAAACCATAATTCAAAAAGAGTCATGTACCAAAATGTTCATTGCAGCTCTAATTACAATAGCCAGGACATGGAAGCAACCTAAGTGTCCATCATCGGATGAATGGATAAAGAAGATGTGGCACATATATACAATGGAATATTACTCAGCCATAAAAAGAAATGAAATTGAGTTATTTGTAGTGAGGTGGATGGACCTAGAGTCTTTCATAGAAAGTGAAGTAAGTCAGAAAGAGAAAAACAAATACCTATGCTAACACATATATATGGAATCTAAGGGAAAAAAAAAGGTCATGAAGAACATAGGGGTAAGACAGGAATAAAGACACAGACCTACTAGAGAATGGACTTGAGGATATGGTGAGGGGGAAGGGTAAGCTGGGACAAAATGAGAGAGTGGCATGGACATATATACACTACCAAACGTAAAATAGATAGCTAGTGGGAAGCAGCCGCATGGCACAGCTCGGTGCTTTGTGACCACCTAGAGGGGTGGGATAGGGAGGGTGGGAGGGAGGGAGACGCAAGAGGGAAGAGATATGGGAACATATGTATATGTATAACTGATTCACTTTGTTATAAAGCAGAAACTAACACACCATTGTAAAGCAATTGTACTCCAATAAAGACGTTAAAAAAAAAAAGCACTTTCAAATTATTTAAGCATTTTGGACCTTTCATTAATTCACAGTAAATTTTCATGGGATAATTTAAAATATCAAAATAATTTTGAGTTATCAGAAATCCAAGTATTGAATTTACATGTTTGCATGCGCATACTACAAATAAAAACCAAAATCAAATAAACTTACACTACTGAATGTATGTTGGGGAAAAGAATAGTCACACAATCTCAAATAATTGCCCCCCGCCAAATTATTAATTATGATGAGAGAAAGCTTCTTTTACAATGAAGAGATCTGGTAGATACTAAATTAACCGAGGGATAAAACTACATATTACTAATAATGGGCAAAATGCCATTGTGTTCCTTGTGATGAAATACTTTGGGAAGCATCCTTGCTGAAAATGCTTAAAATCTAAACAATGGAACATCAGACAAGTCTACATGTGGACACAACACACGTGGCTTGTCTCTTTAAAAAATGTCAGTGATGTGAAAGAATAAAAAAGAGAGGGGTATTCTAGATTAAAAGAAACTAAAGAAATACCAAAGGGTCATTTATAATCCTTTATAATATTAGACTCTAGATAGAAACATTTGAATATAAATTGCCTATTGAATATCATTGTATCAATGTTAGACATCTGGTTGTGATTATAGTATTTTGGTTATGTAAGAACATACCTTTGTTCCTTGGAGATATATTTAGGGGAGAAATGGAAAAATATCTACAACTTACTTTCACAAATTTATAAATGAATACAAACCCCCGTGCAGGTAGAGAGGGATAGATGAAGAATATGTGGGAAAATGTTAACAATTCGTGAATCTAACAATATTGGTGAAGGGTACATGAGTATTCATTGTCCTATTCTTTCAAATTTATTGTAAGTTTTAGATCATTCAAAAAAAGTTGAGAAAATAAATTATATACATGAGAAAGGAAAATAAATAGAATTGAAAAATATACCTCTCAATATAAATGAATCTAATTTAAGGAAATCACTTTTTAATAGATATAGTAATTATTGTTGTGATGTTTCTAATAAAAGCTTATTTTAATATAGTGCTTACACTTTACCAAACACCCTTTTGGGGATCATTTAATGCTCAGAAACTCCAGTGGTGTCATGCTAAATGATCATTGCTATTATCACTTTTTAGAGATGGAGAAACTTGATTCTGTAAATTTAAATTCCTTGCCCAAGATTTTACAGATTAAAAAAACAGGAAACTGTAACTCACACCCAGGTCACTCAATTCTAAGTATTTTCTGTGTTTTACTCACTAGATTCTTGTGTGTATACATTTATGAGTTTGTGTTTTTTCAATAATTAAAAACCTTTGAAAATTACATGATTCGTTGTTAATTTTAGTGGGTATGCTGTAGGACTAATGAAACACATAATGTAAACTCAGTTTCTGTATGAGGGAGAAATATCCAGCATTTCCCATTACTCTGCTGCAAATGAATGGAATTGGGATCACAGAGCCAGATCACAAAGGATTTTTGCTTCAAGAAAATGTCGTCTTTGCAATTTGTGTGTGCTCTTTTAATAGTGACTTACATCTGCTCTTTTTATTTACACATTATGCCCTGGTGACAGTTATAACTTTAATTCAAATACCTAAATTGTTATAGTTCTTGAGAATTTCACATTTTTTAAAATTGAAAAACATTACTCCAAATTCAATAAGAAAACCTTATTTAAGTGTTGAAACTTGCAAAGAAATGTCTATTTCCTCCATACACTCTGCAAGTCAAATGGTTCCCAGGAACAAGTTCCTGTGATTGTTTTTTATGACAATGTGTTTTGTAGTTTCTTTAATGATTAGATGATAGACATATTTATCTTGTGAAAAAGTTGCCATTAGCTGGAATTTGTTTGCTTAGCAATTTTATCTGACATTTTCCATTACTTCAGCAGATTCATATTAAGGCCAAAAGCTCAGTCTCTCTGCACGGATGCCAAATCAAATCTCAGAGGCAGAGTTCTGGGTGAGGTAGAAAAGAATAGCTTTATTGCTTTGCCAGGCAAAGAGGGATGCAGCAGGCTCCTGCCCTCAAAAACTATGTGTCCCAACCTGGGAGGATTCGATGAGAGGTTTTATAGCAAGAGTTCAAGTGTGGGGTTGCTGATAAGAATCAGGTGTGAGCAGGGTTTGCAATCCTTAGTCTCATCTAATGGTCAGTCTCCTAATCTTGATGAGTTTCTCTGGTCCCTTTAATCTTGTCTCAGGTGGTTTCTTGACTGCTCCTCCCTGGATTAGCAACTGTTCGAATCTGCCCTTTGGAACCCAAGGAAGGTCAAGGGAGGCTGGAGTCTTGCCTACAAGAAATGGGGGACAAAAAGGCTTTCATGCCCAGGAACCCCACAGGGTCCTTCTCGGTTTCAATATTAACAAAGGCATACAAGTTACTGTACAAGTCAGTGTCTTATGGAACTAAGCAAAGTGGGCCTTGAGATATGGTTTTTCCTTTGTAATTGTATCATTGTATATCTTGACTCCGGCTTATATGGTTTATGAGCAAGTCTTTAATTATATACGGCAGTCTCAGGCTTCATCTGCAAGAGTTGCAGTCATAAAGTGATTGACATAGATGCTCTGTTGCCTTTGGGTTACTGTCCAATGGTTTCAGGGAAGGTTGGCCCACTCCTGCACTACTGCTACCTTGTAGGTGAAAGTATCATTACATGGCTTGATTTTTTTACTGCTGTGCTTTATCCATTCCTCTTTTCATCCCTTCATAAAGAGTTTACTGAATAGTCAAAAATAGAAAATAAAATTTGGAAAAAGAAGCCTAAGGAGGGAGGACAGTTCTAAAAAATACTAAAATATGTTAATAGCTCTGATAATTAAAATAATAGGATACCGATATAAAAAAATCACTATAAGCAGAGGCATGGCTAACTCTGAAACAGTCTGTAGTTTAATAATAATTCAGCATAAAGTAAACAAATTTGATCAATAAGTAAATAAAAATATTCAATAAATGCTAATAATAGAGTGACTGGTCTTTGGGAACATAAATAAATATAGACTCACATAACAACATGTGCTAAAACACATTTATATGGTTTAAAGGGTTAAACATAAAAAGAAAAAACAAACAAATAATAAACAACTGAGAAAAAAAAGCAAGCACATGGAAGTTTATATGCAGAGAATTTCTTTGGTTTAAAAGCTGGGGGAAGAAAATAAAAAGAGACAATAAGTAAAGTTTACTAGGTAAACATTAAAGACTTAAATGCTAAGAAAAAAGGTGCAGAGCAAATAATTGTTGGCTAAATGTTCCCAGACAATAGGAGTAACAAAGAGTTAATGTTATAAAGACCATAAATCTATTGAGAACAACAGATGTCAGAGGGCAAAGCTCTGATAAAGTCATTTTGATTTTAAACAATCCCTAAAAGAAATTGGAATAAAGAATGGAAAACTTTCGGAATTTTCTTTAGCTGATTATCTGATGTAGCCTCTGCAGAGCTGGTAATTCTGAAGAGCTAGACATTTGCAAGCCAGCTTTCAATATTTTTTGTGTTCCAAATAACTAATTTTGAACACCTTGGCTATTTACTAAATCCCATTAATAGTAAAATGTAGATTACCTATGCGTGTTGTAATGTAAGGAAAAGCCAGAAAAAAAGAGTCTGGTGAGCATTGTGTGAAGCCTCTTAAACCAAATTATATCAGGAATCAGGAATAACTGCTCTTTCTTTCTTTTTTTTTAACATCTTTATTGGAGTATAATGGCGTTACAAGGGTGTGTTAGTTTCTGCTGTATAACAAAGTGAATCAGCTATACATGTACATATATCCCCATATCCCCTCCCTCTTGCGTCTCCCTCCCATCCTCCCTGTCCCTCCCCTCTAGGTGGTCACAAACCACTGAGCTGATCTCCCTGTGCTATGTGGCTGCTTCCCACTAGCTATCTATTGTACATTTGGTAGTATATACTGGTCCATGCCACTCTCTCACTTTGCCCCAGCTTATCCTTCCTCCCACCCCATGTCCTCAAATCCATTCTCTACATCTCTGTCTTTATTCCTGTCATGCCCCGAGGTTCTTCATAACCTTTTTTTTTTTTTTTGATTCCATATATATGTGTTAGCATACGGTATTTGTTTTTCTCTTTCTGACTTACTTCACTCTCTGTGAAAGACTCTAGGTCCATCCACCTCACTACAAATAACTCAATTTCGTTTCTTTTTATGGCAGAGTAATATTCCATTGTATATATGTGCCACATCTTCTTTATCCATGCATCTGTCAATGGACACTTAGGTTGCTTCCATGTCCCGGCTATTGCAAATAGAGCTGCAATGAACATTGTGGTACATGACTCTTTTTGAATTATGGTTTTCTCAGGGTATATGCCCAGTAGTGGGATTGCTGGGTCTTCTGGTAGTTCTAGTTTTAGTTTTATAAGGAACCACCATACTGTTCTCCATAGTGGCTATATCAATTTACATTCCTACCAACAGTGCAAGAGGGTTCCCTTTTCTCCACACCCTCTCCAGCATTTACTGTTTGTAGATTTTTTGATGATAGCCATTCTGACTGGTGTGAGGTGACACCTCATTGTAGTTTTGATTTTCATTTCTCTAATGATTAGTGATGTTGAGCATTCTTTCATGTGTTTGTTGGCTATCTGTGTATCTTCTTTGGAGAAATGTCTGTTTAGGTCTTCGGCCCATTTTTGGATTGGGTTGTTTGTTTCTTTGATACTGAGCTGCGTGAGCTGCTTGTAAATTTTGGAGATTAATCCTTTGTCAGTTGCTTCATCTGCAAATATTTTCTCCCATTCTGAGGGTTGTCTTTTCGTCTTCTTTATGGTTTCCTTTGCTGTGCAAAAGCTTTGAAGTTTCATTAGGTCCCAATTGTTTATTTTTGTTTTTACTTCCATTTCTCTAGGAGGTGGGTCAAAAAGGATCTTGCTGTGATTTATGTCATAGAGTGTTTGGCCTATGTTTTCCTCTAAGAGTTTTATAGTGTCTGGACTTACATTTAGTTCTTTAAAACAAAAAAGATACAGGACCACTAAACAGTGGGAATCTTTGTAACAGTAGAAGAATTCAGTGGAAAATGAGTAAAGAATCCTAAAATGTAATTTACAAGAGGGAAAAAGAGGTAAACAAACAAATAGAAAAATATTCAACCACACTATAATTAGTTAAATATGCTTTTTCTAAATATGAGATACATTTTCTCTTGCTTAATTAGCAAAAGTTTTGAAAAAGTAATACTATTTTTTCTGGTCTTCCATGAAATGGACAGTATTATGTGTTGCTTCTTTGCTGGAAGTTTAATTGGAAAATATCAAGAACTTTAAAAATGTGTACCTTTTTTAACTCAAAAATTAGAGTAAATATGTATTCTAAGTATATAATCTATAATAGTACAAAAGTTTTTTGCACAGAGATGCTTGTTCCATAACTTTTATCAATACTAGAAAATGATAGAATTCAACAGTATATACACTATTTGGGATGTTATATTATGATTTAAAATGGTGACTATAAAACAATAGGAGAATGGTCAAAAGATTTGAACAATTTAGCAAAAAAAAAAAAAATTCAGAAGAAAAATATATGTATGAAAAGATGCCCAAACTGTGTATTGTTCAGTGAAAGAAAATAAAATCATAGAGTACTATTTTTTAAACTATCATATTTTCAAGGACCAATGAACAGCATAGTTTATATGGTTCTTAAGGCTACAGGGAATATGGTACTCTCATATATTATACAACAGATTGCAGTGTAAATTGGTACAACATTTTCAGAGAGCAACTTGTCAGTACCAATCAAATAAAAAATATATAAAACTGCTGACCAGCAAATTCTACTTTTAAGTTAACTCTCATACAGAAAAACTCAGAGTTGACAAGGATTTTTATTGCAGTTTTGGAACATCAAAATGCTGTAGAGAACTTAAATGTCCATCGGTACATCAATTATGATACAATCATATTGAGGATTATTGTACAGTCATTGAATAGAATATGCTCAGTTTTACCTACAGACATGTAAGAATATCCATGATGGGCTGTTGGGTTAAAAAGCAAATTGTAGGTCAATACATAGAGCAAGATCCAAGATTTATGCTTTTTCTCTGTCTCTTTGTCTCTGTCTCTCAATCTTTCTCTCTCTTTCTCATCTATCTCTCCCATCTATCAATCTCTATATATTATCTATCTATCTATCTATCTATCTATCTATCTATCTATCTATCTATCTATCTTCTGCCTCTATCCATCCATTGCTATCTGGGAACTTATGCTAAGAAGCAGGAAGGTTAAGAGGTGAGCGATTTCTCATTGCAATTCTGTACTTATTTTTACCTATATAATTTTATAATCAAAAATAATAAAAGAGAAAAAAATCCTGATATTCTAGGGAGAAATATATAGTGTAATGATTAAAGATTTTATTATTAAATATAGAGAAGGATGTCAAATTGTTAAGTACATATAGGAAGATATACTATTTTACATTGTATTAAAGCTGTAGCTATGCAAAAATAACAAAACTGTAAGCATAAAAAATTACACATGGTTATACACCTGAGTACTAAACCTGCTTATTTCTGGGTCATGGGTATTGGGAATCGTGGGTGTTTTTTCTTTCTGTATTTTTCAAATATTGTATAATGAGCTAGAATACATAACATTTTATGGTGGTAAAAAACTTAAAACAATGTTCATAAAGGATTTATTTAATGTGTAGGATGTCTTGGTTTTTTCAGGCTGCCATAACCCAAACTGCAGATTAGGTGCCTTATAAACAGCAGAAATGTATTGGTCATGGTTCTGGAGGATAGAAGTCTGAGATCAGGGTGTCAGCATTGTCAGATGAGAGCTCTCTTCTGGGTCCTAGACTTCTTGTATCTTCACATGTCAGAGGAGGCAAGGGAGCTCTCTGGAGCCTCTTTTTTTTTTCTTTAGTGTGTAAAGGTACAATATTTTATTTAACCAGTCCTCTGTTGACAGATGTTCAAATTGTTTCCAGGTTTTCACTATTACATCCAATATTCCGATGATGGAGGCTCTTTTATAAAGAGCTCAAGAGGGCTCTACCCTCATGATTTAAGCACCTCCCACAGCCCCACCTCCTAATACCATCATTTTGAGGGTTTAGGATTGCAGCATATGATATTTAGGCAGACACAACCATTCAGAGCATAGTACCTGAAGTGCTATCTTAAGTACTGCAAGAGTAGGAGATAAAATAGATGATTAACACTTTCATAGACAGAACTCACAATTTATCAAACATTTCGTATTGTGTATAGTAGTTACAAGCATTGATTCTGGAGCCAGATTATCTGGGGTTTACATTCCATCTCCTGTACTAGCTGGTTGTATAAGCTTGAACAATTTTATTAATTTCCCAATGCCTCAGTTTCCTCATCTGTAAAATGGAAATAATGATAATACTTACCTCACAGAGTTGTGATGAGGATTAAATTATTGTGTACATAAGAATGCTTTATGGCTGTTGTTACAAATTTCCACCACCTGAGAGACTAAAACAGTACACATTTACTCTCTCATGGTTATGGAGATTAGAAGTTAGAAGTCAATACCACTGGGCTGAAATCAAGGTATTGGCAGGGCGGTGCTTCCTCTGGAGGCCCTAAAGGAGAATCAGATTCCTAGTACCTCCAGCTTGTAGAACTACATTCCTTGTATTCCTTGGCTCAAGGCCACTTTCTCCACCTTCAAAGCCAGTAGCTTAGCACATTGCTTCAGACTTCACATTGCCTTCTGTCCCTCTGTGTTAAATCCCCATTCTTCCCTCTTATAAGGACACTTGTAACTACATGAAGTGCTCGCTCAATAAGCCAGGATAATCTCCCAATCTCAAGGTCCTTAATTTAATCATATCTGTCAGGTCCCTTCACCTCATAAGGTAACATTCACAGGTCTGGGTATTAGAATGTGGCTATGGTTAGGAGCCATTATTTAGCCTACCACAGTATGTAGCTCTTAGGACTGTGTGCTAAGTGATAGATAAATGTGAACTATTACTATTTGAAAGTAGTTTGTGATAATGATGATATAAAAGGTCCACTAAGGCTCTAGGGAAGTGCATGGGAATTTAGAGTAAGCAGATATCATGGCTATCTGAGGTTATCACAGGTGGCATAATACAGCAGAGGGCACTAAGGATAGGTAGGATATGGGTTTGCAAAGATGAGGGTCACTACAGGTATAAAATGCTACGTTATTTAGCTATCTCCCTGCCCCTCCATCTGTAACCTAACACTTGTTAAGTACTCAAAAGACCAAGAGTTATGATCAGTGGACATGAATTTAATTTCTCTCTATTCTTAGCTATATGACTAAGTTCTTATCTTTTATTCTTCTTTATTTCTGAGTCTCTACTTCCTCCCCTTTAAGACAGAGATTGAAGTACCTCTCACAGGCCTCAAGATTAAATCAGATAACAGTTGGGAAGAGTATTTTGTAAAAGGTAACTTAGTCCATAAATATTAACTATACTGTTTGTTCCATATTATTATTATGTGGAGATTCCATTATTCCCAGGAATAATGAGATAAATAAAAAGTACCCATCGTCCATAAGAACATGGTAAGATTGAAGATTCACTCATTGTGAAGATCCAGGCTGGGCAAGATAAGAAGAAACTATGACTGTTTGAAAACCAACTGTAGTCTCTTCACTAAAACAGTAGATGCAGACAGATGGCAGGTTGGGGTGAATAGGTAAAATTCTATCCTAAATTAACCTACAAGCTAATTCAACAGAATTCTACATAATAAAATCATTACTTTGATTCTTTCCTTGTTTGCTCTCTTTCCATATTTTCTTCCATGTCTTAACACTTAAGTGTTTGTTTTGTTAACATTTTTATTGGAGTATAATTGCTTGACAATGGTGTGTTAGTTTCTGCCTTATAACAAAGTAAATCAGTTATACATATACATATATCCCCATATCTCTTGCCTCTCCCCCCCTTCCCCCTTCCTTTTCCCACCCTTCTAGCTGGTTACAAAGCATGAAGCTGATCTCCTGTGCTATGCGACTGTTTCCCACTAGCTATCTATTTTACATTTGGTAGTGTATATATGTCCATGCCACACTTTCACTTTGTCCCAGCTTACCCTTCCCCCTCCCCGTGTCCTCAAGTCCATTCTCTAGTAGGTCTGCGTCTTTATTCCCGTCTTGCCACTAGGTTCTTCATAACCTTTTTTTTTTTAAGATCCCATATATGTGTGTTAGCATACGATATTTGTTTTTCACTTTCTGACTTCACTCTGTATGACACACTCTAGGTCCATCCACCTCACTACAAAAAACTCAATTTCGTTTCTTTTTATGGTTGAGTAATATCCCATTGTATATATGTGCCACATCTTCTTTATCCATTCATCTGTCGATGGACACTTAGGTTGCTTCCATGTCCTGGCTATTGTAAATAGAGCTGCCATGAACATTCTGGTACCTGACTTTTTTGAATTATGGTTTTCTCAGGGTATATGCCCAGTAGTGGGATTGCTGGTAGTTCTATTTTATGGTAGTTCTATTGTAGTTTTTTAAGGAACCTCCATATTGTTCTCCATAGAGGCTGTATCAGTTCACATTCCCACCAACAGTGTAGGAGGGTTCCCTTTTCTCCACACCCTCTCCAGCATTTACTGTTTCTAGGTTTTTTTATGATGGCCATTCTGACTGGTGTGAGATGGTATCTCATTGTACTTTTGATTTTCATTTCTCTAATGATTAATGATGTGGAGCATTCTTTCATGTCTTTGTTGGCAATCTGTATATCTTCTTTGGAGAAATATCTGTTTAGGTCTTCGGCCCATTTTTGGATTGGGTTGTTTGTTTCTTTGATACTGAGCTGCGTGAGCTGCTTGTAAATTTTTGAGATTAATCCTTTGTCAGTTGCTTCATTTGCAAATATTTTCTCCCATTCTGAGGGTTGTCTTTTCGTCTTCTTTATGGTTTCCTTTGCTGTGCAAAAGCTTTGAAGTTTCATTAGGTCCCAATTGTTTATTTTTGTTTTTACTTCCATTTCTCTAGGAGGTGGGTCAAAAAGGATCTTGCTGTGGTTTATGTCTCAGAGTGTTCTGCCTATGTTTTCCTCTAAGAGTTTGATAGTGCCTGGACTTACATTTAGGTCTTTAATCCATTTTGAGTTTATTTTTGTCTATGGTGTTAGGGAGTGTTCTAATTTTATTCTTTTACATGTAGCTGTCCAGTTTTCCCAGCACCACTTATTGAAGAGGCTGTCTTTTCTCCATTGTATATTCTTGCCTCCTTTATCAAAGATAAGGTGACCATATGTGCGTGGGTTTACCTCAGGGCTTTCTATTCTGTTCCATTGATCTATATTTCTGTTTTTGTGCCAGTACCATACTGTCTTGATTACTGTAGCTTTGTAGTATACTCTGAAGTCAGGGAGCCTGATTCCTCCAGCTCCGTTTTTCTTTCTCAAGATTACTTTGGCTATTCGGGGTCTTTTGTGTTTCCATACAAATTGTGAAATTTTTTTCTGTTCTAGTTCTGTGAAAAATGCCAGTGGTAGCTTGATAGGGATTGCATTGAATCTGTAGATTGCTTTGGGTAGTATAGTCATTTTCACAGTGTTGATTCTTCCAATGCAAGAAAATGGTATATCTCTCCATCTATTTGTATCATCTTTAATTTCTCTCATCAGTGTCTAAAATTTTCTGCATACAGTTCTTTTGTCTCCTTAGGTAGGTTTATTCCTAGGTATTTTATTCTCTTTGTTGCAGTGGTAAATGGGAGTGTTTTCTTAATTTCACTTTCAGATTTTTCATCATTAGTGTATAGGAATGCAAGAGATTTCTGTGCCTTAATTTTGTATCCTGCTACTTTACCAAATTCATTGATTAGCTCTAGTAGTTTTCTGGTAGCATCTTTAGGATTCTCTATGTATAGTATCATGTCATCTGCAAACAGTGACAGCTTTACTTCTTCTTTTCCAATTTGTATTCCTTTTATTTCTTTTTCTTCTCTGATTTAGCCACTTTGGAAGTGGCTAAAAGTTCCAAAACTACGTTGAATAATAGCGGTGAGAGTGGACAACCTTGTCTTTTTCCTGATCTTAGAGGAAATGGTTTCAGTTTTTCACCATTGAGGATGATGTTGGCTGTGGGTTTGTCATATATGGGCTTCATTATGTTGAGGTAAGTTCCCTCTATGCCTGCTTTCTGGAGGGTTTTTTTCATAAGTGGGTGTTGAATTTTGTCACAAGCTTTCTCTGCACCTATTGAGATGATCATAGGTTTTTCTCCTTCAATTTGTTAATATGGTGTCACATTGATTGATTTGCATATATTGAACAATCTTTGCATTCCTGGGATAAACCCCACTTGATCATGTTGTATGATCCTTTTAATGTGCTGTTGGATTCTGTTTGTTAGTGTTTTGTTGAGGATTTTTGCATCTATGTTCATCCATGGTATTGGCCCGTAGTTTTCTTTTTTTGTGACATCTTTGTCTGGTTTTGGTATCAGGGTGATGGTGGCCTAGTAGAATGAGTTTGGAAGTGTTCCTCCCTCTGCTATATTATGGAAGATTTTGAGAAGGATACCTGTTAGTTCTCTAAATGCTTGATAGAATTCGCCTGTGAAGCCATCTGGTCCTGGGCTTTTGTTTGTTGGAAGGTTTTTAATCACATTCTCAATTTCAGTGCTTGTGATTGGTCTGTTCATATTTTCTATTTCTTTCTGGTTCAGTCACAGAAGGTTATGCATTTCTGAGCATTTGTCCATTTCTTACAGGTTGTCCATTGTATTGACATATAGTTGCTTTTAGTAATCTCTCATGATCCTTTGTATTTCTGCAGTGTCAGTTGTTACTTCTCCTTTTTCATTTCTAATTCTATTGATTTGAGTCTTCTCACTTTTTTTCTTGATGTGTCTGGCTAATGGTTTAGCAATTTTGTTTATCTTCTCAAACAACCAGCTTTTAGTTTTATTGATCTGTGCTATCATTTCCTCCATTTCTTTTTCATTTATTTTTGATCTGATCTTTATGATTTCTTTCCTTCTGCTAACTTTGGGGTTTTCTTGTTCTTCTTTCTCTAATTGCTTTAGGTGTAAGGTTAGGTTGCTTATTTGAGATGTTTCTTGTTTCTTAAGGTAGGGTTGTATTGCTATAAACTTCCCTCTTAGAACTGCTTTTGCTGCATCCCATAGGTTTTGGGTAGTCGTGTTTTCATTGTCATTTGTTTCTAGGTATTTTTTGATTTTCTGTTGATTTCTTCAGTGATCTCTTGGTTATTAAGTAGTGTATTGTTTAGCCTCCATGTGTTTGTATTTTTTACATATTTTTTTTCCTGTAATTGATATCTAGTCTCATAGCGTTGTGGTCAGAAAAGATACTTGATACGATTTAAGTTTTCTTAAATTTACAAGGCTTGATTTGTGACCCAAGATATGATCTATCCTGGAGAATGTTCCATGAGCACTTGAGAGGAAAGTGTATTCTGTTGTTTTTGGATGGAATGTCCTATAAATATCAATTAAGTCCATCTTGTTTAATGTATCATTTAAAGCTTGTGTTTCCTTAGTTATTTTCATTTTGATGATCTGTCCATTGGTGAAAGTGGGGTGTTAAAGTCCCCTACTATGATTGTGTTACTGTCAATTTCCCCTTTCATGTCTGTTAGTATTTGCCTTATGTATTGAGGTACTCCTATGTTGGGTGCATAAATATTTACAATTGTTATATCTTCTTGTTGGATTGATCCCTTGGTCATTATAGTGTCCTTCTTTGTCTCTTGTAATAGTCTTTGTTTTAAAGTCTATTTTGTCTGATATGAGAATTGCTACTCCAGCTTTCTTTCTATTTCCACTTGCATGGAATATCTTTTTCCATCCCCTCACTTTCAGTCTGTATGTGTCCCTAGGTCTGAAGTGGGTCTCTTGTTTACAGCATATATACTGGTCTTGTCTTTGGATCCATTCAGCCAGTCTATGTTTTTGGTTGGAGCATTTAATCCATTTACATTTAAGGTAATTATCGATATGTATGTTCCTATTACCATTTTCTTAATTGTTTTGGGTTCGTTATTGTAGGTCTTTTCCTTCTCTTGTGTTTCCTGCCTAGAGAAGTTCATTTAGCATTTGTTGTAAAGCTGTTTTTTTTGTGCTGAATTCTCTTAGTTTTTGCTTCTCTGTAGAGGTTTTAATTTCTCTGTTAAATCTGAATGAGATCCTTGCTGGGTAGAATAATCTTGGTTGTAGGCTTTTCCCTTTTATCATTTTAAATATGTCCTGTCACTCCCTTCTGGCTTGCAGAGTTTCTGCTGAAGGATCAGCTGTTAACCTTGTGGGGATTCCCTTGTATGTTATTTGTTGTTTTTCCCTTGCTGCTCTTAATAATTTTTCTTTGTATTTAATTTTTGATAGTTTGATTAATGTGTGTCTTCGTGTGTTTCTCCTTGGATTTATCCTGTATGGGACTCTCTGTGCTTCCTGGACTTGATTAACTATTTCCTTTCCCATATTAGGGAAGTTTTCAACTATAATCTCTTCAAATATTTTCTCAGTCCCTTTCTTTTTCTCTTCTGCTTCTGGGACCCCTATAATTCAACTGTTGGTGCGTTTAATAGTGTCCCAGAGGTCTCTGAGACTGTCCTCAATTCTTTTCATTCTTTTTTCTTTATTCTGCTCTGCAGTAGTTACTTCCACTATTTTATCTTCCAGGTCACTTATCCGTTCTTCTGCTTCAGTTATTCTGCTATTGATCCCTTCTAGAGAATTTTTAATTTCATTTATTGTGCTGTTCATGATTGTTTGTTTGCTCTTTAGTTCTTCTAGGTCCTGTTAAACGTTTCTTGTATTTTCTGCATTCTATTTCCAAGATTTTGGATCATCTTTACTATCATTATTGTGAATTCTTTTTCAGGTAGACTGCCTATTTCCTCTTCATTTGTTAGGTCTGGTGGGTTTTTACCTTGCTCCTTCATCTGCTGTGTGTTTCTTTGTCTTCTCATTTTGCTTATCTTACTGTGTTTGGGGTCTCCTTTTTACAGGCTGCAGGTTCGTAGTTCCCGTTGTTTTTTGTGTCTGCCCCCAGTGGCTAAGTTTGGTTCAGTGGGTTTTGTAGGCTTCCTGATGGAGGGGACTAATGCCTGTGTTCTGGTGGATGAGGCTGGATCTTTTCTTTCTGCTGGGCAGGTCCATGTCTGGTGGTGTGTTTGGGGGTGTCTGTGACCTTATTATGATTTTAGGCAGGCTTTCTGCTAATAGGTGGGGTTGTGTTCCTGAGTTGCTAGTTTGGCATAGGGTGTCCAGCAGTGTAGCTTGGTGGTCATTGAGTGGAGCTGGGTCTTGGCATTGAGGTGGTGATTTCTGGGAGATTTTCGCTGTTTGATATTATGTGGAGCTGGGAAGGCTCTGGTGGACCAATGTCCTGAACTTGGCTCTCCCACCTCAGAGGCATAGCCCTGACGCCTCCTTGGAGCATCAAGAGCCTGTCATCTACACGGCACAGAATAAAAGGGAGAAAAAAAGAAAGAAAGAAAGAAAAAGATAAAATAAAATTTAAAAGTTATTAAAATAAAAAACAAAAAATAATTATTAAAAATTTTTTTCAAGTCATTAAAAAATAGAAGAGAACAATCAAACCAAAAATCAAATCCACCAATGATAAGTGCTGAAAACTGTACTAAAAAAAAAAAAAAAAAAGACAGAACCCCAGGACAAATGGTAAAAGCAAAGCTATGCAGACAAAATCACACAGAGAAGCATACACATACACAGTCACAAAAAGAGAGGAAGGGAAAAAAATATACATATCGTTGCTCCCAAAGTCCACCTCCTCAATTTGGGATGATTCGTTGTCTATTCAGGTATTCCACAGATGCAGGGTACATCAAGTTGATTGTGGAGATTGAATCTGCTGCTCCTGAGGCTGCTGGGAGAGATTTCCCTTTCTTTTCTTTGTTCGCACAGCTCCCGGGGCTCAGCTTTGGATTTGGCCCCGCCTCTGCGTGTAGGTCACGCGAGGGCGTCTGTTCTTCGCTCAGACAGGACGGGGTTAAAGGAGCCGCTGATTCGGGGGCTCTGGCTCACTCAGGCTGGGGGGAGGGAGGGGCACGGAGTGAGGGGCGGGGTGGACCTGCGGTGGCAGAGGCCGGCGTGAAGTTGCACCAGCATGAGGCCCGCCGTGCGTTCTTCCGGGGAAGTTGTCCCTGGATCCCAGGACCCTGGCAGTGGTGGGCTGCACAGGGTCCCGGGAGGGGAGGCATGGATAGTGACCTGTGCTCGCACACAGGCTTCTTGGTGGTGGCAGCAGCAGCCTTAGCGTCTCATGCCCGTCTCTGGGGTCCACGCTGATAGCCGCGGCTTTCGCTCGTCTCTGGAGCTCCTTTAAGCAGTGCTCTTAATCCCATCTCATCGCGCACCAGGAAACAAAGGGGCAAGGAAAAGTCTCGTCTCTTCGGCAGCTCCAGACTTTTTCCCGGACTCCCTCCCGGCCAGCCGTGGCGCACTAACCCCCTGCAGGCTGTGTTCACGCCGCCAACGCCAGTCCTCTCCCTGTGCTCCGACCGAAGCCCGAGCCTCAGCTCCCAGCCCCACCCGCCCTGGCGGGTGAGCAGACAAGCCTCTCAGGCTGGTGAGTGCCAGTCGGCACCAATCCTCTGCGCGGGAATCTCTCCGCTTTGCCCCCTGCACCCCTGTTGCTACGCTCTCCTCAGCGGCTCCGAAGCTCCCCTGCTCCGCCACCCACAGTCTCCACCCGTGAAGGGGCTTCTAGTGTGTGGAAACCTTTCCTCCTTCACAGCTCCCTCCCACTGGTGCAGGTCCCGTCCCTATTCTTTTGTCTCTGTTTTTTCTTTTTTCTTCTGCCCTACCCAGGTACGAGGGGAGTTTCTTGCCTTTTGGGAGGTCTGAGGTCTTCCTCCAGCGTTCAGTAGGTGTTCTGTAGGAGTTGTTCCACATGTAGATGTATTTCTGGTGTATCTGTGGGGAGGAAGGTGATCTCCGTGTCTCATTCTTCTGCCGTCTTGAAGCTCTACCCAAAGGGTTTTGATCTAAACTCATTTCCCTCTCTCAACAAATTCTTCAGATTTCCTTTCAATTCCTTTCTTTGGCAACTCTCTCATCCAAGACCTAAATTATTCACTCGGACAACTTCGGAATCAAATGGCCTTCTTGTCTCAGTGGGTAGTTCTACCAATGTAAGGGTCTCAGAAAATCTCCCTAAAATTATTAGAAACAAAATTCTGGGTTACATACTCCATTGGCTTCGCTGAGTAAAGCATTTATTTTACCTTTGTGGATCTGAGAAGAGTAATTTCTTTCATTAGAATCTATGGCTTGAACTTATTAAGAAGATATGGTCTGATTCTCTTTCTGTAGAAATTAACTTTTCAGCTTACCTAGAAGTGGTTAATGAAACTCAAGCTATAATGAATGGTGAAGGGTAGTCATTAACTTACTCTGAAGCATCCCAAGACCCCAAATCAATTTTTATTTCTACTTTGGAGATAGAAGTTCCATATTTTCCTTTCCATCTTTTTGTCAGTGAATAATGGGAAAAGGAATCTTGTGACATCTTAGGCTTGGATGATGGCATTTACTGGTAGGAAAGAAATTGATGCTTGCGGTGCATTGGTCAGAGGTAGAAATCCCTTTGAGTTTACTTCATGAAACCATTTTCCCAAAGACTGGGCAAAAGAATATCTATAGTTCACAGAAAATGAGCAGAGTTTTGAGTGACTAGAATTTAGTGTCTCTCTGATGATATATCTTGGTGTCTGTCTCCCTTTAACCCAGGCAAGTCAGCAGCCCTATCAAGGCTATAAAAGGGAGAGACTGGGATTTAATTCTTTACTGGTTTCAACGTGCTATGATCAGGAGGACAAAGGAATTAAGTCTATCTATTAGACCCAAGCATTGGTGATAGGCTGTTATTAGTCCTTGCAAGTTTTAAGTTATCTGCACAAAAATTATAAAAGCTATATTATCATTCATCTACTAACATTATAAAGTGATCGATGGTGGTAAGGAAAAAAGTCTATAAACAAAGATAGTAACTAATATAATTTGATACAGTAAACATCATATTTTTGTGATTATATATATAATGTTTAGATAATACATTAACTTAACATAATGATACTTATATTAGTCAAGCACATTGCAGTCTGTAAACATTTTCAGATATATTCTGTCATTTGGTCCTCAGAAAAATACATGACAAATGCAGTAGTGCAGTGAATATCACCACCATTCTACAGATGAGAAAATTGAGAAAAAGGGATCAGTCGATCCTTCAACATTCCTTGAACAACTAGGGTACCTGTGTTTTCCTGGTTTTAAGACCAACCCAACAACCTCCTCGTATAGAAACAGCTGCCACAGGAACAAAAACAAGTCATGACTGATTCTCAGCCTCTGCAGTGCTGGCCTGGCTTGTTCCTCTCATCACTAATCACTTCTCTAAGCTGCAGGCAGTGTCATGGATGGAAAAAAGTCACGATGCCAAATAAGATTTCTGATGTGTGTAAGTTTCATAAAGCAAAGGGAAACCTGGGCATGTAGTGCATAGCTGATGATGAAATGGGACACTTACTGAGATGGATGTCTTTTTAAATACAACCGTTGCACTCTGTGTGTGTGTGTATCTATTCTTATATGTGGGTGTATATAGCAGTGTAAAAAATATGCTCCTGAGGATGGCAAACTCCCAAGTCTCATTAAATGCAAGTTTCTGAAATATACTGATGTTCCATGGAACACAAAATATTCATGTATCTCTGATGGAAAGTATCATTCTTTAGAGTGTGTTGGTTAATATGCTGCTATAAATCCAGGGCTCCCCATGTAAGAGTTTTCCAGTGGGTTAGTAGATAGGAGGAAAATCTGGCTCGTTGTGATTTTATTTGCTTTTGGAAATGCAAAAAAAATAAAAAATCTCCACTGCTCAAAGCTCTTGGGTATACAAAAAAAAAAAAAAAAGAATTACAGCATTAGCAATCTATGCAACAAACTCACAGTTAGGTTAATAAAATATAAATACTTGCAGTGGCCAAAGAATAGCACATTTGATTAGGAAGGTGGGAGATGGGTTGCTAAGGGCTTGGAAGGGGATAAAGGTGCCAATGTGGGCTCATGTTGTATGGATTAGGAGGCTGTAGCTATATTTTCCCCCAGTGGCACTGCCAGCTGCAATTCTTAATGAGTTATTACATCCTGGGCTGAGCAGGCAACATGGCACATTAGGAAACATTTAAAGAAAAATTCGTGGCTTGCATGGTTTACATTCGGAAGAGGCTAGAAATGAACCCAAGAGACATTTCTTGAGAGGAGGTTAAAATAGAGAGACCTCCTGGGAAAAGCCAAAGTGATTTTTATCAATGATCTAAAAGCTAAGAGTCGGCTTGCCAATATGGAGGGAGCAGTTACGAGTCCTTCTCTCCCTCAGAAAAGTTCTTGTGGCAACGGATGCAATGGATAAGTGAGTATTGCTAAGAGGAAGAACTCTGTGTACATAAAACAAGTTGTATGTCAGGTGACTACTCATTAATTTTTTTATCAATATTTTTTAGTGAAGTATAGTTGATTTACAATGTGTTAATTTCTGCTGTACAGCAAAATGATTATACATATATATATATACATTCTTTTTTTATATTCTTTTCTATTATGGTTTATCATAGATATTGAATATAGTTCTCTGTACTATAGAGTAGGACCTTGTTGTTTATCCATTCTATACATAAAAGCTTACATCTGCTAACCTCAACCTCTTACTCCATCCCTCCCCCAATCCCTCCCTCTTGGAAACCACCAGTCTGTTCTCTATGTCTCTGTTTCTGTTTCATAGATAGGTTCATTTGTGTCATATTTTAGATTCCACATATAAGTGATATCATATGATATTTGTCTTTCTCTTTCTGACTTCACTTAGTATGATAATCTCTAGCTGCATCTATGTTGCTACAAATGGCATTATTTCATTATTTTTTATGGCTGAGTAGTATTCCATTGTATATATATACCACATCTTCTTTATCCATTCATCTGTCAAGGGACATTTAGGTTGTTTCCATGTCTTGGCTATTGTAAATAGTGCTGCTATGAACATAGGGGTGCATGTATCTTTTTAATTATTGTTTTGTCTGGATACATGCCCAGGAGTGGGATTGCTGGATCGTATGATAATTCTATTTTTAGTTTTCTGAGGCACCTCCGTACTGTTTTCCACAGCGGCTGCACCAATTTACATTCCCACCAGACTGTTCATTAATTTTAGTATTTTTAGCATTGACGGCAGAAGGTGCTCCTGGCACGTGTGCGTTAATAAAAATACCGTGAAAAGTTAAGAAACAGAGTCTGGCCTTTGAAGAAACAGTGTCTCAACCTCCTGGACAAATGTTGAACCTCTGACTTAGCAGGAAGATAGAGAAAGAAAGTAGCATTTTTGGAACACCTACTAAGTGGGAAGTAGTGTGATTGTTCCTTTTTTAGATCTTATCCATTTCACGCTCTCAAGACTCATGAAAGATGAATATTTTAAAGTCTATTTTAAAGCAAGAATTTGAAGCTGAGATCATTGAAGTGGTCCAGATCTCTGTGACTAAAAACCGCTGTTCTCATTCTACCTCACCATCATTCTAGCACTTATATACCTCCTACAAAATGCTTTCCTTGTTGTTGTTTTTTTCCTCTGCTAGATACCTCTTCGACTTCTACAGTCACATGTTTGGCTTATAGTGAAGTCAAATCTTTTGAGTCTTAGGACACACTCCAGGAAGAGATCCAGGAATCAGCTCATGGTTACACATGTCCTGAGCATCACTACAGCTTCCTGGAGCTCCATTTACACTCTCCAATTGCTGCTGTCTCCCTCCTTCCCGTCTTTGTCCTTCTTTTGTCTCTCAATGGTACCAGCTCCATTTATTTGTGCAAGTAGGCAATGATGCGTAATTTAAAGCTATGAAACAGGAAAATGTGACTTTCTCTTCCTATGCAGAAGCAACTCTAATGACTTTTTGGTGTGAGAGGCACCAGGATTTCAAAGTTCTTCTCAGGGTACATTGATAGAATACCTATAGGTGCCACAGATGGTGTTAGAGGCTGGAGAGCTTCACGCTTGTGGTATGAGAGGAACAGCAACAAATTCTCAGACGAAGATGATAGACTTTCTGCTTTTCAGGAGTTCCTAAAACACACATACACACACACACACTAAAAAGTAAGAAAAAACTACCTTAGCGTAAAAAATGATCAAGGTGGTAACACGGCAATGCGAAGAGGTCAATGTTGATTTAAGAGAGATGGGAAGCTTACTGGCAAAGAAGCAGTTTGAACTGAGTTTTAATGTATGCAAAAGTAATCTGAGCTGGCCTTACTATGTGATCAGTTTGGTAAATCAAAATTCTTTCTCCTGCTTCTCTGTAGGAAAACTTTTAAACCGTAATAGGGTGAGTGTTGTCATATTCTTCGTCATAGTTTATTTTATTTTTCTGATTTTCTTTCTTAAGACCATTTTTTCCTACTTTTTTACCTCTACAAAAGAAGCTTTTAAACAACAAGGTGATTTTTGAGGTTTTGTCTTGCAAGCTGGAAATGGAAACTAAGATGGGTCTGTGGCTAATCAGAGCAAAAGAGAGATGCCCTGGGGCTCACATGGTTTCTGAATCTCAGTGAAATGTTTTGGTGCTACAGGTTTGGAGGATACCAGTGGTTTGGGGGCAGGATGTTCCAGAACACAGGCTGGATGATACCATAAAATATCTAAGGTCTTCTTAGGCAAGCTTCAAGGGCATGACACGGCCCTAGGGATGCTATGGGAATCTAGCCGAGCCCAAATGATTCTTTAACATACTCCTTTCTACAAGCTGTAATTTCCTTTATTGTGCCTCTATTCAGGATCATAACTAAAATATCTTGCAACTTCTTCCTATAGCATTTATTAGCTCAATAAGCACTTATGTAGTAACTATTATAAATTAGGTCTGAGTAGATTCGTGCACTTCCCCAGTAGCTTTTACTGTTGTTGTCACACATCAAGATACCTTTCTCCACACCCCTAACCACTCCCATTTTGTAAGCCACTTGAATTCTCGGTGCTTCAATTTCCTCATTTTAATTGTACTGACAAGTACAGAACCCACTTAAATTTTTGTTAAGTGTAACTCTTAATATATGTAAAGTCCTTAGAAGAGTGCCTGATCTATTTTTTGAAAGCAAATATCTACCTGGGGCATTGCCTCTACCAGTCTGGCCCAGTGCTCAAATGTACTGTCTTCATCTGAGCTTAAATGCCCAGGACACGGCTTCCCTGGTGGCGTAGTGGTTGAGAATCTGCCTGCCAATGCAGGGGACACGGGTTTGAGCCCTGGTCTGGGAGGATCCCACATGCCGCGGAGCAACTGGGCCCGTGAGCCACAACTACTGAGCCTGCGCGTCTGGAGCCTGTGCTCCGCAACAAGAGACGCCGCGACAGTGAGAGGCCCACGCATCGCAATGAAGAAGGGCCTCCGCTTGCCGCAACTGGAGAAAGCCCACGCACATAAACAAAGACCCAACACAGCCAAAAAAAAAAAAAAGAAAAAATGCCCAGGACAAATTTGCTGTGGGAAAAGGGCTGACAACCCAACTGGTGCACAAGCTGCTCCCTAATTAATCAGTTTGGGAAGTACCCAGGGAGCCAGCTTATCCCACTGTGTCTTGGCTTCAGGTTTCCTGCAGCTGCAGAAGCTTCCTCCTTACATGCCCTGGGCTGAGTTTTCCTCTAGGTTTCTGTTTTGTTTTGTTTTGTTTTGTTTTAACAATATATACTTGAAGCTATTTACTTTATCAATATATATTCCAGGATATGTTTTTACTTCTCTTTCTCTGAAAGAGAAAGAGAAGTTTTCCAGCCCTGTTTTTCTTTTTTGTTTGTTTTTACCTTTTCATTTCGGAATGATTTCACTCTTACAACAGAGTTGAAAGAATATACAAAGAACCCTCATCCCACTTAGATTTTTCCAGATTCACTTACAATTTTGTCTCTCTCTTTTTGTCATTTTTTTCCTGAACCATCAGTATACAGGTTGCATGCACCTTTATAGCCTTCCTCATTTTATTACCTCAGAAAATTACTTCTCAGTATTTTCTAAGAACAAGGATATTCATTTACGTAGATAGGATAAATTTATACATTCAGAAAATTTAACATAGATACAAGATTTTAGTTAATCTGCAGTCCACAGTCCAATGATTTGAATTTTTTCCACTAGTGTCTTTTATATCATTCCTCCCACTCCAAATCATATAGTGCATTTAGTAGTCATATTTTTTAGTCTTCTTTAATCTGGAACAGTTTCTCAGCTTTTCTTTGTCTTTTATGTCTTTCGCATTTTTGAAGAATCACGGCAGTTATCATGTAGGCTGTTTCACAATTTGAGTTGTCTGATGTTTCTTGACTGGATTGGGTATTCCAGCTTGTTTGGCACAACAGCTACATAAGTGATGTTGTGTCCTTCTTAGAGCATCACATCAGGAGGCACGTGATGACATTTTGCCTCTTAATGGCGAGAAGTGTTATCCATTTTCTTCAGTGTAGAGTTAATATTTTTTCTTTTGTCAAATAATTTTCAGAAATCTATATTGAGACTATATGTAAACATAAAAAGCATCAATAGATTTAGCATCTATTGATGACTCATTCCCGATTCATTTTTACTATATGGCTAAAAAACAATAATTTTCTAATTTCATCATTCTTGTGTATTTGTTAGTTGGCATTCTGACTATAAAAAAGAATTTTTTCTTGTCATCTGTTATCAATCATCTATCATGTTTTTATTTATATCTTTGATTTTTATTTTAATCAGTGGGCTATATTTCATTGCTGTTTTATTTATTTTCATGCTAAAATTTTCCCAGAATAACCTGGTGTGAGATGCTCCAAGATGACTTCTATGTCTTCTTAATACATCCTCATCTTTTGTTATTCTTTCTTGGAGCACTCTTTTACTTTCTAGTGAAACAAGATGTTCCAGGTTCATCCTGTATTTTCTGTTTCCCAAACCCGGAGACAGCCATTTCTTCAAGGACCCCTCATTCCTCTTAGTGGCGAAAGCATTTAGAAACCAAGCTCTGAGCAGTAGTTGCTCTCTGTACTCCTGGAATGTTGTTGATCTAGTTCTGCTCAGTGGACAGACCTGGGAGAACTCCCTCCAATTCTAATTCAACCCCAAAGGGTTCTTCCATACTTTGTCTCATTTCATATTTGTATCTTCCTTCTTTCATAGAGAAAACCTTGATTCTTAGCAACACCAATACATTCCTTCCTCAGTCATCCAACACACTGAAAACAATTTCAGAATTGCTTTCCTCATACCAAAACAAAACTGCTAACAAGAGTTCAGGATTTGTTTGTTTGCTGTTCCTGTTCTTTTACCTTTGACTGAGTACGTATAATCAAAGTACCAAATTCTAAAGATTTTGGCTTACTGCCCCCTGACCCCAGAGTGTGGTTATATGATTCACTTATAACTGAGTCTATTTGAGTCTGTTTGCATCTGGTTTTAGGATTTATTTCCTCGTTCTTATTGATTTAATTTTTTTGAGTAACTTAAACATTAATATGGCTCCAAAAGTAAAAAAAAAAAAAAAAAATATATATATATATATGGTATACTCAGAGAAGTACTTCTGCTTTTTAAATTTTTCTTTTTTTAATTTTTTAAAATATTTGGGTGTGTTGGGTCTTTGCTGCTGCGTGCGGGCTTTCTCTAGTTACAGCAAGCAGGGACTACTCTTTGTTGCGGTGCACAGGCTTCTCATCATGGTTGCTTCTCTTATTGCAAAGCACAGGCTCTAGGCCTGTGGGCTTCAGTAGTTGTGGCATGCATCCTCAGTAGTTGTAGCTCACGGGCTTAGTTGCTCCACGGCATGTGAGATCTTCCCAGGACCAGGGCTTGAACCCGTGTCCCCTGCATTGGCAGGCGGATTCTTAATCACTGCACCACCAGGGAAGTCTGTTTTATTTCTTTAACCTATTTCCCCCAGTTCTGTGCTCCTTTTAAATGACCAGTTCTATTAGTTTCTGGTTTATCTTCTCTCTCTCTTTGTGCATGTGTGTGTTGTGTTTAGTAAAAACTAAACAGATATAGGTGTTGTGACAGAAGCATCTAATAAGGCCCCCAATGAATCAGCCACCCCTTATGTAATCCCCCATCTTGAGTGGAAACTTTGACTTGCTTCCGGTCAGTACATCATAGCATATGTGGGGGGATAGTCACTCCCTTGATTTCATTACATTACATGAAACCAGAGAGAGGAAGAGAGGTTCTCCTACCGGCTTTGAGGAAACTACTTGCCATATTGTGAGAAGAACTTTGAGAGCACCACATGGCAGGGAGATGTGGCCTTTAGGTACTGGGAGTGGCCACGATGACAGCCAGCAGGAAAGCAAAGACGTCAGTCTTAGAACCGTAAGGAACTGCATTCTGATGGCAACGATGTGAGCTTGGAAACTCTAAAGGAATAAAGCTCCAAGCTCAGAAAGGAATGAAGCCCTGATGTCACTAGATTTAAGCCTTTTAAGACCATGAACAGAGGACCCAGCTGAGCTGTACCCAGATTCCTGACCCACACAACTTGTGAGATAAAGAGCAAAATGCATGTTGTTTCAAGGTGCTAAGTTTGTGGTAATTTGTTCATAGTATAGAGAACTAATACATATAGGTTTCCTTATTTCACATTCTTTCTTACAGAAAAGATACTATTTCTGTACATCTTAGAAATCTCCTTACCAGTTAATTCATGGGGATTTTTCTCAATCTTAAGTTCACAGCTATTTAACATTCCATTATTGTTTTAACCTTATTTCAATGTTTGAGCAGCTGGGTAGTTTCTACTGTTTTACAGTTACAAATAATGAGAGTTTAACTTTTTAGAAATGTGAGAGCGTGTTCACATGGATGGAATAAATGGATAAATAGACCAATTTGTATTTATTGATATGGCCGTAATGTTTGGTCTCAAATCTATCACAAATATTTTATTTTATAATTTATCACTCTTTTTTTCTTTATGAAGGGTGTCTTCTTTGTTCCTACTTTTTAAAAATAAATTTATTTATTTTATTATTTTATTTTTGGCTATGCTGGGTCTTCATTGCTGCGCACGTGCTTTCTCTAGTTGTGGCTCGCAGGGGCTACTCTTCGTTGCGGTAAGCGGGCTTCTCATTGCAGTGGCTTCTCTTGTGGAGCATGGGTTCTAGGTGCACAGGCTTCAGTAGTTGTGGCACGTGGGCTCAGTAGTTGTGGCTCACGGGCTTTAGAGTGCAGGCTCAGTAGTTGTGGCGCATGGGCTTAGTTGCTTTGCGGCATGTGGGATCTTCCTGGACCAGGGCTCAAACCCCTGTCCCCTGCATTAGCAGGCGGATTCTTAACCACTGTGCCACCAAGGAAGCCCCTTACATTTTTTTTTGAAATTTAGTCAGATTTATGTTTTTGCTCTAGTGGTACCTCTATATTCATGACTTTCATAAGTACCCTCGATGTCATTTTTCTCCCTTAACATTTTATTATGTAGTTTGTTAGCTTTCAATGGTATTCTTTGGTTCCACTTATTACTTATAATCAGTGATTTTATTTTGCTCTCCCCTTTTTCTCATCCTTTTCTCACCTTTTAAAGTCACTTCCTTTTCTGCATTTTCAGTACATGTGACATTTTTAAACTATTCATGCTTACATGGATCTTCTTAGATCTATAATTAAATATATTATATCATTATTACTTAGTATTGGTGAAGGTGTGTCATACGCCATTTTATTTATTCTTCCTTCTTAAAGGCCCAAGGAATTACACAAGAGCTGGAACACAGCATTGAGGGGTAGCGGGTGCTGGGAGAGGGAGTGAGGAAGAGGCCAGAACAACCTGGCCTTCTTTATGCCCATGTTTTGTCAAACTAGTGTTATCACCTGTGAGGGAATCAACTCTTTAATTAACTAAATGTAACATATTCCAAGGGGAGGTCTCAGGGTAACTGGTGTAGATTACAGGATAGATCATACCTTCCTCTTGACATGTCCCAGAGAACTTCTTGCTTATGTCGTTAAGGAGGTAATTCTCCCACATGAATTTGTTCTCATCTTTGTATCCTCACATCATTCTTGGATTTCTTTCCCTGTACAGTCATCCAGTCAACAGTACTTGCTGCTGTTGTTGTGAACAGTTTTCACGCTGGAATTGCCAAGTCTGAAATGGCTTTCCTTCTCCAGTTGTATAAAGCAGTTATAAGGCAGTTCTCAGTGCAGCCCAACCATGTACAAGTGTTCAGAGCTCCAAGAGACTCCTGAAATAACCTTTGTGGATTTGTGCATTTCTTTATATGGCATGTATTACTCTTGCAAACTGTTTATAGATATGAAGAGAGAGTGAGAGAGAGAGAGGGAAAGAGAGAGAACATTTCTTTCTATGTAGTCCCATGCAGTATACTAACTTGCTTTCAATGTTTATGAAATTCCCAAATCCTTAAACAAACCTTGCCTCTCACTATAGAACTTGAAAATTTTAGAAAGTTACCTCCCCAGCCTTTTTTCTAGCTTTACTTGCAACCCCGATGTATGACCCAGACTGCCAGATTTGACTGACCCAGAATTTGAATCACCAGCTATAGATGCAAAGAACTAGAAATGAGAAAGAATTGGTTTCATTAAGGGTGGTAGCAGTTGCCATGCGTCAGATTTCTAGGGATGGGAAGGGCTGTAATTCTAGAGAGACCTGCCCACAGTCCAGTGGGCAGAATTGCCAACTCAAGCTAGGTCACAGTAGCCCAGCAGGGGAGACGGCAGTATTTTCAGTGGACCAGTTCTGTGACACGATTTTGGGTGTTACCTCTGATTATTTACCTCAAAATATGGCTTTTATCCTGCCCAGAGAGCATCTCAATACCCTTTTGCACAGGTTTGTCCTCTTTAGCTTCTGTTGCTTTCAATTAAGAGTTTTGATTAGTGTACTGGATAAGTCCCTTTATCTCTTTGTGAATTGGTTTCCCTCTCTGTGACTGGCTGCTTTGTCTGTATATTTCAGTAAGTCAGCCTAGCAACATAAGACAATTTATCAAAGACGTTTTATGCTCAAAATTAAAGAAATAATAAGAGTTCTTTGAAGTAGAGATAAGAAGCCACAGAATGGCTCATTTAGACTTTTCAGAAACTGTTTCACACTCAGTTGTTTTCTATCCCTAAATGATTAGTGATCTGGCAGTGAACTTTTCACTCCATAGAGTGAATTCCTGCTTATGTAAGATAGCAGAAGGAAGACATTTATGTTTTTAAAATGTACTGGACTATAGCTCTTTAGCAGGGTTTTAGTATTTTTAAGGGGTGTGCAATTTGCCATTGTGGACAGAATAGCGCTTTCCATGGGAATTGCAACATTCAGACTGAAGAGCCAATAAAAGGAGCAGAGATATTGTCTGAGAAGGAAAAGAGCTCCAGGGGAAAAAGGACTGATAGTCAGAACATATAAACTGAACATTCAGTTATTTTCCAGGGAAGGGAGAATCGAGATTTTTTCTTTTTTTTTTTTTAGAACAAAATAAAGACTTATAAGACCATCAGATTTTGGTGGGAAAATATTTCAAAGTATTTGACATTAATAAACCTTTATGTGAGATATTTTTTAGGTTGCCAGAACATAAATATATTTCAAACAGTAAATATAGTTGAGCTGCCTTAAGCTTGAACATAGAATTTATAATGCATACAATGTGTTGTTGTTTTGAAAACATGTAAATTTAGAGGAAACAAATTAGTTTGTGCAGATATCACCAATAAAAACTCTCTGAAGGCTGGGAGAAATTGAATGTTCTTTTTGTAACAACATGAAATTTAAAAGGTTAATTCCCCTTGGGTGATTTTGGGAGGCTTCACCACAAGATAGAAAAGGCAAAAGCACACTCTTCCAATAACCTGAAAAATCGCTCTGACATTTTTCTGATGAACTGGTTTGATGTTAAAACGTCCAAGTTCTCTCTTACTAACCTGAAAATGTTGATAAGAAATGAGTACATTTTCCCATTCACTCATCTTAAACATTCACCAGAATGATGAGTACACATGAATTTTCTGGTGTTTGTGATTGATGGGCCCTTCTTTGGATGTGCTGTTGGTCTGAATAGTGTTTTATCTCTGACTGAAAGCCTCGCAAAGCCAAGGACTATGCTTTTTACCTCTTTTCAATAGTGGTATTGAGAACCACAAGTCTTCATCAGCTATTTGATGATGTCCTTAGAGTACTTTAAAATATTTTAGCATTTCAAAGTCTATGAAACAAGCATTGGTAACAAATTATATGGAATTGGAAATCTAATGAACCAACTTTGGGTAGGCAAGACAATTTTTCAGAAATACATCAATTTATTCAACATTATATTCAACTGAAATTTACTGAGTAGCTACCGGTACCAGGCACGGTGCTATGTGCCAAGATACAGTGGTGAGCAAACAAATCTTGTCTCTAATCTCATGTCTAGTGAGAGACATATATTGATCCCAAATTATGCTAAGACCAGTAAAATGGGAACTGTGCTAAGTACTGTGAAAACAGAAAAATAAAATACCAGAGTGTTGAAGACATGTTTTGTGCCCCAGTTAGCCTTATATTCCCAAGGACCATCAATTGACTTGCAAATATTCCTTCCTTGAAGGTCAGTTCAATTAATTTTTTTCTACCTGCTTTCAAGACCTACTGTCAGAATTTATAATAGGGAGGATAACCTGGTTAAAGGGATCAGGGACAACTTTCCTGAGGAGTAACTTTTGAACTGAGAGCTGAAGAATCAATCAGCAAGCACTAAGTAAATAGCAGAAGGACAAGTGCTTCAGGATGTGTATGACTTAAGTAAATATGCAGCCTCCCTGACGCCTGGTGATATAATGCTGGTTACAAGCAGCTCTAACTCACTACTCACACATAGCACTCCGTACCTTCCCAAGATCCAGTGACTATACACCCATTCTACACTATCAATATCAAGCCCTTCAGTATAAATTTTAAGAGAATAAAATGGAAACAGTGCCTAGGTAAAGGGCGCACAAATTAAGAAAATTCCATTCACAGTGTTCTTGAGTAAAGAGATGGCTCAGAAAAAGCAGTCCATTCTTAATGAATAACAGGCAAAGATGATTCCTCTAAAAGAGTGTACTAAACAGGCCACTGCCCACAGTAAAGGAAGACCAAATTCATAATGAAGATGAAAGCTGATGTTCTTAAAAGAAATAATCAAAGAAACAAAGAAAAACTTCAACAGCTACTGAATTGAACTCTCAAAGAAATTAAAATAAATATGAATTAAAAACAATGATTGGGGGCTTTCCTGGTGGCACAGTGGTTGAGAATCTGCCTGCCAGTACAGGGGACACAGGTTCGAGCCCTGGCCTGGGAAGATCCCACATGCCACAGAGCAACTAATCCCATGCACCACAACTACTGAGCCTGCGCTCTAGAGCCTGTGAGCCACAACTACTGAAGCCCATGCGCCACAACTTCTGAAGCCTGTGTGCCACAACTACTGAAGCCCACACACCTAGAGCCTGTGCTGCACAACAAGGGAAGCCACTGCAATGAGAAGCCCCCATACCACAAAGAAGAGTAGCCCCCCACTCACTCGCAGCAACTAGAGA
Organism: Stenella coeruleoalba; assembly: GCF_951394435.1. Classification (NCBI taxonomy): domain Eukaryota; kingdom Metazoa; phylum Chordata; class Mammalia; order Artiodactyla; family Delphinidae; genus Stenella; species Stenella coeruleoalba. The sequence continues at coordinate 79,837,228 of NC_137159.1, read as the reverse complement.
AATCCTGCGTGCATCAACGAAGACCCAACACAGCCAAAAATAATTGATTAATTTAAAAAAAAAAACCAATGATTGGAGAGTGAATAATCATGGACTCGGAGGTGTGCCACCCAGTTGTCCCCAAGGAAGGACTTGCTGCTCGAGCTGGTAGGAGTGCTGACAGCAAAGAGCTGACAGCCTGGGATTGCCCCAGCTACAGGGAGCCCATCTCACTTTAACTCAAACCCTCCCCAGGGTGGCCAACAGCCACTGACCAACCAAGAAAGGGTTATGAAGGCCTGGGCATTTTGGCTTCACAGATGACATAACTAATGAATCATTTTAACTCCAGAACTCCCCTTGAGATTGGCTGATGCTATCACTTGGAACTACCCCAGAGTTTGATCTCTCCCTCTGCCCAATCCCAATTTATTCTTCTACCCTTCACACATGTGGATCCCAAGAGCACTTCCTAATAAACATCCTTCACACTAAACTCCATCTCAGACAGCTTCCCAAGGAATCCAACCTGAGACAAAATGCAAGCTACCCCATAGGAGATACTAAATTAAGAACATGAGATGAAGTGGAAAATGGCAACACTAAGGAAAGAAATGAAAACAGATGATGCTAGAGTATTTAAAACCACATCAAATGCAGCAATGTACAGAATGGAGTTGTAGAAAATAGAGTTAACTATAAGAAGAAAAATTTTGGGAAAAAAAAAAACTTACAAAATGCAGTTGAAATGGACCAAGAAGAAAACAATTAAAGATGAAATGAACGACATGGAAGTTAGGTGCTCACAAGAAGATTGGGGTTATTAAATAAAATAGCCAAAATCATTATGGAATAGAAAAATCTAAAAGGGAATCTTTTTTTCTGACATAGATGAATATATAAATCTTTAAGTGTGTACCAGGTTGACTTAGTTTAAGACAAAAATGTGGGTGCACATACTTTATTGGAGGGTTGATCTCAGAGGATGAGGGAGGAAGAGGGGAAAGTGGGATAAAAAAGAGGAAAATCCAGTATGTTAATGATCTGGTTTCTACTATGGAGCCCTGGATCAAAGGCACAATGTGCAACACACCTCAGAATAATCCTACCAGAAAGCAGGAGCTACTGACTCCCATCCTTCAGTGATGAAGTTGACTGAGTTGGCATCCACTCTGCCATGCTACAGTGAAAAATCCTGGTACTGGAGGAAGGCTTCAGGAAAAGGAGAAGAAGCAAATTCAGGTTTTTGAGGTGGGGGAACTGCAAACATTCTGGGAACTGTCTGCATCCACGCATAAATTCAGGTGGACCAAGACGATATTGGGCAAGGTATCACTGACTTTTGAAAAAATAATGAGACGAGATCGGGCACCTTCGGGGTGGTATGGCCATAGTTGAAGCAGAAACTGACTCACAGACTTAGAGAATGAACTTATGGTTACCAGGGGGGAAGGGTGGCAGGGGGAAGGGATAGTTAGGGAGTCTGGGATTGACCTGTACACACTGCTATATTTAAAATGGACAACCAACAAGGACCTACTGTATAGCACAGGGAACTCTGCTCAGTATTCTGTAACCTAATTGGGAATAGAATTTGAAAAAGAATAGGTACATGTATATGTATAACTGAATCACTTTGTTGTACACCTGAAATTAACACAACATTGTTAATCAACTATACTCCAATGTAAAATAAAAAGTTTAAAGAAAGAAAAAATAGGGCTTCCCTGGTGGTGCAGTGGTTGAGAGTCCGCCTGCCGATGCAGGGGACACGGGTTCGTGCCCCAGTCCGGGAAGTTCCCACATGCCGCGGAGCAGCTGGGCCCGTGAGCCATGGCCGCTGAGCCTGCGCGTCCGGAGCCTGTGCTCCACAACGGGAGAGGCCACAACAGTGAGAGGCCCGCGTACCGCAAAAAAAAAAAAAAAAAAAAGATAAACTCTAATGTCAAAGAAGAAATAAAAACTGCCATGGATCAACATCTAGATAATAACAATAATAAAAGCACTCTAAATCCTATAAGGTGGAGCTGAAGCTACATTCAGAGGGAAAATATATAATAAAAAAATGTTAATTTCAAAAGAAATTTAAAAAATAAATGAATTGAACTTCCCATAAGAATTTTATAGGTGAAAAAAAAGGACTGTATGGAAAACAAAATGAGGAATCAATAAAGATCAAAGCATAAATTAATGTATTATGAAATGATGAAATAGACTTGATAAATGAATCTCATAATTGCTAAAACAAATAAACAGCAAGTAATGAAAGGGAGGAGTAAAAAATAACTAAAAATAAGAATTAAATGAGAAAATAACCACAGATACAGAGAATCTCATTGAAAATGTAAAAAGTGGGCTTCCCTGGTGGCGCAGTGGTTGAGAGTCCGCCTGCCAATGCAGCGGACACGGGTTCGAGCCCTGGTCTGGGAAGATCCCACATGCCGCGGAGCAACTGGGCCCGTGAGCCATGGCCGCTGAGCCTGCGCGTCTGGAGCCTGTGCTCCGCAGCAAGAGAGGCCGCGACAGTGAGAGGCCCGTGCACCGCGATGAAGAGTGGCCCCCGCTTGCCACAACTAGAGAAAGCCCTCGCACAGAAACAAAGACCCAACACAACCAAAAATAAATAAATAAATTTATTTAAAAAAAATTTTTTTGAAAAACGTAAAAATTTTGTGTAATACACAATTTTCTATAAAAATACAACAATCAAAATTAATTATTGCCTCTCAAAAAGCAAACAAGCAAACATAACACATAAACAGTGCCAGACGTTTTTAGAAGTAAATTATTTCAAGAAGCAGGTGATTTTAATGGCACTTAAGCTACTCCAGAGCATTCTCTACAAATATGCAAAGGTGTGAGTTAAAAGAAGGTTCGTTGCAGATTTATCTTAATAGCAAAAATAGAAACACTATGTAGAGGTCCTTTGAAAAAGTACAGGTAAATAAAATAAGATTCATCTACATAAAGGGTACAAGGGGGACCAGGGAGTTGGAACATGATTCCAAAACAGTACATCAAAGAAAATTTCCCAGAGGAAATGATATAGTGATGAATGAGTTGTGTTCCAAAGGATGAATAGGAGTTAGTCACATGAAGAAGTTAATGTAGGCATTTTAGGGAGGAAACAACACGTATAGAGTTGTGTAGGCGTAATCCAAGCAAGGCTGGTTAAAACACCTATATGTAGATTGTGCCTGAGGTAAGCGATGCAGGCGAAAGAAGGGGAGAGGAAGTTAAACTTGTTTCCGAACTTTATAATCATAGTCAAAGTATAATTTGTCCAATACCCTAAAAGAATCTGCATTGTGAAATGCATTACATTCAGTTTACATACTAAACAGATAAATAAACTATGTATGTGTAAACATATTTATTATAAACTTTAATTCCTTAACCTTAAAAACTAGCTAAATCATTAGCCAAGGGATGCTATTGGAAAACTGTCTTTCCTTTCATGACCTTGGCTATGTGATGTTGCTGTTTCATCTCTGGGTCCAGTTCTGATCCATGCCTCATGCACTGTGTCCTGGAATTGTTATTTCTTTGTATAGGACTGGAAAATTCCTGCAAAACTTCACATTCCTTCTGTTTGTACTTGTTTAACACCCCGGTTTCTATTCAAGTCTTTATTATTTATTTTTCTATGTACATCTTTACACAGATCTTGGCAAAAGTTAAAGTTTAAGGAGGCTCAGTCTTTTTTAAAGGTGTGTTTTTCAGAGCAATGCACTGCCCCGTTGTATTAGCACTCAGAGTGGTTACAGAAACTGCTCTGGAGTTTGGAAAAAAAAAAAAAAGTCCTAGGTTAAATTTTACCTGAAAAATCTCCTTTACGATTCAAGTGTCATTGATCTCTTCCCTTACCATGTACACTGTCAAAGAAGTATTCCCCTGTGAACCTCTTCTACTCTCACTTTGCCTTTTCTGCTCTATACTACCCTGTTATAAGCACCTGTGGTTTTACTGCTTTAGTTTCCAGCTCACGGTCTGGATAATAATAGGGACTGGAAATCAGAACAAACCAGGAATACCAGGAATGTATTCTCATGGAATACATTCTATCCAGACTCATTGGCCACCCACTATTCTCCAAAAAAGAAACTAGATTCAGTCTTCTCCTTCATTAATTATTCAACAAATATTTATTAAAACCTATTATTCATCAAGCATGGAGATAGATACTGTTGATACAGATATGAACAAGACATAGTTGTTGCTATAAGTGATCTCACATAAGTAAGATAATTAAACAGATAGAGGTAATAGACCTTAATGAGTGCAATAAAGAAAGTTTTATGGGAACAGGGATGAGAGGAACGTACACAACATGGGGAGGGGACTGGGGGAGGAAGGCTTTCTTGGGTAGGTCACATATCAGTTATATCTTGAACCAGAGAAGGATTTAGCCAGAGGAAGATGGTGTGTGTGTGTGTGTGTGTGTGTTTAGGGATGTACAAGTCGTGGGGAAAGTGGTGAAAAGATAGCCCAACACTTTCTGCACCAAAAGGTAAAGGGAGGATGAGATGCTTTTGCTACCTGTACTACAAGGCATTAATTGAGCTTGTTGAACTCTTAAGTCTTTGAATTTCTTAAAATCAGATTCTTGCACTTTAAGCAGTTCAGAGCAGTTCATACGTAGTAACACAGCCGAAAAGCAAAGACTGTGCCTCGGAAATGCTTTTTCTTTCCCCACTTGTTTTTTCGCAAAGCCATTCAAATGATCAACTTAATTTCCACCTTTAAAACAGTTTAGATGGAAGAAGCTTGTCGGCATGCAGAAAAGAGATGAAAATAAATATTTATTGGCACAATGCATTTTCCTTGAGCTTTCAGCCGTGCTTCGGATCAAATAGCGCTAAAAGACTTCAGGGATCAAAGGGCTAAATATCATGAAGTGACCGTATAAACTCCAAGGCTGTCTTTCATTTGGGGAATATATTGAGCGCCTTTGGTGACCTACAGAAAATGATTTTACGCTCTTGTTCTCAATTCGAAATAAACTCTTCCCAGCACACAAGAGGCACTCATAATTTGCTTAATGCCTTCCTTGTGCTCAGGAAAAAAGAAAACTTAGCAAATTTCAGAGGAAAGAGAATTCTTAAATGCCTGCACTTGGGAGTCATTTATTTATTCATTCAACAATGCGTTTTGTGCATATATTGTCACTGTGCAAGGCGCTGCAGATACAGGTGGACAAGACAGGCCCGGTTCCTGTGTCTGGAGCCTATATTCTTGTAGGGGAGACGTACAACAGTCAGTAAACCTGTGAACAAATGCAGATTCTAATAAATGCTACAAGGCAAGTAAATGGAGTGATCTGATATGGAATAACTTAGCAGTGCTCCATTAAATAGGGTGTCAGAGAAAGCCTCTCTTAACGTGACATTAAAGCTAAGGCTTGGAACTTGCCTGGTGGTGCAGTGGTTAAGAATCCACCTGCCAATGCAGGGGACCAGGGGACATGGGTTCGATCCCTGGTCCAGGAAGATCCCACATGCCACGGAGTAACTAAGCCTGTGCACCACAACTACTGAAGCCCACGTGTCTAGAGCCCTTGCTCCGCAACAAGAGAAGCCACCGCAATAAGAAGCCTGTGCACCGCAATGAAGAGTAGACCCCGCTTGCCACAACTAGAGAAAGCCCGCACGCAGCAACGAAGACCCAACGCAGCCAAAAATAAATAAAAATTAAACAAACAAACAAAAGCTAAGCCTTGAATCCTGGCTTTCTTTAAGTCTCAGTTTACAGATATGTAAAATGGGATAGTAATAGACCTCATCTGATAGAACTTTTGAAAGCAGCAAATGAGATAACGAATGTAAAGAACCCAAGTTTCAGTGCCTGACAGTTCCCAATCAATGTTATTATTATTAAAATAGATAATGTTTACAGAATCTACCCCTGTCCATTTTATTTAATAAAATTGCTGAAGGTCATAAAATATACCCACACTGTGGAGTAAGGCTGTGCATTTAAAATATCTACTTCTTTTGGGAACTTTAAGATACTGAAATCAAATTAAGAAATAACTCGTAGTTTCTTGAAAAATTGCAAATTAATTTGTATCAGCTCATTCCAAGTCAAGAACCACATAGAGAAAGTGAGACACAGAGACGGAGCGAGACAGGCAGCAGGACAGCTGAAGGAAGGAGCAGGCTTTGTGTGGTTGTTCTGAATCTCATCTGCCCTCTAGCTTCTCCTACACCAACCAGAGCTCCATCTGCAAAATGTTCCTTGCCCTGAAAAAACTGACTTACCAAAGGCCCTGTTTCTCCTCACAGAAGGGTAGAGCTAAAGGGTTCAGTGAAATATTCAAATTGGGATTTGCTAGAATCTGGGCTTTTTAAATGTGTTAAGAACACAAGTTGGAATTAGGAGTGCTTGAGAAAACTTGGCTCAGATGACCAGGACTATTGGTGTCAATTGTGCACTGGTCAATTTCCCTTCTGATATTCCCCATCCACACATTTTAGTAAACACAGCAATGACAATAATGGCATCTGCTATCTGTATAAAGCTTTACTGCTCATAATGTACTACTTGGTACGTTGTCATGACGGTTCTGGTAATGATCCATTGAATTATTATTACTATCCAGTAATTTTAAAATGAAGGATGATTTTTCCTAAGAAAGCCCTGGTAGTAAGGACAGCAGAGGGGGCCTGATTCATATCAAATTACTATCACTTGGGGAATATACATTCCCGTTTTTGACTTTAGTTTTACTTAGAGAGAATGCATTTGCTTATCACTGTCATCTTCTAAAGAGAACACTGGAGACGAGATTGACAGCCCAAATTTGCTTTCATGCAGTACATGATGGACAGCCTGTTAGAGCAGATTATGATGAATTCTCTACGGAATGAGTTTCAGAGAGCTAGTAACTATAGAATCAATTCTTTTTCCTTTTTTATCTTGGCTCCTGGGGAGTCCTGAATAAATTTCAAATTGGTTCCTAACACAGCTAACATCTCTTTTCTTCATAAAGTTTCTTCTTCTCCTGGTTTTCATTTTAACTTTCCTGTGGGTATGTATATATCTGCATTGATATCTACACCTCTATCTGTTTCTACAACTACATTTACACTTATATCTTTGTGGCAAGCTGCCTCTAGTCTAGTCTGGAAGCAGTGAAGACATAAATTATAAATATACAGTAGAACTCAAAGCAATTGAGCAACTTGTGACTCTAGAGAGAGTATTTTGGCATGACAAAGTAAAGCCAATTTTTAAAGCATATTAGCCTGAATAAAGACACAGATTTAAGTCTGTTCGGATTTATATTAATTTCATTCAGATGTCCTTTATTTTAGTCTATTTCCTCATTCTCAGACTTAAAACAAAATGCTACTCCTTTGCCGGAGGTCCTGTAATATTCCCACAGAGAAACACATGGATATGTTAGGATAGAGCATCTAGTTACTAATTAAAAAAATAAGAAAGCTCTGTTTATACAAAACTTGGATGATTCATTATTAATTAATTTGTCAAAACATAATTGCAGTGTACACAAATTACTCTAACTTTTGACCGACACACTTTGATGGCAAAGTGGGAAATATATTATTTTGTTCTCAAGTCAATTATAAATATGCAAATCAAGGATTTTAATAAAGGTTTTCCTTTTGATATATAAATAGTAAAACATTTGAGTATTCGAGTTTGAAGTGAAGATGTCAAAAGGATTCTTCTATTTTAGCTTTGAGGCTGTTGTATGTATGTGTGTGTGTGTGTGTATGTGTGTGTGTGTGTGTGAGAGAGAGAGAGAGAGAGAGAGAGAGGGAGAGATAGTTCTAGAAACTGCACCTATAGCTGGGTATGCCAAGTGCATTACTAGAAGAAACCTGCTGAGTGAGAAGAAATATCCCATTTATAGAATGTATAGTTCACTGGAAAATAAACTTACCCCAGGTGAGGAATTCTTTGTTGATTCTGCCTCTACTCCATCCCAATCCTTTCCCAAAGGATTGAGTTAAATGTCATAGTATGCTCATATATATTTTTTAACTAATATAACAGAAATTTTTTGACCACTGATCCTTAAAAACCATCCTTAAGACTATCATATAGTTTATTGTCTAAACTGGGACACTTTTGAGAGCAATGTGGGTATTATTAATAATCAAGCTTGGTAATATGTACATGTATAACTGAATCACTTTGCTGTACACCTGAAACTAACACATTTTAATTAACTATACTCCAATATAAAATAAAAATTAAATGGAAAAAATTATTCAGCAATATAAACTATAGCTCTCTTATTGTTTTTCCTTGAATATGAGTAATACTTTTTAATTAATATAATCGGCAATTTTAGGAAAAAATTTAGTAATATTACTGGTAATGATGATTGACAATGATGATGATTTTAGTATGTTTCATTTTTTTCACCATATCAAGCACACTCTCATCATTTTTTTTCTCTGAATTTTTAGAGATTTTTCTGGAAAAAAATTATCAGAAAGTGACTGGAATCTTTCCTCTGTAAGACAAAATTCAATTACTAAATATCAGTTCAATGTGTATTAAAAAATTAATATTTAAAAAAAATCAAGCTAAGACACATGAGATTTGGAGATTCTGTGATTTTCTGAAGGTTCACAGAGATAGTAAAGGGCAGACAGGGACCCTGGGTTACTGTTGCTTGTCTTTCCCAGGACTTTACACAAAAGGCAGCATTCTGCACAGAGTGTGTCCAACACATTTCTAATGACCTAATGAAGAAAGGAAGCATTATGCTCAGTGAAATCAGTCAGACAGAGAAAAAGCAAATACCACATAATCTCACTTATATGTGGAATCTTAAAAAAAAAAAAAAAGTCAAACTCATAGTAACAGAGAGTAGAATAGTTGTCACCAGGAGTGTGGCAGTGGAGGAAAAGGGAGCTATTGATCAAAGGGGACAGACTTTCACTTATAGGATGAATAAGTTCTGGAGACCTAATGTATGGCATGGTGACTATAGTTAATAATAATGTATTGTATACCAGAAATCTGATGACAGAGTAGATCTCAAGTATTCTCACCACACACACACACACACACACACACACACACACACACACACACACACCCCTACGTGAAGCGATAGATGTGTTAATTAACTTGGTTGTGGTAATCATTTCACAATGTCTACATGTATCAAAACATCACATTGTACCCCTTAAATATATACAAATTTTTTTGCCAATCATACGTCAATAAAGGGGAAAAAATAACTTGGGGAAAACGAAAATAAAAATGAAGTGGTTTTGCAAAAAGAAGTTTTAAAAACTTGATTTGGAAAAAAAACAAAACAAACAAACACAAAAAGAAATTAATCAGTATTTTAGGTTCACCGTGGCACCTAACTGAAACTTCTGGGAAAAGGGATGGATAATCCTGGGTGATCTCAGATGTTTGTTCACCTAACTAAACTAGAGGCTGAGTATATAGATACTAATTTCCTCCGTATTTTACAGGCTTAGTCTCTCCATAGATTATTTTGTTAGTCATGCTGTGAAACTGACATGCTTTATAATATAAGAAAGCATTGTGTCACGGAAACAAACTTGGGTTTGGAGTCATACACTTGTCCTGTCTGAGTTACATGTCAATAATTTCCTAAGTAAGTATCATGGATGTCTCTTCACATTTTGAAATTGAGCTGCTTCTTCTGCAAAATATAGCTAGAAGAATCAGAGTTCTTATTTCCAAACAACAGAATTCACATTTGCAATTTGAAACAGAAAAGAAATTCCTTAAAAAAGATATCGAATAGTTCGTAGAATCACTGGGAAAGCTAAACAGTTGGAACAAATGGAGCTTCCACAATCGAAGTTCAAAGCTTCCCCAACCCAGCCTGGTGAGAGTGTCACTAGTCACACTGAGCATTCAGGGTCATACTTAGTGCTACTCCCAGGAACCCCACTGAAGCCATTATTCTATACCAGAAGCACCACTTTCATTTATTGCTTGAAACTGAAGTCCAGACTGGGTCCTTCTAATTATGGGTATCTTGGTCACATGTTCAGATTCTAGCTGGAAGAGGGTGGGTGGTGGGGTGATAACAGGGAGAACTCCCCAAACAATGGAAGGATATTCCAAGTTGTAGAGCAGCTAGAAAATACAACAAATGCCCACCACAGAGAATGAGAAAATGCACATAGTATCTCACAGGGTTGGTGTGTTGATTGAGTTATCGGATAAGAAAGTCCTTTGTAAAATGTAAATTTATGCATTAATATTTATCATTCCCTGCTCTAATCTTATCTCCACTGAAGTTAGTCATTTACAAGTCATTTATCATTATCGCCTTATTAGTTCACTGTGGACAAGAAACTCACAGCTTTTATGTTCCCACCGCCTAATGAACAGCCTGACATACAGAGAAGTATAGAAAGTGGTGATTAACTAGATACAGACAACTAAATAAAAAGTTACATTTCCTTCAACTGCCCACTGGGAAAGGAAGATCATGTATACTGTGAGATATACACATTCTAAAGACCAAGCATGGTAGTGAGTTTGTTTGGAAACATTTGTTTACTCAGGAAATTCACCTGTGTTTCTCCTTGATCCATGTCTTTCCATTTTCAGAAATGTAGGCTGTGTGTCCATTCCAAAATAATAACTTTGACCTCTCCCCCAACTGTGGAGACTAAAATGATCTGAAGCATCATGTCACCCAGTGATGAGAAATTACCCCCGGTTGTTGCCAGCTCCACTTTATTCTTGCATCTCTGCTTCTGATATCTGTTCATTCAGTATTCACCGTCATAAACAGATCCTCTCCATGGAGAAAACTATTAGGCAGTGACCTCATCACTGAAAGACCACACAGCAGACACACCCAGCAACGCATCCCACTGTCCTCTTGGAAGAGAGGCTCACAAAATTAAACAGTCCCAATTAATACTGGTTCAGCCCTTGAATCATGTATGTGATCCCAATTTATGCTGATAATAATCCTTTGAGTGAAGTATAATTAACATACCTGGCTTTTTATCCGGAGAAAATTGTCCAAGTTTATATAGGTTTTAAGAGGTAAACCAGGGTATAGATTGTGTCCCTCTAAATTCTATTAGAAAAATTGAAGAAAAAACAGAAAAATTGAAGTTTAGTGTCTCTTCTACTTATATTATTGGATATGTCCACATTTGTGTGCATGTGTGTACTAGGTTAGAGATTTGGCAGTCTGATCTTCCTTCAAGGAAAAAAAAAGTTCTCCAACTGCCCATGAAACTGTAATTTGTGGTCTGTAGTACATTGGAATGAATGTCCCCAAAGTTATTATAGTTCTATTAAGAATTCTGGGTGTCATTTTTGTGTGACAGGACTCTTAAATAGATGAATGGGGGAATATATCCTCCTTATGGATATTATATTGCCAAGGTTCCAAGGACTGGAATTTTAGAGGTTTTAGGACCAGTGATAAGTAACTCTTAGTTGAGGAAATCACATTTAGGCAAAGAAGAAAACAGAGGCATTTAATGGAAGATCTTGTGTTTGTGGCTGTCTCTGGGTGCACACGTGTGTGGGGAAGGGGACAGGGTTTATTCGTGTGAACAGTTAGGCTTATGTGTGTCAACACACTAAGACTCACACATCGTATGTGTGGAAACACCTATTAAACATGAAGAAGGTATCAGTCAGTCCCGCAGAGAGGAAGTAAAGATCAGTCCTCTGACGAGTGTTAGGGATGAAACATTTATGATTCCTCAGAAACACACCCACACTCACCTCTAACCTGCTCTCAGAGACACTGTTCCTTATTTCTCATGAAGGATTTTTGAGGAGCAAACACACTGATGATTTGGATATTCTTTTAAACTTTAATTATGTAGGTGCCAACCTGAAAAAGGAGATTCAACAGATCTTAGTTTCAGCCACACACACACACACACGCATGCACACACACAAACACACACACACACTACTGCATATAAAATGAAAATGTAAAACAAAACCATGACCTACCTCCCCGAAAAAAAAGAAAAAAGCTACAGGGACAAAAAGAACTGCGATTAGAGATTCAAGATGTATCTGGAAAACATCTACTTAGCTGACATTTAGATTTTATCTCTGCCATAATGTGGAGTAGTTACACAGGAATTAAACTAATAACATGCTTTTATTTTTCCTAATTAGGGATTCAAATTCTGTATGAAAGGTCTCCATTTTCCCAGATTCAATGCTCTCCAGTCTTAGAGGTTTCCCTGAAGTTCCTGTAATCTTAGCTGCTGCTGGGTTGGTGTGGAGTTAAAGGGAGTGGGGGAGGTCAAAGGAGAGGGTCAACCAGGTTCCACTAGGGAAGCTTTTGGGTCCCTCAACCCCACTGTTACCGAAACCACTACCTTTTGACCAGTGTTATCATTGGATTTTCTCTTCAGATTATGGAGGAAGGACTAGGGTGAGATGAGTGAGGCATTCACTTTGGGCACGAAATTGAAGATGCCAGAAAACTCAGTAATTGACATGAGTAATATTTAATGCAATCTTAAAAAAATCAAATAAACAAACTATGGCCCAAAGACTGGCCACCTATTTTGTAACTAAAGTTTTATTGGCACTGTGGCTGGCATTAGGGTAAGGCTAGGGAGGTAAGGTCCTGCACATACTGCGTTGGATCCTGTCTTTAAAATTTTAATAATTTGTTCATGATAGATTGTGGATTCTTTCATTAATTTTTATATTTTAAAATATTGTGGTAAATATTACTTATCTTAATTACTGAGTTTTGGGGCACCTCCTCGCTTGCCTCACCTTAATTCTGGGTTTCCGATATTTGGATCCCAGACTAAATTTTGAACAAAATATATGCTCAAAAAATTGTAAGTCAAGGCCCTAGAATATGAACATTGACACTGTGTTAGGAAGGAAGAAACGAAGAGAGGGAGGCAGGGACAGAGGCAGTCAGGGAGGGAGGGAACAATTTTCTTCAAAGCCTGACGCAGAAACCCACCTTTTGCACCAGCCAATTATGGTTTTCCTGTTCCATTTATTTCCAAAAACACCTAGTGGCATGGTTAAGGGTATGGGGTGGAGTTTAGTCCTGGATCTGACATTTAATAGCTATAGGCTTTTAGAATTGTATTTTTAATTCCCTGATCTTTAATACATTCATCTGTAAAATGGGGATAATATCTATTTCACGGCATTTTTGTGACAATAAATGAAGGTAGTGCACACAGTTCTTAAGCTGTTTCTGGTACACACTAAGGTCTCAAGAAATATTAGCAATTGATTTTCTTGTTTTTATGTTATTGACATTATTGTTGAATTTTTAACTAATATTTTCACTCTTAAATGACAGCATTCAATTATGTAAGATGAATAGTACTTTGTATATTATATATACATGAGTAATATGTTAATATATATTATAGTATATAACATATATAACTATATATATTAAATATGGTATATACCTAAATATATATCATACTATATATGTTATATAATATATATTATAGCTTAAGCCTAGTATCAAATTACATTACACATGTTATATATTAAATATATTTATGGTGCATTTATGCATTACACAATGTATTTTATATATTTTTTATTGTATCAGTATATATCTTTTGAACTATCCTATATGTACTTAGAAGAAAGAATTCATGCCTTATCCATCTCTCGTGTCTTGCATTTTGCTTACATGATTCAGATTAATCTAAGTCTTATTCAGTTGGTACCATATTTCCAGGGGAAGAAATTGTGCTAGCCGTCTTCACTTTTTCTATTTTTTTTAATCATCACAACAACTTCGTGAGATATATACTATTATCTACGTTTGCCAGTTAAAGAAACAAGGGCTCAGAGAGTCTAAATGACTTGCCCAAGCAAATGGTCAGTACTAGAGTTCTGTTTGAATATAATTTAACAGATTTTGGTCCAGTTGTGATTTTTTTAAGCTGTGTTTTGTTTTAATTCTACAACTGACCACAGTGTCTCTGAGTGTGAGTGTATTTTGTGGACCCACTTATGGTTCAATTAATGGTCATTTCCTTTCCCTCAAGACTTGGCTAGTCATCAACTCTTCTTAGAAAACTTTACTAATATACTCAAGCTGCATTAGATCTGCTATTATATCAACTACCTTTTCCCATTTCAGCACTTATAAGACATTATGTAATCATCTTCTAACATGCTTACCTGCAGCCAAAATACGCTGGCCTTCTGGAGGCTATTAAGCACATTTGATTCACTTCCAGGTCTCCAGCACCACGTGCCAATCTTTGGCACCTAGTAAGGGCTCAGTTAACATTAATTGAATAAATAAGCGTGTCCATGTATAAATATGACTATTCATTTAACAAGGAATGACATTAAGGTCCTCCAAACAAGATGAGAATAACTAGGCTATTTTGCCCACCAGGACTTGATCTGTTGCTTTATCTATTACATTTTTCTGGAATTGTTTTGCAATTTATCTTGCAAGCCAATCATTTACATGAAAAGCATGAAACCGCATACATGTTAATTTAAACCTACTCCCCTCCCTCTAATTTTTACATATTGAAGCCACCTATTTTTAATGTGTGAAGAAATTTCAAATGTGAATGAGTTTTCAGTGAGAAGAGTCAAACCAAGCTAGGAATTTCTGCTCTAATTTCCTTCTATCCTTATGAAGGAAGACAATGCAATCATTAAGACGGTGCCAAAGGGGACTGTTTTCCTAGTAAGATTATACATACCAATATTTCAAAGTGATTTTAGTAGTGTTCTATGAGCAGCCAGATTGTTATATTTTTCTGTTACATTTAAGTACAGTCAGTATCTTGTAATTTTTTCTTATAATAAACAGCAATTGCATTTGTAATAGTAATAAAATATAAGCTGTTATACTACTTTGAGTTTGATGTCACCCAGGAAGTTATATTCAACTTTTAGAAAGTCTGTGGAGATTTAATAACTCCTTCCAGGTGGGTGACAAGTACCATGTTAAGCCTTAGAGCTATACAGATGAGTGCGGCAAAGTCCTTCCTGAGATGTTCTAGTATCTATTGTGGAAGACAGGCATGTCACCAAGCCACATCTCAATACACTTCCTTTAGTGTTTTTTTCATACCTGCACACTAAGGTGATGAGACAAGATCACCTCTTAGAATTACTTCCTGTCATGAACGTCTTTGTGGTTGTGATTATGATTGTTATTGAACATAACTATAAAAGATAAGTATGTAACATATACTTTATAATAAAACATGATCCCTATGAGGAAATGAATTCATTTAGTAGAGGAAAATAGAACTCTCCAGTGATGTAAACAGGACACAGTTGATAAATAAACTTGGAGGAGAAATTTAAAGGAGGATTTGGAGCTCTAAAGTTCCACCTCGGTGTCTTCATTCCCTACTGAAGAGATGCATTTTTGGAAAAAATGAACTCTGTCACTAACAAGGTTGTCTCTGGCCTATCCCTGGAGAAATGTGATTTAAACAAGTTAAATTTCTTCCACTTTTAAATTGAACAAGCCAGGATCCTCAACTCTATCTCTCTTATTCCCACACTGGAGTGAAATGAAGACCAAACTATAATTGTTGATTAATAACTTCAGATTCCGTTATAGAGCCCTTGCTGTGAAATTCATCTGCAGAGGAACTTCTCAAGAAAAGTGCAGGGCTAGGTCACTGTGAGCAAAATATGCCCTTGCCCACAGAACTGGAAATGTCCAAACAACATGGACACTGTAGGCTTTACATTGTGGATTGTCTGTCCCTGGATAATCAGTGCTGGGCTGCTTCACCACTTCTCACTCTCAGACCAACCCCAGGACGAGTTAGGTGGTTGCGTCCGTGAGTACCCAGCTCTACATGGCATAGGCTGGTAGGACAGTGACCTAAGTAGATAAATTAGATTTCTGCTACATAAATTTCTCCAGTGAGTATTTTTTAAAGCTACAAATTTCTCTATTTCCACATATAATTTGGAAATTTGAGAAACAAGAGAGATAAGTGGAAAATTGATCTGATGAACATATATGAACACATACTTAATCTGATTAATCAGAAAAATTCAAATTAGAATAATGATTTATCAGTTTTCACCATGGGATGGCAATAAAAAAATATAAACAATGGAAACAACCGTCTGGGCAAGGATCTAGGAAGTTGCACACTCTCATACACCTCTGTAGTTGACAATTCGGAGGTATGTATCTAGAACTATAAATATGTGTATATCCTTTGAACTAGTAATTCCATGCTTTGGGAATTAAAAATAAGAAAGTATTTAAGGGTATGAACATAGATTTAAATAGATTCGTTATTTTCAACATTTTCATTTCTAATAGTTAAAAATAAGAAACCCTATAAATATAACAAAATTGGAAATAAGATTTTCTGTTTATACATAAAATGGAAGACAACGCGCCATTAAAATGACATCACAAGTGAATATTACCAGCACTACCAGATGATAGAAACAGATATTTCAAGATGATGTCAGTGGTTTTCTTTCAGATGCTACTTTTTATATTAATATACCTTTGGTGTTTTGTAACGTTCTGTGATGAAAACCAGTTGCTTTTGTAATAGTAAAACAAATAATATGGATACTAAAGGCAAATATATACTAAATATCTTCCACTGTCAGCAGCAATAAAAATTATAAGGACATCTAATCTTGAAAGATTTGAACAGACAATTTTTGAGGAAAACTACAAAAATTTAGACTTAGAGTCATATCATAATGTTGGATGGCAATTGTAAAGGTGTTACTTTCCCCAAATTCATGCCCAAATGATTATTTATAAAAAAATATAGTCAGCATTGCTAAAGGTGAAAGGAGGGAGAGCTATAGCCTTGAAAACAAAAATCCCTCATGAGTTTTTTTTTCCCTTGTGAAAAAATAACTGGAAAAATAACGCCTATACCTTTTAAAACATAGAAGTGTGGGGAAAGGATCCTTTACTTAACATTGATGGCATCATAAAACCACAGCAGTTCATGCAGAGTGATAGTAATTCAAGAAGAATCGTCAGACCCACTGATGGTACCGAATAGGAGCATAGAGATTTCATATGCAGATCTTTAGCAGGAGAAGGATTCAGAATATTCTAATATCTTCTTTTCACTGCAGCCACAGTCTTAATTCAGGTCTTAATGATCTCTCTCCTATGCGATGACAGTTCATGCCATGTAGTAATTTGCAATTATTCTGAGATATGAATTTGAACAAAACTTTGTGGGGCAGCTGATCATTTACAAATTGAGTCTCATTTGAAAAGTGCTTTGTTGCTGTCTTTTCATTAACTAGGAAATGTTCTAAATGTTGGCGCTTTGTGGAAAAATGTCCATCTTGTGAGAAAACAAAACTTTAGTATAATTTTAGAAGGTGCATATCTTCTGGTTGTGTGAGAATGTGTACAGAAAAGATGTGAATTGTTACAACTCTGATTTCTGTGAAGGCCAACTTCCATATCAACTATTCTGTATCATTGAACTCTCTTAATATTAAATCATTAGGGAAAGGAAATTACCTATGGAACAAAAATATGAAATATTTATGTCTATCACAAAATTTATGTTAAATAAAATTTCCAATTTCCGTAAGAGTTAAATTATGCAAAAATATATATAAAGAAAATCTCTCACAAAAATTGGGGAATATTGAATTGGTTTTTGTCTGAAAGAGTCTTTTCAATACAAATGAAGTTTTAAGGGGAAAATGAGTAAAATTTCTATAAAGCAGTAAAATCCTAATTTTATAAGGCACTATTATATGAAAGGACTTTAAAAAAGAAAAGTTCAATCTTGTTATTCAAAATTGTATTCAAAATTTTAGTTTGATCTTGTCTCTGGTGGGGATCACGCCATCGCTCCTGTTCACACCCTGGGCTTCCAGGCTCTGATGGGTGACTTAACCCCTGCCCAGCACAGGCCACTACAGATGCTTCTGTACAGGTTCAATATTTTGTTCGCTCAGTATTTGTTTTTGAGATTTATTCATGATGACAGATGTAGCTCAAGATGTATTGTATAGATATACCCTTAAAACCATTGTACCATTAACACTTTTCTATATGTTTTCTCTCACATATATATTGACATTTTCTAGGGTTAAAAATCTCCATATCATAGGATAAACAGACCTTTCCCTTTAATTGATATTGCCAAACAAGTCTCCCAAAGGTTTTTAACCCATTATTCTCCCCATAAGTGTATATATGACCTCTCTACTCTGAATCCATGATAATATTTAGCATCATCAGACATTGTTTTCTTAAATAATGCCAATCTTATGGATGTGAAAATCTATCTCATTTTACTTTTAATTTACATTTACTTCTTACAGTCATTTATATTTTACTAGTTACTCATGTAGCCACCCATGCATTATCGTCTTGCATATCCACTCCTATTTTTTTTGTCCATATGAGATGTTTGTATTTTTATGATTCATTTCATTACTAATATAGAAAGAAGTTCTTTACATATTCTGGACACTCATCTTTTGTTAGTTATGTGCAATGCAAGTATTTTGTCCCAGTCCGTGACTTATCTTTTCAACTCTTTTCTTCACTCCACCCCCACCCCAGTGACTTTTGAGGCAATGACAATTTTTATTTTAATTAAATCAAATGTACTAGTGTTTTCTTTTTGGACTTATGCTTTTATTGTCTTGTTTAAGAAATCACAAACTTATGCATACATTTTCAAAAGTTTTATGCATTTAATTCTTCTTTTATAGCTTTAGCCCACCTAGAATTGAGTTTTAGGATAAGGCATGAGTTAGGGATCAAATTTTTTTCTCTTTAATTTTTCCAACGCCATTGAACTATTCCTTTCCCAATGATTTGCAAGGTTTCCTATTTCTAAATTTCCTTTTGTATGTGAGCCTGCTTTGTGTTCTTTTTTCTGCCTCATCAGTCAATTTGTCTGTCCCTTTCCCACTACCACACTGGCTTAATAGCTTTTTTTCTAAATACTTACATCTGATTAGAAAAATTCTTCCCTATCATTTGCTGCAAAATTGTTTTCTTTACTCTTAACACTGCTGTTTATATGAATATTTGAATTAGCTTTTCTAGCTACATAAGAATTCCTGTTTGAATTTTGAGTGTAATTGCATTGAATTTATAGATAAATTTGGAAAAAAACTTCATAAATTTAGCTAGAATTCTGTATACAATAGTGTGAAACTTACTATTTCATAAATTCATATTTACATTATCATTCTCCATTTCTTTAGATTTTCTTTATTATGCCTTTGATGCCATTTTAGTCTTTTGTTCATATAGCTCCTTTGAGAGATCTCATCAATCTTCCCAAGAATTTGTTTAATAATATTTTCCAAAAACATGATTTTTGGATTTACTGGTTCTCTCTACCAAATTCTTGCCTTCTGTTCTTACCTTCATAATTTCCTTCCTTTCTATAGCATTGTGGGTCTTTTTTTTTTTTTTAGTCTCTACATTCAGAAATATTTTATTTATGAAATATCTTGTTAGTTCTTTTGCCTGACTTTTGCTCCTAATGGCTTATTTTCATGTCTATGTTAAGCAAGATTTTATACTGGAAATTCTGTGTAACTTTTCTTGACTAGGTTTCTCTATGGAAAACCCTACATCTGCTGGGGGCCCAGAAATGTTACCATGATGAACCCTCTTTTATTTATTAATTCATCAGCTTCAGTTTCACTAGACTGCAAATTAGTATAAATTTGAATTATAATCTTGTATGAGCAGGTACCACCTAGTTTATATGTTAAAGAAAGGTCTTACCTTCTTCCATCTCTTTGTATTCATGTACTGTAAAATGTTTAAATTAATATTTGACCCTATAAATGAGAGTATATAATTTAAAGACCCAAGTTTTTTGTAGGACCCTTAGTTCTTAAATGTACATCTTAGTTACCACGAATTGTAAAACCTACCAATACATCAAAGTAGTCTATGCCTTCTTATTCCTCTGATTTTCAGTTTACTCTTCTTTGTACCCTGTAGATACTTATATGTTGGGGAACTTAAGATGTGTCTTAAATTTTTATGAGCTAACCCTTTGTACCAGGGAATTTTTCTATCTAGATTCCATGTTGCCAAAAACCAGAATCCTACATTGACTCTTTACACATGCATTTTTTTTTTTTTTACATGTGCATACTTTTTGCTTGCTAAGTGGACCAGCAGGCTGTATTTGTGTCAGTGTAACGGTAAGAAGTAATTGGAGTGTCAGATGTAATAATGAATATAGATGATATCGTTACCATTATTTTCACAGTTATTTTATTAGCTTTTTACCTCATTACCTCATTTATCTCATTGCCTCTCTATATAAACATTAGAATCATTTTGTCAATATCCATAAAAAAATTTGCTGGGACTTTGATCGGGATTTTACTGCATCTATAGATCAAGTTGGGAAAAACTGACATCTTGATAATATTAAGTAATCCTATGCATGAACTTGGAATATCTCTCCATTTATTTAGCTCTTGATCTTTTTCATCAGAATTTTATAGTTTTCCTTGTGTAGACCTTACACATATGTTGTTAGATATATATCTAGTCATTTTATTTTTGGAGGTGCTAATGTAATGATATTGTGTTTTTAATTTCAAATTTCAAACTTGTTCATTACTGCTATATAGGAGAGCAATTGACTTCTTTTTTAAATATATTTATTATATTTATTTATTTTTGGCTGCTTTGGGTCTTCGTTGCCGTGCGCGGGCTTTCTCTAGTCGTGGTGAGCGGCGGCTACTCTTTGTTGTGGTGCGCGGGCTTCTCATTGTGGTGGCTTCTCCTGTTGTGGAACACGGGCTCTAGGTGTGTGAGCTCAGTAGTTGTGGCTCACGGACTCTAGAGTGCAGGCTCAGTAGTTGTGGCGCACGGACTTAGTTGCTCCGCGGCATGTGGGATCTTCCCAGACCAGGGCTCAAACCCGTGTGCCCTGCACTGGCAGGCGGATTCTCCACCACTGCACCACCAGGGAAGCCCAGCAATTGACTTTTGCATATTGGCCTTGTGTCCTTTATCACTGCTATACTTGCTTATCAGTTTCAAGAGTTAATTTTGTTGATTCTTTCAGATTTCTATATAAATGATCATATCATCTGTGAACAAATGCAGTTTTATTTCTTCTTCCTAATCTATATACCTTAATTTCCTTTTCTTCTTATTGCATTTTTCAGTACTTCCACTATGACATTAAAAGGGAGTGATGGGATGAGATAACCTTATTTCCTACGTGATCTTAGTAGGCAAGTGTCATTTCTCACCTTCAAGTATGATGTTAGCTGAAGGTTTTGATTTGTTTGTAGATGCTCTTTATCAAGTTGAAGACATTCCCTTCTATTTGTAGTTTATTTAGAGGTTTTTTTTAATCAAGAATGGGTGATGGGAGAGACCTTCAAGATGGCGGAGGAGTAAGACGTGGAGATCAGCTTCCTCCCCACAAATGCATCAGAAATACATTTACATGTGGAACAACTCCTGCAAAACACCTACTGAATGTGGCAGAAGACCTCAGACTTCCCAAAAGGCAAGAAACTCCCCATTTACCTGGGTAGGGCAAAAGGAAAAACAGAGGCAAAAGAATAGGGATGGGACCTGCACCTCTGTGAGGGAGCTGTGAAAGAGGAAAAGTTTCCACACACTAGGAAAACCCTTCGTGGGCAGAGACGGGGGTGTGGCGGGGGGAAGCTTTGGAGCCATGGAGGAGAGCGCAGCAACAGGGAGGGGTGCAGAAGGTAAAGTGAACAGATTCCCGCAGAGAAGATGGATGCCGACCAGCACCCACCAGCCTGAGACTCACCCACCAGGGCGGGTGGGGGCTGGGAGCTGAGGCTCAGGATTTGGAGGTCAGAAACCAGGGAGAGGACTGGGGTTGGCTGCGTGAACACAGCCTGAAGGGGGATAGTGAACCACAGCTAGCCGGGAGGGAGTCCGGGAAAAAGTCTGGACCTGCCTAAGAAGCAAGAGAGCATTGTTTCGGGGTGCGCGAGGAGAAGGGATGCAGAACATCACCTAAACGAGCTCCAGAGATGGGTATGAGGTGCGGCTACCAGCATGGACACCATAGACGGGCATGAGACACTAAGGCTGCTGCTGCCACCACCAAGAAGCCTGTGTGCGAGCAGAGGTCACTACCCACACCTCCTCTCCTGGGAGCCTGTCCAGCCTGCCACTGCCAGGGTCCCGTGATCCAGGGACAACTTCCCCGGGAGAACACACAGTGCGCCTCAGGCTAGTGCAATGTCATGCTGGCCTCTGCTGCAGCAGGCTCACCCCACATCCGCACCCCTCCCTGCCCCCGGCCTGAGTGAGCCACAGACCCCTAATCAGCTGCTACTTTAACACCATCCTATCTGGGTGGGGAACAGATGCCCTCACGTGACCTACACGCAGAGGCGGGGCCAAATCCAAAGCTGAACCCCAGGAGCTATGCGAACAAAGAAGAGAAGGGGAAATTTTTCCATGCAGCCTCAAGAGCAGTGGATTAAATCTCCACAGTCAACTTGATGTACCCTGCATCTGTGGAATACCTGAATAGACAACGAATCATCCCAAAATTGAGACGGTGGACTTGGGAGCAACTGTAGACTTGGGGTTTGCTTTCTGCATCTAATTTGTTTCTGGTTTTATGTTTATCTTAGTTTAGTATTTAGAGTTTATCATCATTGGTAGATTTGTTTATTGATTGCGTTGTTCTCTTCCTTTATATATATATATATATTTTTTTCTTTTTCTGTGAGTGCATGTGTATGCTTCTTTGTGTGATTTTGTCTGTATAGCTTTGCTTTTACCATTTGTCCTAGGGTTCTGTCTCTCCTTTTCTTTTTTTCTTTTTTTTTGTATAGATTTTAGCACATATTATCATTGGTGGATTGGTTTTTTGGTTTGATTGCTCTTTTCTTTCTTTCTCTTTTTTACTTTTTAATTTTTTCTATTTTAAATAAATTTTTAATATTTTTATTTTAATAACTTTATTTTAGTTTAGTTTTCTTTATTTTTTTCTCTTTTTCTTTCTGAACTGTATGGCTTAGAGGGTTTTGGTGTTCCAACTCAGTGTCAGGCCTGTGCCTCTGAGGTGGGAGAGCGGAATTCAGGACACTGGTCCACCAGAGACCTGCCAGTTTCACGTAATATCAAACGGTGAAAGCTCTCCCAGATATCTCCATCTCAATGCTAAGACCCAGCTCCACTCAATGACCAGCAAGCTACTGTGCTAGACACCCTATGCCAAACAACTAACAAGACTGGAGCACAACAACATCACTTAGCAGAGAGGCTGCCTAAAATCATAATAAGGTCACAGAAACCCCAAAACACACCACTGGATGCAGTCCTGCCCATCAGAAAGACAAGATCCAGGCTCATCCACCAGAAAATGGGCACCAGTCCCCTCCACCATGAAGCCTACACAACCCACTGAACCAACCTTAGCCACTGGGGACAGACACCAAAAACAAAAGAAACTACGAACCTGCAGCCTGAGAAAAGGAGACCCCAAACACAGTAAGTTAAGCAAAATGAGAAGACAGAGAAACACACAGCAGATGAAGCAGTAAGGTAAAAACCCACCAGACCAAACAAATGAAGAGGAAATAGGGAGTCTGCCTGAAAAAGAATTCAGAGTAATGATAGTAAAGATGATCGAAAATCTTGGAAATAGATTGGAGAAAATTCAAGAAAAGTTTAACAAGGACGTAGAAGAACTATAGAGCAAACAAACGATGATGAACAACACAATAAATGAAATAAAAAATTCTCTAGAAGGAATCAAGAGCCGAATAACTGAGGCAGAAGAACAGATAAGTGACCTGGAAGATAAAATAGTGGAAATGACTACCTCAGAGCAGAATAAAGAAAATAGAATGAAAAGAATCGAGGACGATCTCAGAGACCACTGGGACACTATTAAACGCACCAACATTCGAATTATAGGGGTCCCAGAAGAAGACAAGAAAAACAAAGGGACTGAGAAAATATTTGAAGAACTTCCCTAATATGTGAAAGGAAATAGTCAAGTCCTGGAAGTGCAGAGAGTCCCATACAGTATAAATCAAAGGAGAAACACTCCAAGACATATATTAATCAAACTATCAGAAATTAAATACGAAGAAAAAATATTAAAAGCATCAAAGGAAAAACAACAAATAACACACAAGGGAATTCCCATAAGGTTAACAGCTGGTCTTTCAGCAGAAGCTCTGCAAGCCAGAAGGGAGTGGCAGTTCATATTTAAAGTGACGAAAGGGAAAAACCTACAACCAAGATTACTCTACCCAGCAAGGATCTCATTCAGATTTGATGGAGAAATTAAAACCTTTACAGACAAGCAAAAGCTAAGAGAATTCAGCACCACCAAACCAGCTTTACAACAAATGCTAAATGAACTTCTCTAGGCAGGAAACACAAGAGAAGGAAAAGACCTACAAAAACAAACCCAAAACAATTAAGAAAATGGTAATAGGAACATACGTATCAATAACTACCCTAAATGTAAATGGATTAAATGCTCTGACCAAAAGACATAGACTGTCTTAATGGATACCAAAACAAGGCCCATATATATGCTGTCTACAAGAGACCCACTTCAGACCTAGGGACACATACAGACTGAAAGTGAGGGGATGGAAAAAGATATTCCATGCAAATGGAAATCAAAAGAAAGCTGGAGTAGCAATTCTCTTATCAAACAAAAAAGACATTAAAATAAAGATTATTATAAGAGACAAAGAAGGACACTGCGTAATGATCAAGGGATCAATCCAAGAAGAAGATATAACAATTGTAAATATTCATGCGCCCGACATAGGAGCACCACAATACATAAGGCAAATGCTAACAGCCATAAAAGGGGAAACTGACAGTAACACAATGATAGTAGGGGAATTTAATACCCCACTTTCACCAATGGACAGATCATCTAAAATGAAAATAAATAAGGAAACACAAGCTTTAAATGATACATTGCACAAGATGGATTAGTTGATATTTCTAGGACATTCCATCCGAAAACAACAGAATACACTTTCTTCTCACGTGCTCATAAAACATTCTCCAGGATACATCATATCTTGGGTCACAAATCAAGCCTTGGTAAATTTAAGAAAATTGAAATTGTATCAAGTATGTTTTCTGACCACAATGATATGAGTCAAGATATCAATTACAGGAAAAAGTCTGTAAAAAATACAAACACAGGGAGGCTACATAATACACTACTAAATAACAAACAGATCACTGAAGAAATCAAAGAGGAAATATAAAAATACCTAGAAACAACTGACAATGAAAACATGACAACCCAAAACTTATGGGATGCAGCAAAAGCAGTTCTAAGAGGGAAGTTTATCACAATAAAATCCTACCTCAAGAAACCAGAAACATCTCAAATAAACAACCTAACCTTACACCTAAAGCAATTAGAGAAAGAAGAACAAAAATCCCCAAAGTTAGCAGGAGGAAAGAAATAATAAAAATCAGATGAGAAATAAATGAAAATGAAATGAAGGAAACAATAGCAAAGATCAGTGAAACTAAAAGCTGGTTGTTTGAGAAGATAAACAAAATTGATAAAACATTAGCCAGACTCATCAAGAAAAAAGGAAGAAGACTCAAATCAATAGAATTAGAAAAGAAAAATGAAAAAAGGAGAAGTAACAACTGACACTGCAGAAATACAAAGGATCATGAGAGATTACTGCAAGCAACTATATGCCAATAAAATGGACAACCTGGAAGAAATGGACAGGTTCTTAGAAAAGCACCACCTTCTGAGACTGAGCCAGGAAGAAATAGAAAATATAAACAGAAAAATCCCAAGCACTGAAATTGAGACTGTGATTAAAAATCTTCCAACAAACAAAAGCCCAGGACTAGATGGCTTCACAGGCGAATTCTATCAAACATTTAGAGAAGAGCTAACACCTATCCTTCTCAAACTCTTCCAAAATATAGCAGAGGGAGGAAACTCATTCTTGAGGTCACCATCACCCTGATACAAAAACCAGACAAAAATGTCAAAAAGAAAGAAAACTAAAGGCCAATATCACTGATGAACATAAATGCAAAAATCCTGAACAAAATACTAGCAAACAGAGTCCAACAGCACATTAAAAGGATAATACACCATGATCAAGTAGGGTTTATTCTAGGAATGCAAGGATTGTTCAATATACATAAATCAATCAATGTGATAAACCATATTAATGAACCGAAGGAGAAAAACGATATGATCATCTCAATAGGTGGAGGAAAAGCTTTCGACAAAATTCAACACCTGTTTATGATAAACCCCTCCAGAAAGTAGGCAGAGAGGTAACTTACCTCAACATAATAAAGGCCATATATGACAAACCCACAGCCAACATCGTTCTCAATGGTGAAAAACTGAAACCATTTCCTCTAAGATCTGGAACAAGACAAGGTTGTCCACTCTCACCATTATTACTCAAAATAGTTCTGGAAGTTTTAGCCACAGCATTCAGAGAAGGAAAAGAAATAAAAGGAATCCAAATCCGAAAAGAAGAAGTAAAGCTGTCACTGTCTGCAGATGACATGATACTATACATAGAGTATCCTAAAAATGTCACCAGAAAACTACTAGACCTAATCAGTGAATTTGGTAAAGTAGCAGGATACAAAATTAATGCACAGAAATCTCTTGCATTCCTATACAAAAATGATGAAAAATCTGAAAGAGAAATTAAGGAAACACCCCCATTTACCACAAGCTATAAAACTCTTAGAGGAAAACATAGGCAGAACACTCTATGACATAAATCACAGCATGATCCTTTTTGATCCTCCACCTAGAGAAATGGAAATAAAAAACGAAAGTAAACAAATGGGACCTAATGAATCTTAAAAGCTTTTGCACAGCAAAGGAAACCATAAAGAAGATGAAAAGAGAACCCTTAGAATGGGAGAAAATATTTGCAAATGAAGCAACTGACAAAGGATTAATCTCCAAAATTTACAAGCAGTTCATGCAGCTCAATATCAAAAAAACAAACAACCCAAGCCAAAAATGGGCAGAAGACCTAAATAGACATTTCTCCAAAGAAGATATACAGATGGCCAACAAACACATGAAAGGGTGCTCAACTCACTAATCATTAGAGAAATGCAAATCAAAACTACACTGAGGTATCACCTCACACCAGTCAGAATGGCCATCATCAAAAAATCTAGAAACAATAAATGCTGGAGAGGGTGCGGTGAAAAGGGAACACTCTTGCACTGTTGGTGGGAATGTAAATTGATACAGCCACTATGGAGAACAGTATGGAGGTTCCTTAAAAAACTTAAAATAGAACTATCATATGACCGAGCATCCCACTATTCGGCATACACCCTGAGAAAACCATAATTCAAAAGGGTCATGTACCACAATGTTCATTGCAGCTCTATTTACAATAGTCAGGACATGGAAGCAACCTAAGTGTCCATCAACAGATGAATGGGTAAAGAAGATGTGGCACATATATACAATGCAATATTACTCAGCCCTAAAATGAAACGAAATTGAGTTATTTGTAGTGAGGTAGATGGACCTAGTGTCTGTCCTACGGAGTGAAATAAATAAGAAAGATAAAAACAAATACGATATGCTAACACATATATATGGAATCTAAAAAAAAGAAGAAAAAATGGTTCTGAAAAACCTAGGGGCAGGAGAGAAATAAAGATGCAGAAGTAGAGAATGGACTTGAGGACAAGCGGAGGGAGTGTGGTAAGCTGGAACGATGTGAGAGAGTGGCATGGCCATATGTACACTACCAAATGTAAAATATCTAATGGGAAGTAGCCACATAGCACAGGGAGATCTGCTTGGTGCTTTGTGACCACCTAGAGGGGTGGGATAGGGAAGGTGGGAGGGAATCGCACGAGGGAGGAGATATGGGGATATATGTATATGTATATGTATAGCTGATTCACCCTGTTATAAAGCAGAAAGTAACACACAATTGTAAAGTAATTATACTTCAATAAAGATGTTTAAAAAATGGGTTTTGGTTTTTTTCAATGCTTTTTCTATATCTGTTGATATAATCATGATTCTTTTTATTTTTAGCCTGTTGGTTAATGGATTACATTAATAAGTTTCAGGTGTTGAACAGCTTTGTATAGCTGGGATAACACCCACTTAGTTGTATAATTCTTTTAATACATTGTTCAATTCTATTTGCTAATATTGTTTTGTGGATGTTTGTATCTATATTCATGAGAGATGTTGATCTATAGTTTTCTTTCAGTGTCTTTTGTTTTGGTGTTAGGGTAATGCTGGCATTATAGGATGAGTTAGGGAGTATTCCCTCTACTTCTATCCTATGAAAGAGATGATAGAAAACTTGTAAAATTTCTTCCTTAAATATTTGGTAGAATTCATCTGTGAACTCACATGGGCCTGATGCTTCTTACATTGGGAGTTAATAAATTATTGATTCAATTTCTTTAATAAGCATAGGCCTACTCAAATTGTCTATTTCTTGTGGGTGAGTTTTGGCAAATTGTGTCTTTCAAAGAATTGGTCCATTTCATCTAAGCCATCAAGTTTGTTAGCCTAGACTTGTTCATAGAATTCCCATATTATCCTTTTAATTTCCACAGAATCTCTAGTGATGTCCCCTCTTCCATTTCTGATATTAGTAATTAGGTAAACTTGTTGCAGGTTTATCAATTTTATTGATTTTTTTTAAAGAAACAGCTTTTGTTTTCATTGATTTTCTTTATTGATTTTCTGTTTTCAATTTTATTGATTTCTGCTCTAATACTTATAATTTATTGTCTTCTGCTTATTTGGATTAATTTGCTCTTCTTTTTCTAGTTCCCTAAGGAGGAAACTTAGATTACTGATTTTAGATCATTCTTCTTTTTTACTATATGCATTCAATATTATACATTTCTCTCTTAGCACTATTTGGTGGGATCCCCAAAATTTTGATAAGTTGTGTTTTCATTTTTATTTAGTTCAAAATATTATAAACGTTTCTCTTGAAATTTCTTCTTTGACCCATGTGTTCTTTAGAAGTGTGTTGTTTAATCTCCATGTATTTTGGGATTTTCCAGTTATCTTTTTGTTATTGATTTCTAGTTTTATTCCACTGTGTTCTGAGCTCAGACATTGTATTACTTCTATTGTTTTAAACTTGTCAAGGTGTGTTTTTGATCTATCTTGATGAATATTCAATGTAGATTGAGAAGAATGTGTTCTCTGCTGCTGTTGGATGAATTAGTCTATTATATCCAGTTGATAGAGGTGCTGTTGAGTCCAACTCTGTCCTTATTGATTTTTTACCTGCTCTGTCTGTCTATTTGTAAGAGAGAAGTGTTGAAGTCTCCAACTATGTTAGTGTATTAATTTATTTCTACTTGCAGTTCTATTATTTTTTGCCTCATGTAGTTTGACACTCTCTTGTTAGGAGCATGCACCTTAAGGATTGTTATGTCTTCTTGGAAATTGACCCCTTTATCAGTATGTAATGCCCTTCTTTTTCTCCAATAATTTTTATAGCTTTGAATTCTCTGTCCAAAATTAATATAGCTATGCTGCTTTCTTTTCATTGGTGTTAGCATGGAATATTTTTCTCCATTTCTGAATTTTTAATCTTTACATTTAAAGTGGGTTTCTAGTAGACCACATATAGTTGGATTGCATTTTTTAATCCACTCTGACAGTCTCTCTCTTTTAATTGGTGCATTTAGACCACTGACTTTCAAAGTTATCATTGATATCTTTGGATTAATATTTAACATCTTTGTTATTATTTATTGCCCTTTATCTTTGTTCCTATTTTTGTCTTTCCTTTTTTTTTTTTGCCTTAAAAGTTTTTAATTGAGCTTTTAATGTGACTCCATTTTCTCTCCTTTTTTAGCATGTCAATTCTACCTCTTTAAAAAAGAGTTTTCTGTGGTTGTCCTAGTGTTTGCAATATATATTTACAACTAATTCATGTTACTTTCAAATAACGCTATTCCACTTCATAGGGTGTGTGAGTACCTTATATTAACCAAATAATCCTAATTTTTCATCTCATCCGCTATGTCATTGCAGTTATTATTTCACTTATATTTCATTTACATGCATTTATTTTTATTTTACTTATATTTATTTATATAGTTATCCTTATATAGTTACCTATTTATTTATTTATATGTACTTATATATATAAACACATAAGATATTTACATAAGCATATGTAATCAAATACATAATCATTATTATTATCTTGAGCAATCTACTCCTGTTAGATCAATTAAGAAAATAAAAATTTTAATTTTATCTGCATTTATTCTTTCTTCAGTGCACTTTCTTCTTTTATTTATTTTTTATATTTAGATCCTAGATTCTCAAGCATATTATTTTCCTTTTCCCTTTAACATTGATTTTTCTGTAGTCTGAAAATAATATGCCTAGGTTTAATGTTTGGCATTTTTCTTGCTTGGTGTTCTCTTAGATTCCTGGATCTGTGGTTTGGTATCTGACATTTGGAGAAAGTACCAGTCCTTAGTGTTTCAAACATTTCTTTTGTTCATTTTTCTTTTTCTTCTCCTTCTGGTATTTGTATTATACATATGTTACAACTTTTACAGTCCCATACTCATTGGATATGCCTTCCACTTTTCTTTTTATCAGTCTTTGTTCTTTAGATTTGGAGGTTTTTATTGATATATCCTCAGGCTCAGAGATTCTTTCTTTAGCTATGTCTAATCTACTAATAAGCCCTTGGAAGGCATTCTTCATTTCTGTGACAGTGTTTTTTATCTCTAGCATTTCTTTTTCCTAAGAAAGATACCCACATCTCTGATGACATTTCCTGTCTATTCTTGCATGCTTGTGGACCTCCCTGATGATACCTGCTCCACCTCCCACGTCTTCCAGGCTGTGCAGAGGGTGTTTCACACCCACATGTTGTGGCAACACCATAATCCCCAAGAGGCCTCCCAGACAATGCATTGCACTTGAATTACTACTTGCTTTTTCTTATCCTCTGACTCTAAGAACATACTCTCCAGTAGGCCCTTTCCCCTTTTCTGGTCCACACCAGGGCAGAGGTTAGTCCAGATTCAGTAGTGCGCTGGTATATGTTTAATAATTGCTCTTCAGGAAAAGAAAATGTCTCAATTTGTCGCATTTGCAAGGTTTGTGGTGTAGAGACTCCCATCATGGCCTATTTCAGGTGACCACAACACACTTAGGAAGAGAGAAACACATTCAGAAGTGTTCAGCCCTGAGCCGCAAACCCCAGCACCTCAGAAATCTGCCCTGGTACACACACTGTAATTAACCTTGTTTAGCCTTTACATATCAAGTCAGATGGCTCACAAAGCTACTCTCTGAAGAAAATACCTGTACTGGATTTTTTTTTTTCTGCGATTATAAAATGTATAGCTTATTTCTGCCGAAGGGGAAGATGATGGAATTCAGTTGTACCTGAGCAGAGATTTTATAGTCCAGGCACTATGTAAACCAAAGGTTTCTTTAAGCCTTCATCCATTTTTCTTGTTAAGCTGATGGTACAGTTGTGCTGATCTTCATAGCACAAACATGGATTTGTAAATGCTGAAGAAGACCTTAAACTTTGGGCTCCCTATTCCCTATTACTCTGATGTGAGGAGGGAGAAACAGTCCTGATGAAAGACAAGAAGTAAGTACATGATATTCACTAGACATTCCTCTTTGAAAAGGCCTACAGAGAATATTAAGAATAGTTTCATAATTGGTTCCAGTATGTCTTTGGTGCTATAAATACCTCACTCGTTATTCAGATGTTATCAGATTGAGTTTATGATAACAATGAAGGCACATCTCAGACAGGCAATAACGCAAGTGCATAAGCACCAAAACATTGGAGGAAGCATTGTTGGGGAACAGGTTAGTTTCACAGTTTCAAAGTATCATCCAGAGACTACTTAATGCTCCAAAAGGAAGGATGCACCTTTGCAATGGAGAAATCACATAGATCCCATCTTAAACAAATAAACAAACATCACTAATAGTGAGACCACTGATTCAGCTGCCCCTACCAGCTCCATCATCTCCATACACACGTGGCTATAATCAAGTTCAGTGAGTCTCTGAATTCCCTTCTGACAGATCCAATGGCTCTTTAAATGCAGCCTTACTGTGTTTGGACTTCTGATAGAATGTGAAATGTAACATTGCAATTACTAGTTCTCCTGTTACCTGTTGTCTTTGGAGGAGAGTAAATCCTAGGTATGTATTGTCTGCATTGTTTTTAAAGCTGGTGTACACAAATCCCATACTCTAGATGTCGAACCTGAGCTTGTTTACAGGAAGAACTTCTCATCATGAACACTTAACACTCGCTGGGTATCTTTCCGAGTGTTTCACAAATCCTTTGTTACACCGTCTCACACAAGCTGGTAAAACTGGATTTAGATGTGTGCTGTGTGATGTAGTCAAGTCACAGTATATAATTTATGAGTTTCAAATGCATTTTATTCATTTATTTAAAAATTTGTTATTATACATAACAGGATTTATCGAGTTTTAGAAGAGAAATAATGGTTTTGTAATCCACCTTTTAAAATATCCTTGAATGTTTAGTCATCATGACATAATTTTCTAGTGAAAAATGTTTTAAACAGATAAAGAATTTTTAATTATTCCAGGAAATCAAACTCAAACATCAATATGTAAAATCATTTAGCAAAATGGCACAAAAATGATTGATTTCCCACTCTTGGTTGTGTGTCTTCTAGGAGCAGAGTCAAGGATTGAGTGCCTCTACTTTGGGGGGATGAGGTTTAGGTGCACAGCTGAGGGGAACATTATTAAGCCAACTACCACCAGCTTGATCCAACAGGGAAGTTCTGATTGTTGTAAAACACATGCTTCAGAATTATCCCCACCAAGAGTGAGAGAGCTGGGGTGTTTACAACCACAGCCAGTCAGACATTGATTACGATTGTGTCCATGAAAGAGATTTTAGTCCCAGGTATTTCCTGTGACTGTGCTTCCAGGCCAGAATGGGTTCTTACAGTCTGAGGACAGCCTTCAAAGATGCAGGTACTAGCCACCAGAAGTCAGCCTGGCTCTCAAGAGGTAGGGGGTGGGGGACATCTACAGCATCTGCTACAAGCCCATTTATTTTCAAATGAGGAAAACATTGAAAAGACTAAGGAAGAAATAAATTATACACACACACAGATAAATTTCAGGCAAAACATCTACTCTCCAGCTTCTGTGGAGTTCAGAAAAGCCATAGTAGTGCAGTGATGAGTAATATTGTAAAGGTCCACCTCCCCTCGAGGAACTCAGTACTGTCTTTGTCATGTTGATTGAGATGCCATCATCTAGAGTTTGATCTGGCTTTCCAAAGCATTCTGAAAAATTCCTCTAAAGTTGTGAAGGGGTACTTACCACATTTCAGACTATTTGGAGAACTAAGAGGTAATACCTACCTACACCATATGCTGTGAATGTGTCTGAGTAGACTCCATTCTTCCTGATACCTAAGAGAAGGCATCCGTACTGAAGGAACACAGGGGTTATTGAAGTTAAGAGGGAGAGGAGGAGTTGTAATGATCTAGCTGATGCCCAGCCCCTGGAACATTTTCAAATACTCACTTCCAGGGTTATCTGTTCCTCTATGAAAGCTCGTTCCCCGAAACCTGTCCCTCTGGCCTCAGGGAAAAGTCCTACTCTTAATGAGGGCCAATTTCAGAGATTTGGATGTAACAATGAGCATAACTCTGCAACCAGCGGACTTGCTGTCTCCCCTGGCCTTCCCTCCAGTCACTGGCCTCCTGCCTCTTCCCTGTGCTCTCATACTCCACATCTGTCTTTTCCCCTGGGCCTGAGCCCCTGCCTTGAAGGGCTCCGTTCCTCTTTCCCTTGGTGGGGACTTCTGTCTCTCCACCCCCTCCCTTTCCTAGCCTAGAAACTGAGACTCTGCTAAATGTGGCTACTTACCACCCTCTGTGCCTGCCTGAGCCTAGACTTTCCTCTATGTTCAGACCTCCATGTTCTAGCTCTCTTCTAGAACCCTGCCTGTCAACTCTACCTGATTTTCTTGAATTGTGCATTTCCTTTCAACAAAGAACTCAAGGATGTTCCTACTTCAACTTCTACTGCGTCCCACCAGCCCCAGCATCCAAGGCTCAGGGCATCAGGTGATCAGCACCCAGCAAGTACAAAGAATGCTCAGGGCAAGAGAAGACAGAAAGCAGATGGTAGTGAGACCAGCTAAGCAGAACAGGGCAGCAGCTTTTGCCTCTGCCATGAATGCATTTACACACACCACTCCTCACTATAATAGAGATACCTTAAGGGGAAGACACGCACTAACAGATGTTTGGGTGCAAAGTTCTGGTATGATTGATGTAGGCACGTACTTTGCGTTTGACTTTTATCCCCAGATTTAACGTGTCCTGGTAAAAAACAGATTTTCTTTTGAGGGTTTTACCTTGATGGCATATGTCCATCATTAGAGCTTAGAAACATGAGATTTTATTTCTCTTATCTAATAGCAGAAGACAACTCAAAGCTCAAACTCAGTGGAATAAATGTTGTATTTTAGATTTATCTTAAAAAATCACCTACTTTTCAAACTAATTGTCAAAAATTAGTGGGACAAAAGAGGTCCAATTTTAATACACAACGAAGTGGGATGTAAATGAGTTTAAGAAAGAGAATAAAGTCTAGTTAGTGAGCCTGGAAAATACTCTCACTGTCAGATGTCTGGAGTCCCTGCTTATCTGTCTCAGCACCAAGGGAACAATAGGCAGTAAAGACCTTCAGCCTGAAGTCTTGGTGCTGGTAAATTCCTTAGCAAAATTGGCTGTAGCCTGATTATTTTCAGACAACTCAAACCCAGTAACAGAGCTAGTCTGGAATTAGTATTGCTGCTTGAGGTTGGTAAATGACATGGCTAGGCTTGGGCACCTCTGTGCTACTTCACTCACCGTGGTTCTGTGGCTTTTCCAATTTCCCTTACTGTCTTTGTGTGTAAATGCAGGTTATAAGAGATACTATTGCTTCCAGCTGCAAGGTGGTGTGACATAAAGATTTGATCGTGGTGTCACAGCAGCTCAATCTGAAAAGATCAGGCCAAGTAGAAGTATAAATGCATGAACCATTTTTAGGTTTTAATTCTTACAAATTCAGGCATATACTGAGTAAATAGGAGGAAGGCAGAGAAAAATGAAACCCGAAATGTAAAAGGGGGATGAATGAAATGTATACAGATTTTCTATAATCTCTGTTAAAGGAGAGGTTGAGTTTTCATTTCCCCCACTCCTAGAAAAAATAAAGTCCCTTTTAAAAAAATTTATTTTATTTTTTGGCCATGCCGCACAGCCCAAAAATGCGGGATCTTAGTTCCCCAACCAGGGATTGAACCCGTGCCCCCTGCAGTGGAAGCACAGTGTCTTAACCACTGAACCTCCAGGGGGAAAATATCCCTTTAAGTTTTAGAGTTAAGTTTATAATTTATAGTTAAGAAATTAAAAAGGGGTCAGGGAGGAAAGTGGAAGGGTTACATCACTAAGGAGGATTTGCCTCCCCTGTAAGAACACAAGTGTACCCGTTTTAAGAAGCTCTTCTATCACTTTATGTATAAATATAAATAAGCCACAGTGATAGGATTTATTGTTTGCTAAATACACACTACACTGTACAGTTCCAGGAATGGTACAAGGCTTGCTGAGTGAGAGACAGAGGTCAGCCATGGTAGACCACCCATATCCACAGCAATTATTTATTGTCTGTTAGTCAAACATCAAATATAGTTCTCTGCAAATAGATTCTGCTGCTTATAGAGCACAAACAATAATGGCAATAACACAATTCCTTGATTTTTAAGACATTTTTGTATCAATTATCTGAGTTGTACAAGAATCACCCTAAGTACATAACACAGGCATGATTAACCCTGAGTCCTCTATGATGAGGTGATTTCGTGGAGGTTGGGGATCAGTGTTGGCAGGATAAACAGTATCTTGAGATGAAGTCTAGAGGTCATTTGAACAGCGCTATCTCTGGATTTTGCCCAGGGGATTGTAATGGTGAGAAATTCAAATTTGCAGCCCTAGCCAGAGACAAAAAAATTACTTACAATATATAGTTTCCTAACCTTATTTTTTTCCCTTTCAAAAATGTATACTTACTTAAGTCAACCTAAATGTGAAACCATCAACTTTGAAATTTTTGCCACTTCCTTCACCTTTCAGAAATAAGAACAGCTCTATACCTTTAGTCTATTGGTATGTTTTCCTTTTCTTCATTTAAAAAATAACTTTATTGAAATATAATTCACACATCATAACATTCACCCATTTAAAGTGTACAATTGAATACTTTCTAGTACACTCACAGAGTTGTGCAACCATCACCAAAATCAACTTTAGAAGTATTTTTACCCCAAAAGAAACCCTATATCCATTAGTGGTCTATTTTTCTCCATTTCCTCTCATCATCCCCCAGTGATTACTAGTCTACGTGTTGTCTCAGTAGATTTGCATATTGTGGACATTTAATATACATAGAATTATACAATATGTGTCCTTTGTGGTTGACTTCTTTTACGTAGCATAATGTTTTCAAGGTTTATCTGTGCTGCAGCATGTATCAGCACTTTATTCCTTTTCTTTGCTGAGTAATATTCCACTGCATGGATATACCTCTTTCACTTATCCATTCATCAGTTAACAGAGATTTTGGTTGTTTCCACCTTTTGATTATAATGAGTAATGCTACTATAAACATTCAGATACAAGTTTAGTGTGTATGTGTGAATGTATGTATGTATATATATATATATATATACACACACATATGTGTGTGTGTGTGTGTGTGTGTGTGTGTGTGTGTGTGTGTGTATATATATATATTTCTTTTGGGTATATAACCAGGAGTAGAATTATGGGATCATATGTTAATTCTATTTTCAATGTTTTGAGGAATTGCCAAACTATTTTCCAAAGTGGCTGCACCATTTTCCATTCCCACCCACAGCAAATGAGGGATCCAACTTCTCTACATCCCTGTCAACACTTATTATTACCTCTTTTTGGTTTTAGCCATCCTGGTAGGTATAATGTGGTATCTCATTGTGGTCCCTCAATTTGTAGAAGTTTACTGAAAATATGAACACTAACAGGATACTTACTAACTGTAGTAATTATTGTTCATTTCTATTTGTTTAATGATGATGACAGGAATGTTCTTCAAAATAATTTGAGAAGAAAAGGGGTTGGGAAGGAGAGTATAGATGAAGCAAGACTGACCATAAGTTGATAATCACTGAATCTGGGAAATATGCATTTGGATACTCATTTTACTATTTTCTCTGCTTTTTTCAATGTTTGAAATTTTCTATTTAAAATACTATTTTTAAGTTTACTGTAATCTTATATTAAAAACTTTTAGCATCCTGGTGTGAAATTCGCCTAAATTTGGACAACTGGGGTTATTTAAAATGACTGTATATTCTCTAATCAACTTCGTATCCAACTCAGATTTAATTTTCCTCTATAAAACACTTAATTTTCTTTTTTAATTTCCATCAGGCTTATCAGTTCCTTTAATGAAGAAAATGGAAACACAACAAAAATTAAATAACTTTCTCTTATTTTATAATTTTTTGCTAGATTCCCCTGGCCTATCAGTGGTTTCAAGCCTCTGAAAAAACAGTATTCCACAATGATATTTAAGACAGTCAGTAGCTTTTAAACTTCTGACTGACATCCACTGTTAGAAATTCATTGAATATTGCAACACAGTACTAGCATATGTGTATATTAGTATGAAAAATCCCTTCATGCTGCTTCTCTATTCTTTCCTGTTCTACTTTATTTTTCTCTATTATAATTTTTTTCTTAATTATGGCCATGGTACATTAAATTGATTCCATAAACATAGTGAATCATAGCTCAAAAAACAATGGCTTGAAAAAACATTATTTTAGATGGAGAAATAATAATTATTAGCTTCTTAAAGAATCTAGTAGAGTTTTCTTGAAATTTCCCATAATAACTGTGTTTGATTAATACAATGATCCAATAATTCTTAATAAAACCAAACCAACTTATTCAGTACTTTGTTTCACTCACATTTCTTCTTCCATTAAAACTGATGGTTACATTCATCATTTGGTACTCAGCATTACATTGGATCTTTGGTCTAATTTATTTCCATGGGTGGTATAGCAAGCCAGGAATGGCATAAAGGCCAACAGAGACTCCTACACAATTTATATAATCTAATGCAAAATTCTCTTATTTCAATAAAGCATCGTGACTCAAAGTTATCAAGTGATTTGCATTAAGAGATAGCCAGCATTGCTACAAAAATCCAGGGCTTCTGATTCCTAGACCAAGTCTTTGATGGATGAATTTCTTCTTATTTTTGGATTTTTGTGTGTGTGTGTGTGGTATGCGGGCCTCTCACTGTTGTGGCCTCTCCTGTTGCGGAGCACAGGCCCCGGACACGCAGGCTCAGCGGCCATGGCTCATGGACCCAGCCGCTCCGTGGCATGTGGGATCTTCCCAGACCGGGGCACGAACCCGTGTCCCCTGCATCGGCAGACGGACTCTCAACCACTGCGCCACCAGGGAAGCCCTGGAATTTTATTGAAGTATAGTTGATTTAAAATGTTGTGTTTAATTTCTTCTGTACAGCAAAGTGACTCAGTTATACATATACATTCTTTTTCATATTCTTTTCCATTATGATTTATCACAGGATAATGAATATAGTTCCCTGTGCTATACAGTGGCACCTTGTTTAGCCATTCTATATATAATGGTTTGCATCTGCTAATCCCGAACTCCCAATCCTTCTCTCACCCCTCCACCCTTGGCAATCACTAGTGTGTTCTATATATCTGTGAGTCTGGTTTTAATTCATAGATATGTTCGTTTGTGTAATATTTTAGATTCCACGTATAAGTGATATCATATGGTATTTGTCTTCCACTGTCTGACTTACTTCACTTAGTATGATCATCTCTAGGTCCATCCATGTTGCTGCAAATGGCAATCTTTCATTATTTTTAATGAATGATTTAGTGGCTGAGCAATAATCCATTGTGTGTATATATATATATACATGTATATATATATACACACACATATATGTATACCACATCTTCTTTATCCATTCATGGATGAATTTCTGATAGTGCGGCCAATTATCAGACGGAAGCCATTTTCATAAGAGATTATTGTGGATGTATATGTATCAGTATTTTCCTCTACAAAATCTGTGTGCAACACTAGGTAAATCGAAATCAACTAATTAAAAACTCGTGTCCCCCAACAAGGTGCAGTTATGTGAAAGTGGTGAAGAAAGAAAAATGAAATAATACATTATCAATCTTAAAAAGTTGTTTTCACAGATTCTCTTAGTTCTTAGTTCTTCTTAAATGCTAAATGTACAATTCTCAAATTCACTTTTGACATTTCCTCACTATTCCTTTTTTTTAAACATCTTTATTGGAGTATAATTGTTTACAATGTTGTGTTAGTTTCTGCTGTATAACAAAGTGAATCAGCTATACGTATACATATATCACCATATCCCCTCCCTCTTGCGTCTCCCTCCCACCCTCCCTATCCCACCCCTCTAGGTGGTCACAAAGCACAAAGCAGATCTCCCTGTGCTATGAGGCTGCTTCCCACTAGCTATCAATTTATATTTGGTAGTGTATATATGTCCATGTCACTCTCTCACTTCGTCCCAGCTTACCATTCCCCCTCCCTGTGCCCTCAAGTCCATTCTCTACATCTGCATCTTTATTCCTGTCCTGACCCTAGGTTCTTCAGAACCTTTTTTTTTTCATTCCATATATATATGTTAGCATATGGTATTTGTTTTTCTCTTTCTGACTTATTTCACTCTGTATGACAGATTCTAGTTCCATCCACCTCACTACAAATAACTCAATTTCGTTTCTTTTTATGGCTGAGTAATATTCCACTGTATATATGTGCCACATCTTCTTTATACATTCATCTGTCGATGGACATGTATGTTGCTTCCATGTCCTGGCTATTGTAAATAGTGCTGTGATGAACATTGTGATACATGACTCTTTTTGAATTATGGTTTTCTCAAGGTATATGCCAGGGAGTGGAATTGATGGGTTATATGGTAGTTCTATTTTTAGTTTTTAAGGAAGCTCCATACTGTTCTCAATAGTGGCTGTTTCAATTTACATTCCCACCAACAGTGCAAGAGTGTTCCCTTTTCTCCACACCCTCTCCAGCATTTATTGTTTGTACATTTTTTGATGATGGCCATTCTGACTGGTGTGAGGTGATACCTCATTGTAGTTTTGATTTGCATTTCCCTAATGACTAGTGATGTTCAGCATCCTTTCATGTGTTTGCTGGCAATCTGTATATCTTCTTTGGAGAAAGGTCTATTTATGTCTTCTGCTCATTTTTGGATTGGATTTTTTGTTTTTTTGATATTGAGCTGCATGAGCTGCTTATATATTTTGGAGATTAATCCTTTGTCAGTTGCTTCATTTGCAAATATTTTCTCCCATTCTGAGAGTTGTCTTTTAGTCTTCTTTATGGTTTCCTTTGCTGTGCAAAAGCTTATAAGTTTCATTAGGTCCCAATTGTTTATTTTTGTTTTTATTTCCATTTGTCTAGGAGGTGGGGCGAAAAGGATCTTGCTATGATTTATGTCATAGAGTGTTCTGCCTATGTTTTCCTCTAAGAGTTTTATATTGTCTGGCCTTCCATTTAGGTCTTTAATCCATTTTGAGTTTATTTTTGTGTATGGTGTTAGGGAGTGATCTAATTTCATTCCTTAAATGTAGCTGTCCAGTTTTCCCAGCACCATTTATTGAAGAGGCTGTCTTTTCTGCATTGTATATTCTTGCCTCCTTTATCAAAGGTAAGGTGACCATATGTGCGTGGGTTTACCTCTGGGCTTTCTATCCTGTTCCATTGATCTATATTTCTGTTTTTCTGCCAGTACGGTGCTGTCTTGATTACTGTAGCTTTGTAGTATAGTCTGATGTCTTTATAGTATATATATAGTCTATATAGTATATATAATATA
This sequence comes from Stenella coeruleoalba, assembly GCF_951394435.1. NCBI lineage: Eukaryota > Metazoa > Chordata > Mammalia > Artiodactyla > Delphinidae > Stenella > Stenella coeruleoalba. The sequence continues at coordinate 79,796,261 of NC_137159.1, read as the reverse complement.
TATATAGTCTATATAGTATATATAATATATATATAGTATATATATAGTATAGCTGATTCCTCCAGCTCCGTTTTTCTTTCTCAAGATTATTTTGGCTATACGGGGGTTTTTTGTGTTTCCAAACATGTGAAAATTTTTGTTCTAGTTCTGTTAGAACAAAACCATTCGTAGTTTGATAAGGATTGCACTGAATCTGTAGATTGCTTTGGGTAGTGTAGTCATTTTCACAATGTTGATTTTTCCAATCCAAGAACATGGTATATCTCTCCATCTGTTTGTAGCCTCTTTATTTTCTTTCATCAGTGTCTTATAGTTTTCTGAATACAAGTCTTTTGTCTCCTTAGGTATGTTTTATTCCTAGCTATTTTATTCTTTTTGTTGCAATGGTAAATGGGAGCATTTCCTTAATTTCTCTTTTAGATTTTTCATAATTATTGTATAGGAATGCAAGAGATTTCTGTGCATTAATTTTGTATCCTGCAACTTTACCAAATTCATTGATTAGCTCTAGTAGTTTTCTGGTAGCATCTTTAGGATTCTCTGTATATAGTATCATGTCATCTGCAAACAGTGACAGTTTTACTTCTTTTTCCAATTTGGGTTCCTTTTATTTCTTTTCCTTCTATTATTGCTGTGGCTAAAACTTCCAAAACTATGTTGAATAATAGCAGTGAGAGTGGGCAACCTTGTCTTGTTCCCAGTCTTGGAGGAAATGGTTTCAGTTTTTCACCATTGAGAATGGTTGGCTGTGGGTTTGTCATATACAGCCTTTATTATGTTGAGGTGAGTTCCCTCTATGCCTACTTCTGGAGAGTTTTTATCATAAATGGGTGTTAAATTTTGGTGAAAGCTTTTTCTGCATCTATTGAGATTGTCATATGTTTTTTTTCCTTCAATTTGTTAATATGGTGTATCACATTGATTTATTTGCATATATTGAAGAATCCTTGCATTCCTGGGCTAAATCCCATTTCATGGTGTATGATCCTTTCAATGTGCTGTTGGACTCTGTTTGCTAGTATTTATTTGAGGATTTTTGCATCTATCTTCATCATTGATATTGGCCTTTAGTTTTCCTTTTTTGTGACATCTTTGCCTGGTTTTGGTATCAGAGTGATGGTGGCCTCGTAGAATGAGTTTGGGAGTGTTCCTCCCTCTGCTGTATTTTGGAAGAGTTTGAGAAGGATAGCTGTTACCTCTTCTCTAAATGTTGGATAGAAATCGCCTGTGAAGCCATCTTGTCCTGGTCTTTGTTTGTTGGATGATTTTTAATCACAGTTTCAATTTCAGTGCTTGGGATCTGTCTGTTTATATTTTCTGTTTCTTCCTAGCTCAGTCTCAGAAGGTTGTGCTTTTCTAAGAATTTATGCATTTCTTCCAGGTTGTCCATTTTATTGGCATAGAGTTGCTTGCAGTAATCTCTTATCATCCTTTGTATTTCTGCAGTGTCACTTGTTACTTCTCCTTTTTCATTTCCAATTCTGTTGATTTGAGTCATTTCTCTTTTTTTCTTGATGAGTTTTGTTAATGATTTATCAATTTTGTTTATCTCTCAAAGAACTATCTTTTAGTTTCACTGATCTTTGCTGTTGTTTCCTTCATTTCTTTTTCATTTATTTCTCATCTGATTTTTATAATTTCTTTTCTCCTGCTAACTTTGAGGATTTTTGTTCTTCTTTCTCTAATTGCTTTAAGTGTAAGGTTAGGTTGTTTATTTGAGATGTTTCTTGTTTATTGAGGTAGGATTGTATTGCTAAAATCTTCCCTCTTAAAACTGCTTTTGCTGCATCCCATAGGTTTTGAGTCATCGTGTTTTCATTGTCATTTGTTTCTCGGTATTTTTTGATTTCCTCTTTGATTTCTTCAGTGATCTCTTGCTTATTAGGTAGTGTATTATTTAGCCTCCAACTCTTTGTATTTTTGTAGTTTCTTTCCTGTAATTGATATCTAGTCTCGTATCGTTGTACTCTGAAAATATAGTTGATACGTTTTCAATTTTCTTAAATTTACCAAGGCTTGATTTGTGACCCAAGATATGATCTATCCTGTAGAATGTTCCATGAGCACTTGAGAAGAAAGTGTATTCTGTTGTTTTTGGATGGAATGTCCTAGAAATATCAATTAAGTCCATCTTGTTTAATGTGTCATTTAAAGCCTGTGTTTCCTTATTTATTTTCATTTTGGATGATCTATCCATTGGTGAAAGTGAGGTGTTAAAGTCCCCTACTATGAATGTGTTACTGTTGATTTCCCCTTTTATGGCTGTTAGTATTTGCCTTATGTATTGAGGTACTCCTATGTTGGGTGCATAAATATTTACAATTGTTATATCTTCTTGGATTGATCCCTTGATCAGTATGTAGTGTCCTTCTTTGTCTCTTGTAGTAGTCTTTATTTTAAAGTCTATTTTGTCTGATGTGAGACTTGCTACTCCATCTTTCTTTATTTCCATTTGTATGGAATATCTTTTTCCATCCCCTCACTTTCAGTCTGTATGTGTCCCTAGGTCTAAAGTGGGTCAGTTATATATTGCATATGTACGTATACATATGTACATATATATTCTTTTTCATATTCTTTTCATATGGTTTATTACAGGATATTGAATATATTTCTCTGTGCTATACAGTAGGACCTCATTGTTTATCCATTCAGGAAATGTTTCCTGATTTAACGATTTAATTTCCACATGCAGGGACATTCTGATTCAAGGTAAATTCTACTTATTGGTCTTGTTTCTGTTCGCTAAACCACATGGAAGAGGTCTAACCTGTTCTACTATGAGAGACTTTAAAATATGTAATAACCATTAAATTACCCCTAGTGTGTCTTTTTATCTAAGCTTTACCAGTCAGCCCAAGCTTTCAAAAGCGCCTATGAAAAATTCCTCATGAAACTGACTTTCAAATCCCTATCATCACTTTTGTGTTTACATTGGGTAGCTAAGAGCACTTTCTTTTTTCCCATGCTCTGGACTTCTATAAATGCAACTTCATGTGTAGTGTTCTCCCTCTCAGCGTTATTTTACATATTCCTTCCATATGTGGACCATGGATATTTCCACACAGTTGTGGATGCAAACGTTACAAAGGAGATATTGCTATAGCATCTCATCAAGTGTTCTGTGGGATGGCAACTGTCTGTTTTCTGCCTTCACTGGATAAGGGTTTTAGCCAGCTTTGAATCCACTGTTTCCTCCTAGTCAATAGATATATGTTGAACAACCTCATCAAATTCCTTTCCTTGTTAGTACTATGATTCAACATGTTTATGGCATTTCTCTGTTTTATGAGAGAGAGAGAGAGAGAGAGAGAGAGGAACTTACACTTTTATCCCTCTTGCAATGACTGTTTTGACAGATACTTCCCTGACTTTCTTTTTCTCCACTTTTCAAACTTTTAATCCCTTGAATTTATATAGTTTCTTTCTTCAGATCTTCATGATGTTTCCCACAAGGTACTGAACAGTCTCTGTCACTGAAGAATATTGATCCTAGGAAGGACACTAATTTAAATGTCTGTAGCCAATTGCATAGAAATGTGACTAAATTCCACTCACTTAAGTTTAATCTCTTCATGTTAGACAAATTAGCTTTCCCTTCTTTAAGAAGAGATGATTATATCTGTCTGTTATATGGAGAAGAAACATGGGAAATCACCTGTATGGATAAATCTCTCCATCAGAAATGGCTCTCCTCCTATCAATGAAATACATAAAGCTCTTTTAGGGCTTTCTGAGAACCAATATATAGTATGAAAGTTGAAAAGAGTTCATAAAGTTGATAGCTGCTCTAATCGAGTTCTACTAGTATGGAGATATTACAGAAGTAATAAGGTTTTTCAAGGGTCATTATACCTAAATGTATCTACCCATTCATTCTAGCAATTATAAAAACACATTCAGCTTATGCTGTGAGAGATGTAAAGATGAGCCAGACACTGATTATATCTTTGAAAAGGCCATAGTCAATTACAGAAGACAGGAGAATGGATACACACTTAAATAAGATGATACAGGGAAGACCCTACACATGCTTGGAGACCATGCAAGTGTCAAAATTAGCTCTGAAAGTAGGATAGTATTTAATAAATTAGAATGTGGGGAATGACTCCAGAAGTGAGAGTAGAGAGAATAAAGTCTCCTGGGCAAGAAATCAAAACACTCATGATAGGAATATCCAGTTCATTCCAGTTAGTGAAAGAACTACATGATGCTGTGTAATTGGGATGTGATGCCATCATGTGTCAATCGTGTCATCACACTAGCATTGGGAGGAGGAGGGCAAGAGATGGACTTCTAATGAGGGCATTTGAGTCCAGAAATAGCATGGCAGAATCATGAGAAATTACTGGTGTTTATTCCCATAATTTATAATGAGTAACACCAGGCAAAATCCCAAATTCTTTAAGGGCTGCATTATTTGAAAGCAAATTGGAATTTTTGTGGATGCCCTAGGTGGCCCGCAATACTTTTTCAAACTGTGATGCCCTTAAGAAAATAAAATTCCTAATAGGAAATGACTAATGTGGGGAGTTGATCAGACCAGTTTTCAAAGGCGAACTCTGTCATTTATGAGCTGTGGGGAGTTTACAAGTGAATTGACCTCACCTACAGTACGCTAGAAATAGTAGGGACACAAACAGTGTCAGAAAAACTAGCTGACGGGTATAAGACGCATGACATGCAGAAAATCTTGGAGGAAGTCAGCAATATTCTTCTCCATGTTCTCTTTCCAGAGATGTTTAGAAAGGGAAAGAAATGGCATGTATAGATTAATTATTTCGGATGAGTTTTGATCACACTTTCTTCCATAACCAAATTACTGGAATGTTAACTATATCTATTTATACATGGGATATATGGCAATCTTAAAAATAAAATTCCTCACCTCCCTTAGGCTTTCCCAGCTCCCTCCCTCGTTGGATTGGTACCCTTTCACGCGGGGCAGGAGGCAAAACTGACAATAGGGTGATAGGATTGTCAAGAGATGCAAAATGCCATCTCTACATAAAGGGAGATAGGACAGCCTTCCAGAGGCAGATGGAGGACTTCTCTATGGAGGCCAGCTCAGTCCTTCTAAACTGGGTTTCTATTTGTTTTATAGTTCTACCAGTTTTCTTTCTAGCAAGGCAAGTCCCGCTTTATCCTCAGAATTTATTTAAGAGTAAGGACATTTTATACCAATCAAATCCAACTTCTATGAACCAGAGGGAATTTACCTTGAGGCTAATGAGCTCAGAGCCCCTCACTTTCACAAATATGCACTTAATTTTCTATTAGTAAGCCTTCTTTCATTTATAGAGAATTTCCTAAATTATACAAGCTTCAAGCCATAAGAAGCCCTTGAATATGCAGTGAGTGAGGTCAAGCCAAGCCCTCTTTCACCTCTTCCACTGGCTCCCAGACCCCGACGCATGAAATGCCAAAGACCCTGCCCAACATCCTCTTCAGACTCATTGTCACACCTCCTCTCATCCACCATTGCCACTTGCATCATTACTTGACCATGTCGCTTCTCACACTGGGGATTTTATGCAAAGTCTTCTCTCCAGCTGGAATGCTGTTTTCCCTGAATCGCCCTTCCACATTCAACTCAAATGTCACCCCTGCAAAGCTCTCCCACGATCTCTAGAGACAAAGTCTTTCATTCCTAATGTACTTCCAGAGTACTTACTCCATTCTCTAGTCTAGCACTCTCCATATTGCCTTGGAATTACCTATTGTGTGTCCCTCCTCCACGTCACACCGGAAGCAGAGACCTTGTCTTTATTATTTCTTTATTCTGGGAGCCTAGCACAGTGCCTGTCCCACAACGGTGCTCATAAGTAGCTGGTGGAATGACAGGACCCCTCTAGAGACCATCACTTTGCTTCATTCTGTCCTAATGTCACTGAGGTTAGAGGAAAGAGGAAAATCACTCACTGGGCCTGCTCCACCCACAACCAAATTTTCATTTTCTCTCTGTTATCAGGATTATCAACTCTCCTGCTTTTATCCTCTATTTATTGCAGTCACAGAAACCTATTTCAGAATAATTTACCAACCTCATCTCCCCTTCCACCAGCTAATGGCATATGCAAATTTGAGTTTAAAAAGTAAATGCTTTGGTACTTCCCTGGTGGCGCAGTGGTTAAGAGTCCACCTGCCAATGCAGGGGACATGGGTTCGAGCCCTGGTCCGGGAAGATCCCACATGCCACAGAGCAACAATGCCCGTGCGCCATAACTACTGAGCCCGCATGCCACAACTACTGAAGCCCGTGCGCCTAGAGCCTGTGCTCCACGACAAGAAAAGCCACTGCAATGAGAAGCCCACGCACTGCAATGAAGAGCAGCCCCCGCTCGCCACAACTAGAGAAAGCCTGAGTGCAGCAAAGAAGACCCGACACAGCTGAAAATAAATTAATTAATTTTTGTAAAAAGTAAATGCTTTGGATGAAGGTTTTCTACAGCATAAAGGCCAGTTGAATTACCTTGGCGTACATCTGATCTAAAAGAACCTGGGCGGTTTCACTGATTTTTCGTGACTACCTCCATCTATCAATATATATCTGAATAAGCCATGCATTGTTCCATAGGTGGACATGAGCAAACACTCTGAACCCAGCAGGAAAGAAGGGAATGGTGATGCTGACCTCTATTTCCACCATTAACTGATTCACTCATCCATTCGTTTAGCATACAATTATTGCACACCCCATAAGTGCCAGGCACTGTTCTATGTTTGGGGATATAGAAATTACCTATACTCTGTCTTTGCCTAGTCAAGGCATCTAAAGTTCAGAGCAGTGAGAACAGCTCATGATAAATAGTTATGGTCTAATTTAAGAAATGCTATAATAGTAAGTGTTTGGGGGTAGAATAAGTTGAGATAGACAAATAGAGAGGAAATTTCTATTGGAGTTTGAAAAATGAATACAATTTGAAATATAGATAAGATAGATATCATAAGGGGTTTGGACTTTATCTTGAAAGTATGGGTATCCATTGAAGGGTTTTAAAAAGGAGGGGCATGATCTTTAGAAATATCACCCTGATGGAAAAGGAGAAAATAGAATACCTGGTTGTCAGACTGGAGATGCGGAGGGCAGTTATTCTCCTAACCTAGATGATAAAGTGATGAGGGTCTAGAACTAGGAAAGTAGGAAAGATAATGGAGGAAAAGGAAAGAACTTCAAGGATTTTTAGGAAAAAGCATCCATAGGACACTGTTCTGGATGAATGTCAACAGTGAGAAGAAAGAGTCATTAAGGTGCTTATGAGATTTCTAGTTGGCACTGAACTAGAAGGTAGAGGAAGACTGAAATGAGTGAGAATTTACGTAAGGTGACAACAGTATGGCCAGAGAGAAACCAAATGATTGGCAAAACAGAAACTTACAGTCCCCTTTGAGAAGCCAGGGGAAAATGGGGTTAAAAGTAAAAATGAACTCATGAAGCAGAAAGCTTATAAGCTTATAAAACCAGACCAACATGTAATAGGACAAAGAAATAGATCAGGAAAATCAGTTCATAACCAAGGTTGTGAATAATGAGAAGATGCAAAGAGTCTATCTTTATGTGGTTCTGGTTCTGTGATAAGGAGGATTTCAGTTCCCACAAGCATGCACGTTTTCTCTGTCTGTCTCCCAAATGAAGACAGAGGGGATTCTTCTGGTGAGGGCAGAGAATCCAGTCTGGTTCTAATTAGTGGATCAATCTCAGCAATGAAGAGCCTGGAGTAAATAATTCTCAAGAGTTGTGGGTTTAAGTAAGCTTTCTTTTAGATGTTTATCCATAGGTAGCAGACCCCAGAGTCTAGGAAACAAACATTCTTGAGAAACCAGCTTCATCTCCAGAAGAAATGCACATAGAAATGGGGTACATGACTTGGGAGTCCATTGCTCATGGGGCTGAGGATTCCAAGTCTGAAAGGATATCTACTTTTAACATCCATGGCTATGTTGTTTAGGACATTGTAAGAAAGAGTTACACAGTCGGATGCTAAGTAGCTAGTTATTTCATGACACTTATTTTCACCGACTCAGTTTTTCTGTCTGTAAATTGGGAATAATAATTCACATTCCTTGAACTGCAGCCAGAATTAAATGAGATCTAAAGGGCCCGATAAAATGCCTCACACATAGTGAGTATTCAATGCTGGTGATTACTATTCCCCTTGATCAATCGTTCATTTTGTTTTGTTATGATTTGTTTGCACAGGAATTGGTCTAGGCTGGGGTGTAGGGATGAGCCTCCCCTTGGAAGAATTTAAGGAACTAAGTGTGAAAAAATGTGACTAGGAGGACAAAGGCAAGGGAGTTAGGTCATGAGGCTGTGACCAAATCAGAACTTACAAAACATGTTTTCTCTAAATGAATACAATTTCTTCTAATGAGAAAAATGAAAAGGCTGGAAATTCACTCATCAATGCTGTCATATGTCCTAATGATGCAGAATCCCTGAAACCTGGGACAGTGCCAGCAGAGGAGACTTGGAATGGCCAAGGCTGGCCCATGGGCATGATCAACTCACCAACCATCCAGAGACAGGGCGATTACTCACATTTTTATGGACAACTAATTGCTAAAGTAGCAGCTTGCTTGAAAGACAGAAACATCCTTTTGGATGCAAGCTGTGTAATGAGGGAATTGCTTGCCTAAGCAAATTTTGGGTTAATGGAATACAGACCCTTCTGTCACCATGAGCGGCGTCTGCCTGCATTAAGATTAAATTATGTATATTGCAGATTGCCCTACATTTTTGCATCAAAAAGAGAGCAGAGAGGTGACATTTGCAGTAGTTTGGCTAAGGGCTCTAGCAACCTAATTAGACGTGTTCAGTGCTACAAGTTCACAAAATTGTATTGTGGTAACTGCTCTTGAAAATTTAATTCTGAAAATGCAATAAGCAAAACCCGAAACTGGTAGATAACTTAGCACATGTTCTGAGAATAAGTTTGGTGTTAGAAGCAAGAACATAAAAAGCTCCAGGCCCTCAAGACAATGAGAATGAAGCCCCTGTGTCCTTTGGGCCAGATCGTCCTGTCAAGGCCTGGTTCCTGGCTTCTTGAGTTTCAGCTATACTCAGGTTTTTCTCCTCTCCCTACCCCACGCCTCCCCACCCCTTTCCCACACTGTCTCCAGGACAGTGGTTCCTGAACCTCAGTTAGAATAACCTAGAAGGCTTGGTTTAAATTCTCCACCTCTCTGGATATATGTCTCTTTATTAATCCACTCAACTTATGACTTTGAATGCTTACCCTGTGCCAGGCACCATCTTCCCAACAGCTTTCAATATTTTGAGTTCCTTTTAAGAAAGACCATTATCAATTTTACTACTCTAGCCTCCACAGTGCCCTGGATGTTATCTTCATGATATTCATGATGGATATGCAATAACTATGAATTGATTTTTTTTTCCTCTATACCAGTGATTCTCAAACGGAGTGATCATCAAAATAAATTTAGGAAACTTCTAAAACATACCCGTGCTTGAGCCCTATACCAGATCAATGGGGTGAGGTCCAGGCATCTATGTCTCAAAAGCTGCCCGGATGATTCAATGTGTAGGTCAGTCTGAGCCCCCTGTGCTGCAACCTTGGGTCTGAAACTTGAATGCAGAGTCACTTGGAGGATCAATTTTGCATACTCTGAGCCTTCAGATCTAGAAACTCTGATTCAGCAGATTTGGGGTCACGGGACCTGTTAATTTTAGGAAGCTGCTTCTGGCACAGGTGGTTCGTGAAGCTACTTTGAGGAAGTGCTCTTGAACCAATCTTGAATAGGCAAGAGTGATTTAAGGAACTTAGGTCAGTCCTTGGGCTTCCATGGTGTTATACATGTTAGTCCCTCAATCTGCTCATCTACTCATCCTTCAAGACCCAGTGTCCTCTACAGAAACTTCATGATGTACCCTCCCCACCATGAGTAACTGACCTTTGCCTTCTTATTTGTCTCTGAATCCTTAGCTCCTGGTCTTCTTCCTGATATAAAGTAAGAAACTCTTAATACACAGGAAATTGAATGACTCAGCTTGGGTCAGGGTTATTACTGCTAGCCCTAACCTTGTAGCTCAGGGGAGACAAACTATTTCTTAAATCTAAATTCCTGTCCCAGCATCTTGTCAAGTATCCTGGGAACAGGGTCTCTAGATGTCATGTCCTGGCTTATCTTATCATTGTAGGAGCTGGAGTCCTGGCCTTAACCCTTAGCCTGGTATCTGGATCTGACTATCCAGTAACAGGCTTCACTAACAGAAACTTTGTTTCTGCAATTCTAAATTTCACCTTGTATCAGTCAGCTTTGCTGCAGTAACAAATGACCTCAAGAGTCTCAGTGGCTTATAAAAACAGAGTTTTATCTCTCAGTTGCAATGACATGTGGGCTGAGTGACAACATGGCTTTGCAGCTGCTTCAAAATCCAAGATGAAGAAGTATAGATGTTTTCTTGGCAGAAGGAACAAGGGAATTATTGACAGAAATCATGGAATGTTTTATAAACCTAGCATTGCATCACTGGTTCTTCCAAACTTCATTAATCAAATAATATGGTGTGGCTAAACCTGATCATGAGACAGGAGCAATGTTCCCACAGAAAGGTCCCACGAGTCACATGGCAACAGACAGGAATATATAGTCCTTTTAGAGGGAAGAGGAAACACTGGCTTCTGAGATCCCGTCACTGTAAAATCCCTGCCCATGACACTAGCCTCAACCTTCCCGGTAACGTCCATGATGCCAATTACTTCACATGCCTACACCTTCCAAAATCTTCCTCTTGGACTGCAGTCATCTGGACCTGTCTTCTCAGCTTCTTTGTAGAAACATATTTCTCCAGTTTCTACTTATTCTAGTGCATCTCTTCAGTATAGTCCTATCATGTTCAGCCATGTCCTAAAATAGAGGTTGCTTGTGGGCAGAATCCAGGCTGCTGCCTCTTTAGTACAGCCCATGGCACTGCTCTAGTAGACTAGCATTTTGAGTCATGCAAAGCAAGCCAGAGTTCTTTCCACTCCAGGTCCCCATTCCACCCCTGGATGCCTTGCCATTGGCCACACCCTGAACTAGTTGCAACCTACATGTTGGGAACTCTGCTCTTTGGTAACTGCTGGGTACTGAGTGGTGGGGTCTTGGACTGGAAGACAGAGAAACCTGGAATCTCAATGAGTAGCCCCAGCCAACCTCTCTAGTTAAGAAGGCCAGGCTCTCTGGAAGAGAAAAGGGCATCTGGATCTGGTGTTGCACAGCAATAAAAAGTGAGGGAGCACTTCCCCTGACACAGCCTGACTCCCTCCTCCCTCCAGTTGCAGATCCTCTGAAGAATATCTGTCAGGACCTGAGCCCAAAGCATGCTCACCACCCCAGATGGCCCTGGACCACCCCAGGCCAATGGGGCTTTTTTCTCATCTGCCTTGTTATATCAACATCCACATAACATCCTCAGTTTGGCCCCTTGGCCCCCAAAGTCTAAAATAGTTACCATCTGTTCCTTTAGAGAAAATATTTGCCATTACCGCCCTAAAATATAGCATCTCCTTTAAAAAGTGAGCTTCAAAACTGTTTCTAAAAATGGTCCCAAAGACTTACAGTGTTTCAGTGCTCTACCTGGTGCAGTTGTTATAAAACAAGTAAGAAACTGATTCCATCCAGGACTGCTGATTTCTTTTTCATTTTCAACATGTCCCAGGAGAATAGCCTGTGGAGTCTGTGTCTTTGTTTTTCTAGATACTGATTGAGACATAAGGTAAAAAACTGAAGTGATGAGGAAACAACGGAGGATTTATTTGTGGTTATTAGCATTTGCCAAAAGCAGTTTTCCCTGAATTTGTTTAGGGCCCACAGTGTACCTGCCCCTGAAAGCAAATAACTGCACCCAACTGGCCAAGGTGCCCTCTGTTTCCACCTTCATTTGGCTGGTGCCTTGGCCATCAGTGGCGAAGATTCGTCCAATGCCCTGGTAAAAACACATGACCAGATCCTTCTTGTTTCCTTCCTTTCTGATGGAGGAAATAGGTTTACAAGGTATAAAAGAGGTTGGACTTGGTGTAGCTCATAAATTTCCTGCCCTAAGTACATAGGAGTGGGATAGTATAGCCTAGTGGTTACAAGATAGATTATTCTACTGTCACTTAATTGTTATGTGACTTTGGGCCACTTACTTAACCTCTTTGTGCCTGGTTTCCTTGTCTATTACCTATTATACTAATTGAATATAATAATCATTCTCATCTTGCAGCCCTCCAAAAGTGTTACCTTCTCCCTTTCACTATACTGTTCTAGGGCCAAGGGCTTCTTAGCTGAATGAGGCAGGTTCACAGTTCAGCAAGATGAAGAAAGTGCTTATGGAAAAAAACCCTAAAATGTAAGGGAGGAAGTGAAACATGAGAAAGTACAGATAATATACCACAACCAGAGCAAGAAGTAGCATCATTGCCCATCCTGGATCCCAAGGCTGACATCTGGAGCCGTATCATCTGAATAGGAATTGTGCAGGCAGAGGTGGTGGTCAAAGGAATACATATAGAACAAAGAACAGAAACAAAAGCCACAGAATGTCAAAGCTAAATGCCAATGATCACCCATTTTACAGAGGAGAAAGCCCTGAAATGGGAAGGGTAAGGGTGCATTGATGGAGAAACAGCCAGATGGAAGACTACTGATGAGCTAATATTTAACACAAACTGTAGGCACTTATAAGACATTGTACAGTTAGCTTATTAATATATAGATATTTACCTAAGCAAAAATATCAAAAACTTAGACGAAAAATATACATTTAAGAGAGACATATCAATCATGCTCTACTAGCCTAGCTATAGGGCAATCACTAAATAAATTCATCTGGTTCATCCAGATCATAGGTGTCTGTGTGTGTGTGTGTGTGTGTGTGTGTATGTTTTAAGTGTGTGTGTTTGGGTGTGTACACATGTTTATCCATTACTGTCTAATCAGTGATAGCCTAATCTGAATCAGAAGACCTGAGTTTGGTTCTAAGGAGAAGTGGTTCTTTGGAACAACTTCTAGCCTGTGCAATCTTAGAAAGATTGCATAACGTCTTTGAGGTTCAGCTCCCTATCTACCCAGCCCTGCCTATTTTACTGAGTTGTTGCAAGGATTAAAAGAACAGAAAGGTCAAAGTTTGTTGTTTTTTCTCTGTAGAAGTCTGCTCAGTCGTGAAATACCATGATTACTGGGACCCGCCCCTCTGCACATACCTGTACAGCTTCTATTTTTCTGCCTGTTTTTGAGAGACAGACTATATATGGGGCAGGACATCACCGCATAGGAGTAGCAGGGCCACTAGGAGTGGCGCTGCAACCATGAGAATTTCACCTGCTGTAGGTAAAGTGTTTAATGTAACCTTGGAACAAGTGATGAAAAACTATCAGCTTAAAGTGCTTAAGAAGGTTGAATTTTTCAATGCTTTTCATAATTAAAAAAAAAAGAAAAAGGCACCAGTACAGCAGTTACCCAACTGGTTGGACATTGGCATCATTGAGAGAAGTTTTCAAAGCCCCACCAGATCCTGATTAAGAAAGTCTTAGATGGCTCATAAGAACCTCTTTTAAATCCATCCCAGTATGTCTTACTTGTAGCCAGTCTGAGAGCAGCTAGACTATTCATGCACAGTGTGTTTTGTCCAATAAAGAAATGGTGGTCATTACACACAGGACTGTTGGTTATAAACTCTTCCTCCTAAAAATATTTTTCTCAATGGATCAAGAAAAGGCCCCAAGAGGACTTTTTAAATAGTTCAAAGAATGCTATTTCTGTACATTTTTAGTCTATCCCTTCATTCAAAGCTAAGGGAATAAGCTAAGCTCATGCATCTTTCCCTAGCGATTTGTATCCACAACAGTTTTGGGTCCTTTTTCCAAGGGATCAATGAGTTATGCTCAAATCCAGAAACTTCATTAACCCATCAGTCAATTAATCAGTAAAGTTGCTGTTTATGACTGCTGGCCCAAGTTGTTTGCGTGATCTGTCATGATATATTTGGGTGGCGGTAGAGGGGTCTGTATTAAATGTGTGATGACTTCAGAGGAAAGAAGAGGGAGCAATGTCAGAGACAGGATCCATTCTCCCCCTGATCTAGCAGTGCCGACCTCCACTCAGTTGGATAATGACCAATTTCTTCACGTGGTTAATGTGTCTCTGGGGAAAACATCTGTTGGGGATAGAGAGCTTAGATACCAGTGTTCTCCAACCTGCCCTGGAGACTGCTGAGACCAAGAGGCTGCCTTATTAAAAATGAGAGAATGCGGGCAATCCACCCGTCCCCTAACACTTTGGTATTTATGTTTCAGCATTTGTATGACAGGACACACCCTGAGAGGATGTGTTCAATTGATGTATTTTTACTAATAATTTTAGAGCATCCGTGTTTACTTTTTCCATGTGTTTCTTGGTGATTCAGTGGCTCCCTCTTTTCTGATGTACAACATAACTTGATACAAATACGGTGCCCAAGTTCAAAGTGAAAATTCGGTTCAATAAATATTCTTAAATGTCCACTACAAGCATGTATAATATGATGCTATGACTTGGACTTTCAAATTTAAAAATGAAGTTTTCACCTTTAAGTCACAGCATGATTCATCGGGTAAAGTTCACAATTTGAGAGTCAGAAAGCTTTGGTTGCAACACTTTTTCCACCACAGGCTGACTTTATTGTGTGGGTCACCGCTCCTTCCTGAGCCTCAGTTTCCTTATCAATGAGATGGAGATAACAGTGCATCCTGTCTTGCTTTATTGTTGTGAGGTATAATGATAATATATGTCTTATACACCAATTTGGCAACTTTCATATGATAAGAACCTGATAAATATTGGCTACCATTGTTATCAGTTGTACTATTAGTAGTATCATAGTGATGATAGATACTATTTCAGTTTTACAGAGGTATTAATATTTACTGAAAATAATGATGTTTCAAAGAAACGTATAAGATATAAAATTCTCACCTCTCAAATGGGGGGGTTATTTTGAGATTAAAAAATAAAATACAATTTCCAAGAGGGTTAGCACAATTAACTCCTACCAGGTAAAATAGCTTTCAATTTCCAACAGCTTTCACACCTGTCTTTCACAATGGCAAAGTGATTAGGAAAGTTCAACCATTTCTCTAGAGACACAGCTACTCAGTAGAAAAGTCAAAAATTCATCTAGACCCATTATAACCTGTGGATTCTATGCGCCAAGTGCTTTCTTCTTGGAGGCTGTGCAGTTGGGGCGTGTGGCGCGGAGGAGCTCTGGCCCAGGAGCCAGGAGGATCTGAGTTCTCCAAGTGAGTCCTTCTCTCACGGGGCCCAAGGGCAAATCATTTCTTTCTTGAGGTACACCTTTGGGTTCCTCTGTTTCCCACACTCCATCTACCACATACAAGTACCTGAGAGATAATGTAGGGAAAGGGCTAGCTGCACTGCCTTGATTCCTAGACAGAGTGTCTCTCCTGATCCCCCAGTCTCCTTACCCAGTGGGGCCAGACACAGGCCTAAAGCTGCCTTCCCATCTTCTGTAAAGTCCAGCCCCAGCCCTGCTTCTTTTGCATGAGTCCTGCCCACCCCCTTGAGTCTTCCTTTGTCAAAGCAGCCTCCTATTCAGAGCTCCTGTTCTCCTGCCCAGTGTCTACTTCAGTGATGACTCAGACATCTGCTGGGGGTATATCCAGAGAAAACTGTAATACGAAAAGATACATTCACCCCAGTGTTCATTGCAGTGCTATTTACAATAGCCAAAACGTGGAAGCAACCTAAATGTCCATTGATAGATGAATGGATAAAAAAGATGTGGTATACACACACACACACACACACACACACACACACACACACACACACACATATATACACACACTGGAATACTACTCAGCCATAAAGAAGAATGAAATAATGCCATTTATAGCAACTGGATGGACCTAGAGATTATCATACTAAGTGAAATAAGTCAGACAAAGACAAATATCATAGATATCACTTATATGGGAATCTAAAAAAATGATACAATTGAATTTATTTGCAAAACAGAAACAGATTCACAGACATAGAAAACAAATTTATGGTAACCAAAGGGGAAAGGTGGGGGGAGGGATAAATTAGGAATTTGGGAGTAATGTATACATACTACTATATATAAAATAGATAAACAGGGCTTCCCTGGTGGCGCAGTGGTTGAGAGTCCGCCTGCCAATGCAGGGGACACAGGTTCGTGCCCTGGTCTGGGAAGATCCCACGTGCCGCGGAGCGGCTGGGCCCGCGAGCCATGGCCGTTGAGCCTGCGCGTCCGGAGCCTGTGCCCCGCAACGGGAGAGGCCACAACAGTGAGAGGCCCACATACCGCAAAAAAAAAAAAAAAAAAAAAAGATAAACAAGTACCTTCTATACAGCACAGGGAACTATACTCAATATTGTGTAATAATCTATATGGGAAAAGGATATATATATATCTGAAAACGAATATATATATATAACAGAATCACTTTGCTGTACATCCAAAACTAACACAACATTGTAAATCAATTATACTTCAATAAAAATTAATATAAAAATGAATAAATAAATAAATACATAATCTAAATATTCCAAAAATTGGTAAAAAAAAAGAAAGATTCATTGTATGTCTTGGAAGCCCTTGCTACACTTAAAGTAGGAAACGCAGTGAGCAGTGCTGGGAAATTCTTTGGTTCTCAACAAGTATGTATGGATGGGTTACTCAAAAACAAAAGCAAAATTAAATGAAGAAACTACACTGCTGTTTAATTAGTGTTTGAAATTGAGCCACTTAAGTCCTGTGTTTCTTCATTTACTCTTTAAAATGTACTATCCTCCCAAAATGACCCTGTTACTTTCCTATAGATGCTGTAGAAAATTACCACAAACGTAGTGGTTTAAAACAATATAATATGTTCTCTCCCAGTTCTGGGAGTCAGAAGACTAAAGTTAAGGTGTCAGCAGGGCTGTGTTCCTTCTGAGTCTCTAGAGAAGACTCTATTATATTTCCCTGACTTTTCAAACTTCCAGAGTTACCTACATGCCTTGCCCCTCGGCGGCTTCTTTTGTCTTCAAAGAGCATCACTCCAACCTCTGATTCCATTGTCACTTTTTTCTTCTGACAAATTTGACCATTTTGCCTCCTTCTGATAAAGACTCTTGCAGTTGCATCGGGCACACTCTGACAATCCAGGATGATATCCCCGTCTCAAGAGCCTTCATCACACCTGCAAAGTCTCTTTTGCCATGCAAGGTAGGATATTCACAGGTTGCAGGGATTAGGATATTGACATCGTGGGAGTCCATTACTCTGCCTACCAGAGGCCCCTGCTTCGTAGAATTCTGTGCGAGTTACAGAAATATAAGGGACAATGATAATTCATTAGTATTTATTTTGGTGCCTATAATCAGAATAGAAAAAAGACAAAGTATTATTACTCTTTCTCCAACTCACCTGAGGCTAAAAATCACCTCTCCCTTCCTGACCAGCTGGTTTTATAATCACCTCTATCTCCCTGTGACATGCGGACATGGGGCAGGAAGTACAGAGGAAGAATTGTTAGGCGGCTTTTTGTCCCAGAGTGGAGTATAGCTCACTCTCCTTTCAGCATTTTCTTATCTACAGCATTAACCCTGTCTGACACTTCTAATTGATTCGTGCCATTACTCAGCTCAATGGACCCAGGGTCTGCAAAAGAATGACATGGGACCTGTTTAAAACTAGGAGCTGAACTCAGTGGTCTCCAGCTGACTTTCAATCTCCCAGATACCAGTTCTTTCCTCAAACTCTCTTAATCGTGCCTGCTTCCCATGATGGTGTCAGGTGTAAAGTTAGATAGCAACTCTTCCATTCGCGTATTGCAAGTTTTCTATCTGCTGGCGTTTAAATGGGACAAAGCATGTCTCCTGAACAAAGATCTGAAGGTTTCTCTCATTTGTTCACAATTGTTCAAAAGTCTCACATAGCTATTTGTGGCAGTCTGAAGACTCCATTCTGTGATTTTTATTAACTTTCTAGAAATCCAGTTTGATTTTCCTAAGTACAGAAGTCAGTACCATAGGAAGAGCCTTGATTTTTAGCCAGCAAAATTCAAATCATCTGAGTGACTACATGAATTCTGAAATCACTGAGAATAGACTGAAACTTCTTTCATGGGTGCTCATTATGTGTTGAATTGTGTCCCCAAAAAGATATGTTGAAGTCCTAACTGTTAGTATCTCAGAATGTGACCTCATTTAGAAATAAGATTATTACTGATGTAATTAGTTAAGATGAGGTCGTTGGCCCCAATCCAATAGGACTGGTCTTGTTAGAGGGTAAATTTGACCACAGAAATAGACAAGCACAGAGGGAAGACAATATGAAGACATATAGTGAGAAGAAGTCCATTTGACCACAGAAGCAAGGATTGGACTGACAGGTCTACAAGAAATGCCTGCCAACACCAAAAGCTGGAATAGGTAAGGAAAGAGTCTTTCCTATAGCCATTGGCAATCATAACCAACATCTTAATTTCAGACTTCTAGCCTCAAGAACTGCGAGACCACACATTTCTATTGTTTCAGGCCACCTAGTTTGGGGTGCTTTGTATGACAACCCTAAGAAACTAATGCAATGCCTAATGCACTGATCATTTTCAAAACAAATGTTCCTTCTGTGTCCTGAGAACTGTGATAATGGTAGCATTAGTGATCATGAAATAGTAGCAGTAGAAGTAGTAGCAGTAGTTGTTTTTGTTGTTGTAGTTGTAGTAGTAATAGCCATCATTTATAAAACGTATACAACTCTTTTTTGGGTCAGGTACTACATAGATAATTTAATATATTTTTATTACAAAGAAACGAAGTCTCATGTTAAGGAGGTCTTGCAAAATTACCGAGTTGGTAAGTGCCAAGGGCAGGAGTTTAGCCCCCAGTTTTCTCTTTTGACTATAGCTCATTCACTTTCTCTCCCTCCAAATTAAATGTGAACTTATTTCAACGGCATTTTAGGAGATATATATATCCTAAATTCACCACAGGTTTTACCTGTGAACAAAGTGAAAACTGTGATCTTTTAACTTTATGAGCAAGCAATTAGAGGAATGAAGTTAACTTGTTATGAACACCTGCTATTTGAAACCCATGCAGATCTGCATACATTGTATCATTTAATCCTCACAACTATTATCTCATACAGTAGTATTTCAATCTTTACCTTTCATGAGAAAACCCAGGCTCAGAGGGACCTAAATTGCTATTTTCTTAACTATAAAATGAATAAGATGTGGTTCTTGTAGTACTGCTAAGCAGTGCTCTATTTTAGCAGGAAAAACAGTAAACCGTGAGCTAGAAGATTCATGTTCATAATTCTGGCCCTTGAGTTGGCTGCATGTAAACATTTTGGATCTCTATTTCCTAAACAATAAAAGGGGACCATATCAATTTCTCTGCACACCTTATAGAACTGTTATGAGAATTTAATGCAGTAATTCTTGGGAACTTCTTACACACTCTGTAACATATATTAATTTAGGGTAATTTTATTTGTAATGAAAAAGAGTAGAAAAAGAATGGGAAAGGAATATTTGATAGGGCTTTGTAAGTTCCAGGGAACAGCACAAACACTATCTCATTTAATTTTCACAACAAGCATATCTCAATTTTTATTTTTAGGAAAGCCTAACCTCTGGTGAGGCCAGTGCCTGGATCAACCTCACATAGCAAAAAAGTGTTGGAAACAGAAAGGATATAATAATGAGAAAAGGTAGCCACAACCCCTAGCTTACTGGCTAACTGGATAGAGGAACATTAATCACAAAATCAAATATAAAATTACAGTGGCAAGGAAGGTCAAAAAAGGAAAGTACACAATATTTTATTCTTTGGGAAGCTATAGCAACCGTCACGCCAGTCTTTATGGCAGAATTGAGAACACACTCCACTCTCAAAAATGTCTTCTGGGTTCATATACCCAATTAGAAGAGGGTTTTCATTCAGCCCTTTTGACCAAAGTAGGCTTGAAATACCAAAAGCCTAATCTAATATGCAGATGCCCAGCTGGGTTACTCTTTCTGTTGTTTTGCGCTAGCTCAAGGTTCCATGATTGTGTTGAGAAGATAAGCTGTACTTCGCTGCCTCTGGGATAAAAGGGTTTTGCAGTCATCCTTTGCCCTCCCAGCCCGGAGCACTGTTGGCCACCTTGTCATTTTGTTTACCCCTCTGGGCCTACCATTTCATGACTGGTCCTTCCCTGGGGTGAATGTAATCTTCCACTAGCACCTTCTCACTCAAAGAGAAGGCATCTGAGGTATTTTGATGAAGTTCTTTGAGCGTCAAGACAGTCAGTGTCAAGGGCTTTGATGTGGTAAATGCAATTAGGCACCAATTAATAGTAACTTTCTTAGTCTGAGGAGGCCAGGCTCTTCTATAATTGAAAGAAAGTGGTGGAAAACTTATTAATAATGATGAGAATGAGGTGATGATTATAATAATGAAAAGTGATGACATCAACAACTACAGAAACGAGAGCGACTGCCACTTGTTTAGAGCCTAAGTTGATGATTTTTGTACATAATCCGTAACTCTCACAACAGTTTTATAGGATAGTCTATTCAGTTTAGAGAGGAGAAAAATGAAGACCCTGGTCACAAACATAGCAAATGGCAATGTAAGAGTCTGAAGCCTTCCCAGTCACCCTTCTACCTCTGAAATTGATCTCACGGCTGTAAATTTTGAGGCCATGCCCTAACTCTAGCTCATTTAGCTCTAGCTCTGGATCCTATCATATTGTATATTTCATGCCATTCCTATCCCCTACACATCTAGATCCTATTCCTATCCCTCGAGCCATTCAACAGAGGGAGACCATCTGGAACCAACCCCTTTTATCCTTTCCTGACTTTACGAACCACTGCTTTCTAGACACACTTAGTACCAGTACTTTGTGAATCACCTCTCTACACACCGGACTGGACTCTGGAGAACACACCCGATAGGATCAAGATTGAAGTGAACATATGCCTTTGGACAATATATTTTTAATTATGGAACTTACTTTTTGAGTAGAATCTGTTCTCTCAGGCCTTGTCTCTCCCAGTTTTGTCTTCATTCCTTTTTCCATTTAACATGTACTTCTGAGGTCCCAACATAACTTGTTATAATTTTTTACTAGATGTGAAAACTGATAAGGGGATTGTACTCAACTTGGCTTTTTAATTATTGTTGCAGGGACATAAGTCTAAATTTTTTTAAAATATAATACCCTGAGGTACGAAGAATATAAATTATTTCTCAACAGGTGGGAAAAAGGACTAATTTACTAATCATTATAAGGGATCTAAAACCCTTATGTCATGGCTTTCCAGTAAAAGATGAATTAGGAAACATGGCTTGGGCCACAGGGTAGTTAACTTTTCACTTCTTCCACAAACCTAAGATAACCAGTACCTTGGGTACTTTCAAAATGTGGAGACGGAATGTGTCTTGGCATTGGCATCCAAAGCAAAAGGACAAAGTTGAAGAGCTAGATTAAAGCATTTAGGCAAATTGATCCATTAAAAAAATGATCCAAAAAAATTTATGATATTATTTTCTAAGTAGCCATTCCTCCTCCCTTGGGTAGAAGCACAAAAGTAGTTGAGTGTGAGTCTGAACTCCCTATGATAGGCTGAGATTAGAATGTAGGGAGAGGAGTATGGATTGAGTCTGAACTCCCTGTGATAGGCTGAGATTAGAATGTAGGGAGAGGAGTATGGATTGAGTCTGAACTCCCTGCGATAGGCTGAGATTAGAATGTAGGGAGAGGAGTATGGATTTTTCCTTCTAATAGCCTCAGAAAATTTTTCTCTTGTCCATAGTAGTTTACAGCAAAGTTTCAATCAAGTTGTGTCTGTTTACATCCTCCTCGGAGAACAGGTCACATTTGGGCTTTCTGAGGTCAGCATTCTGATGTGTGTCTCTGATTCTTATGTATACAGAAATGGGCAAATCAGTCCAGTAATAATTATGTATCTAAGAGGGAATTAAGAAAAAATAAGGGGAAAAGAGAGTTTTATTAGAAATTGTCTCTTCTGTAGAATGTCAGGAGAACTTAAACACAGCACACTCCTCAAGACCAAGTGAAGAAGACTAGCCTGTGCCTGGCCCAGTGCACAAGACACAGTGTTTGAATGATAAATGGATGGATTATAATACCAAGAGTATGTTCCAAATGAGAGAAAACTGTTAGGTAATGGTAAAGCTCATAAATGATGAGTTAAAGTACCTGGGTCTAGTGTCATCCTGACACTCGTACGGTCCTCGGAAGATTATTTAATGTTGCTCGGTCTCACATTTTTCACCTATAAATTAAACTCATACTTCCATTGATTTCTCCATATGGTAGTTCTTTAAGTTGTCTAATAAAATATTTCTTAAATTGTAATAGTTTGGCTGCCATCCCCTTACTCACGGCAGTGTGAGGTTTGGAGTGACCTTCTTTCTTTCTGTGCTCTCCTTTGGAACCAGCAGAGGAGTCCTAGGGCTCTGATTCCTTGGCCTATGAAGCTGTCAATCCAGTCTTTCTAGACCTGGAGGGAATACGAGCCCTCTGGCATTAGTTGGTGGATCTGAAACCCACTGCTTCTACATCACAGCTTGAATGTGGCTGAAGAGGCTGTGGATAAAAGCCTTCTCTGTTCTTTATTGGAATGATAGCTCCTTTTTTCTTCTTTCTTTGGCTTAGTCATAATCTCATGCTCTGGGGATTGTGCTAGACAGAAAGCAACTTCCAATCTGGCTTGGAAAAGCCCTCTTTCCATTCAATTTGCCTTCCTCCTTCCTTTTCTACAATACCTGCTAAGCACCTACCTAATATTGACATGTCATGGTTCAGCATGGTGTTCTATAATCTATGCCCAATTAATCCATGCCCTTAGTTTTACTTTAGATATTCTATTTGCTGACTTAATGTTTTTTTACGAGTTATTAATTGATAACTTTTTTTCTGATCATCTTCTGGCAAAATGTTAGAAAGAAGTTGGAGCAAGCCATGCCTGTTCTGTTTCTAAAGAATCTTGGCAAGGTAGAGAGGTGACTATTTCCACAACAGCCATCTCCCATGAATCTGATAATCTGGTAAATCCACAAAAGTTTCAGTTAGGTTATGGAGCAGGGCCAAACCCTTTCTTTCCCTTACAAAATCCAACAACTTGTGACGTATGCAAGACTCTTGACTTCTATCACTAGAGCTGCCCCAGACTTCCTTCCTTTTTACTTACCATCCAGCTAATAAATATGGAAAGAAACATACAAAGATATTTAAGCTTTTGTTTCACTGTTTTAGGATCAGACTCTTCCCCTCTAAAGTCATTTTTGCATCTCACTGCTGATAATAATTTTATTAGAAAGAGGGGCAATCTGATTGAAAAATGATTAAAAATAACTATAACACCAAATATTTTATTCCTTTTTTTATAATGAAAGTTAAAAATCTAAGGCAGATCAATGAGTAGAAATAACACTGGTCTGATGCAGAAAGTCTTGATTCCTTTCTTTGTTCATTATTATCTTTTCAACATAAAACAGGATATTTATAACTATCTTACTTTCCTCACTGTTTGGTGATGCTTATGAAATTAAGTATTGTGGAAAAAAGTACTTTGTAAACTTTAAAATATTATACAAATGAAAGAATGATTATTAATAAAGAGTGCTCAATATTGTAGGATTGATTTTCTTCCTTTCTCTAGTCAGGAAAATATTTTAGGACCTCAAATTTCACATCCATAAAAAGATGCTTGTAGAAAGTACAATACAGGTCCCTTCTAGTTCTAACATTAGGTCATTCTAAGTGGGTTGGACATTTCATCCAAGATATTTTAAGGGAATAAGCGCTTTCCTAATCAAAGAAATTTTTGAAAGAGAACACTTTGAACCTTCCTTATGAGTCATTTCACAGTTGGGGGACGCCTTTTAATTTTATTTTCAACGGTCACCAATCAATCACTAAAGGAAGGAAAACAACATGAGTTAGAACCTTTTAAAATGCCTTAACAATTAAGCCCAGCAGAAAAATTGTCTATGGTTGAGGAACTCACTTGGTTTCTTAAAATTTGGATGTTCAAACTGTCCACTAAGTTGATACATTTAAGAGGCAAATGCAGCTGAATAATTTGCCAGAAAAGTATATAAATGGGATACGAAGACTGCTTTCTTTAAGAGAACATAATCAGCCCTGGTTACAGGACAAATAGTCCTCACCCTTGTCCTAAGACAACTTTAAAGAAGCCATAGGCTCCTAAGAATACATTGTAACCGCACCCACCCCTAATTTTAAGGGTAAGAAATGAGAGAAAGATGAAGTGACTTATTCAAGGTCATGTTGCAATTTGGCAAAAGAAACAAATTTAGATATAGGTTACAACTCCAATTACAGTATTATTTTCCTATATAACATTTTTAAAAATTGCTTACTTACTTACTTATTTATTTATTTATTTATTTATGGCTGCATTGGGTCTTCATTGCTGTGTGCTGTGTGCGGGCTTTCTCTAGTTGCCACGAGCGGGGGCTACTCTTCACTGTGTGTGGCATCTCATTGCAGTGGTTTCTCTTGTTGTGGAGCACAGGCTCTAGCAGCACAGGCTTCAGTAATTGTGGCACGTGGGCTCAGTAGTTGTTGCTCGCAGGCTCTAGAGTGCAGGCTCAGTAGCTGTGGGGCACAGGCTTAATTGCTCCGCGGCATGTGGGATCTTCCCAGACCAGGGCTCGAACCCATGTCCCCTGCATTGGCAGGCAGATTCTTAATCACTGCACCATCAGGGAAATCTCCTATAGAATATTTTTAATAGGAAATTGCCTTTGTGGAAGATTCATACTCCCCAGGCATCAAGAATTTAAAAGTGACAAAAGCTCAGCATCTTAGTGTATAGTAAGCCCTGTTTTCTGAATAGTGTGTTTTCTATTAAAAACACTGTGATGATATCTCTTCTCTTTCTATGTATTTGGGAATAATCATAAATTATAATTAGTTGACTGACAGATCACTGTGTTTACAAAAAAGCTAAAGAGAGCTATTGTCCTTGGGCACTGGGCAATCAACAGAGGACTTGGGCTCTGCCATGGACCAGCTATGAGAGCTTATATAAATTAGAAACTCTACCATTTCTAGTTCTCATAATGAATCATCTGTGATTGATATCAAAAGTTCAAATATAGGGGCTTCCCTGGTGGTGCAGTGGTTGAAAGTCCGCCTGCCGATGCAGGGGACACGGGTTCGTGCCCCGGTCCGGGAGGATCCCACGTGCCGCGGAGCGGCTGGGCCCGTGAGCCATGGCCGCTGAGCCTGCGCGTCCGGAGCCTATGCTCTGCAACGGGAGAGGCCACAACAGTGAGAGGCCCGCATACCGCAAAAAAAAGTTCAAATATAGAAAAGACCCCAGAATTTTCTATCAGTTTGCTGTTACATGAACCTCTACCCCGTCCTTTAAATCCTATAATTATGTTGATACAAGTTGTCTCTGACTTCAAAGGTCCTTGAGAAACCCAGTTCAGGACACTGCTCAATCTCCAGTGTCCTTCAATAGCCATAGTGTAATGATGATTTCTAGTTATCCCCTCCCATAATCTTTTTCCAAAATATCAGACCTGGGAAATGAGGCAATTATACTCTACCAAGGGGCATTGACCTTGTTAAAACCAAAAGACGCTTTGTCAGTTTTTTGGGGGGGGGGGAGACACCATTTTTAGAAAGCAAATGTCTACCAAATAAATTGCATTTATTCTGTAATAGTTAACTCTTTGTTGTTGTTTTTATCGGGGAAAGAAATTTGTAACTGACAATAATAGCTTCCTATCAGCATACACTTTCCAGTTGTAATAATTTCAGCCAACTTGAAAGTCTAGTAAATCTGTGTGATCTTGTTGAAAGGTAATGCATCATCTCTATTTTAGTATTAGACACGTTGAAAAGTTCTGTAACACCTCGGATATTACCAGTAACAAGCTGGGAAAATTCCTGCTCAAAATTATCCTGATGGCCCCCTAGAATTGAGAAATAGAACTATCTCCTGATACTCAGTACTTGATGGAAAGGCCGAAGTAGATAATTGAACTCTACTCAGAATAGCAGGAAACATAAATATCAGGAAGAAACTGAGATATTCAGGTTTTATTCATTGTTGATTAGGCTAAACACCTCCAGGAGAAACACATTTTCTTGGTTACATTTTGTGGGGGTGTTAATGCATCCTTAATTCACGATGAGTCAAAGTATATTTCAGAGAAATGTTGAAATTTTCCCCAGTAAAACTTGAAAACTTAGAGAATCCTGTGGTTTGAACAGTCTTCTTTTAGAACTCCTGCCTCTAACCATATGGGTTGCTGAGTAATACATATTTTTAGGAGGATAGCACATACCATACACCATTGCAATCCTGATAAAAAGAACTAGCTCTTCATAGTCATACATCAACAGTAATTGAAATCTCTGTGCTCTAGCTCTGAGGGAGGGTTCTGTGACCCCAGGAAGCCCTGGGCTTTCTCAGGATTCAATTTCTGCATCAATCAATTGGAAAGGTTGAACTAGATTAGTTCGAACACCTTAGGGCATCTCTTGAGGTCCTTTCCAGATCTAAAGTTCTAAGAATCATAGGTCTCTATAATAATACCTTATCTAGATTTGGTTTTTCTGACATCACAACCCTTGCTTTCTGAAGCAGAGAATTCTTCCACAGACATTACCAATTCTACACTTTTTGCTCCATCTTATTATATTTTACTTATTTATTTATTCTTTTCTTCACTCAGTTATTCAAAAGAGTTTTATTAGATACCTAATAAAACCGGGTATAGAGCCAGCAACTACAGCGAGAGAGATTATAAAGATACAGGGTCTGACTTCAAGGTGCTTAGGAGTAGTGGTTAAAGACTCAAGTAATTGGGTGCTTATAATTGAATGTGGTTTAAGTGTTGTTGTGGAGAAGCACTGTTGTAATGAACACACATCTGAACAATGACAGCAGGAAGGAGCTCCCAGGAAAACAAATGACTCTCAGAGGATAAATACAAGTTAGCTGATGAAGAAAGAATACAGTGTAATGGGCACAGCCATGCAGACATTTATTACATGGTAAGGAGTTTATCAAAGATGAAGGGTAAGGTGTGTGATGCACAGGGTGGGTAGGCTTGACTAAACACAGAGCTAAAGAATCAGGTGAGGCATCATCATATGAGGCAGGCTTTATGAGTATGGCACTGAATTTGGATTTCGGCTTAAATGTAATGAGAAGTCGTTGGAGAATCTAAGCAGTGAGGTGACATTGTCAGATTTGCATTTTAGAAGGATCACTTGGGCTGCAGAAGAAAGGTAAAAGATGGCAGGGCAGAGGGAGAGGGCAAAGAGAGCCTGGCCGCAGTAGAGAAACTAGCTAGGAGGCTTTTGCTAAAATTCAAGAGAAGGCCTGAAAAGAAAAGAAAAGAAAAGAAAAGAGAATAAAAGAGGAAAAAAACTGCAGGAAAACTAAGGCCTTGAAGAAATTGGAGAGATAGGAAAAAAAAAATGATGATAGGACATATGGACACTAAGGGGCGAATGTTATGGTTAAAACTCTTCGGATCTAAAATTCCATCTCAAATCACCTTATAAATTAGAGCAAATATAATTGACCACATGGTAAGCCTGTAGAGGTCCACAGCTGCACTTTGCATCTTTCCCTGTAGACCGTCTACTGAAGTTTTAATGATTGGGAAAAAACAGAGTAACAAAAATCCTTTACCAAACAAAAATATACC
Organism: Stenella coeruleoalba; assembly: GCF_951394435.1. Lineage (NCBI taxonomy): Eukaryota > Metazoa > Chordata > Mammalia > Artiodactyla > Delphinidae > Stenella > Stenella coeruleoalba. The sequence goes on along the minus strand of NC_137159.1, from coordinate 79,768,541 downwards.
CAAACCCCATTAGATAGTGTGTAATGAAATGTTACAAATGGAGGATTACAAGGGAAAAATATAAATGACCATAAATCCAGGGAGAATCAACTCTTCTTTCCAGATTATATTCAACTTTAATAAAGAAACTTAATATGCTCATGCATTCCTGCCAGCTTTCGTTATGGCCACTGCTGATCAATAGCATTTATTTCTAGACAGAAAGAGGGGCTGGGGAGGGATGTCAGACAGCCTGTTGGTGCTAAAGCTTGTGAGTAATGACACAGTGTGGCAGGTAATGAAGATTTGATAAAGGAAACGGCCCAGCAAGCCTGTCTTTGTCTCTGAATATCAAAGTGTGTGTCCCTCCTCCAAATCCTATTAACACGTCTTATTCTACAACTGGTTTTTGGGCTTCATGTCATCTCAAGGGAAAACAAAAAAGAAAATGCTGTTTATTTTTCCCTGTGTTTGAGTTTAAAAACTCAAAGCTTTGAAATTGGACATGAAATTTTGGTCAGAGGTCAATTTCACCTAAGGGAAGTATGAACTTACAGGTAATCAGAGCTTTCCCACTCTGATGTGGGCTGTCTTGGGAAGAATGGGGGCTCTGATTTTTTTAATCTATAAAAATATGTAAGAGGAAAAGCAGATGAACATCACTTAAGAATACCAGTAAGAAGATTCCTGCTTCGGGGCAAATTTAGGCTAAATTATTCTGAAAGATCCTCAGAAATCCCCAGAACTCTCTTCCTCCTTTCTTACCTTTCTTCCTCTATTTTCGTGTTTTCCTTCCCCTTACTCATTCTTTGCTTTAAATGTATACAACGTGGGGCTTTTTTTCAAAAAAATACTTAAACAAAGCTGACAGAGATGTTGATAATAAAACACAATATAAAGAAATGGAGGCAAAATAAAAATGAGAAAATAAGGTGATAATAAGAGATGGACCCATATCCAGAATGTAAACCATGAAATGGTGTGTGGTTCCTAGAGGTGAGGATGTATTTTGTTTGGTGCTTGTGAGTGACCAAAGTAATTTGACTCTAAGACTAATAAAGGGAGAAGTATAAACATAATGGCAAAATTCAGTCTTATAGTGAAAAGAATAAGCTAGTTTCTCAGAAGAAACAACATATTTTCTGGGTTCTGGCGTCTAAATTTCTCTTAGGAGATCTCATAAAAATAAGACTTTGTGATTATGGTAGATTACATCCTCAAAGTATTGTTCTAATTATTCCTACACAATAATGTTTGTATGATAGAAGATTCTAAATTAAGTTCAACCTGTCAAGAGATAATGAACCTCTCAAAACAGGGTTCATTATCAACTTACCTTTCTAGCCCATTCAGGGTCAACACGTATCTGGCTCATTGTTGTTTTTTTACTACAGGTTGTTTCTTGGAGAATGAATGAATGAATGAATGCAGAAATGAATGAATGCATGAATAAGTATTTTTGGTGGATATAGTTTTCTTGCTACAGTGAGGAATATTTTCCTCTTTCCCTATTGGTAGGAAATGTTTTTGAATTTTAATCAAAAGTCCTCATTGCTTTCTATTGTATTTTATCATTTTCTATTACAATGCTAGAGCAATAATCTAAATTATCAGTAATTTAAATGCTTGTTGTATAAATGTTTAGGTATTTTTCTTTAAAACTGGCTCAGAATAAGCTGAGGTATAATGACTCTGTTGCAAAAACTTGGGGGAAGACAAGAAGAGGATAAAAAGAGAACCACCCTGGAGAAAATACCAAATGAAAAATGTCTGAATTCAAGTTTCAGCATTACTCTTTACCACTTTTGTACTTTTGAGGAAGAAAACCAGTCTGAGTTCCAGTCTTCTCATCTCTATAAGGAAAATGTCAATACTACTTCCCAGTTTCGTTGTGAGGCTTAAATGAAGTAATGAAAACGAAAATGTAAATTGTTATGCCTTATACAAAGACAAAGAATTATTACTGCTATAGTTTTTATATGGAAAAAACTTTAAGTAATTAGAATTTTCATAATTAAGCTAACAATTGGATTCCTAAGGGCACAATGCCTTTGGAATATAGACAGATTTTTACTTATTCAGAAGCTTTCTGTAATTGTCTCAGGGATGCAGTGGAAATATAATATAGAAAAGAACAAAGGTGTTACTTTTTCTCTACCTTTCTGAGGATCTCCCCCAAATCAAACAGTATTTTCTAACTATAAATAATCACTGGGAAAAGCAATGGGAATTCTGTTTTCAGATACGAGTAAAGTTTTTCTAGTAGCAAAGGCTAAGGAGGAAATGTCTAATAGAATAAATTATCTAGGGGAATAGGATGTGGAAGTTTTATTGTTAATGGTCAGAAAAACCGTGATTATACAAATAGGGAAATTTCCATCAGCCAGAAATATTTTTCTTCACACTATATCTATAAAAATGATTTCATGATAACAGATAGGATGCTACACTATAGTGTGGGTCTCATGTCACCCTCATTCTAGGTTCCTGTGTTTTCTACAGACCTGAAGCCATTACATTTCCTTCACAAAGTCTTTCATGTTGTAAAAAATTAAATTTTCTCTTGTTTGTGAAACACGGGACATTCTTATCTGTCCCCAATAATTTCTATTAAATACTGTCTACTATTTTAGGTATTTGTAAATTTCACTTATTTCATCATTGACTCAACAAACTTTTATCACACATCTTCCATTATGTTCCAGGCATAATGCTTAGGTGTAGACAAGACATAGAGCTCAGGAAAAGATAAAGGCATAAACATTTTGTGCAATCAACTTTATAGGTGCACCGATAAATGCATAGGTTATAATGGGGAACAAGATAAATTCTACCTGGAGTGGTAAGAGATCATTAAATGTGGTTCAGAAGAGGTGACATAAAAGCAATATGAAGTGTCTTGAAAGTTAAAGATTAGCCAAGAGGATTGGTGTAGGCATAGGGTGTTTCTGATAGAAAAATCAACATTAGCAGAGGCATTAAATGAGACATGTATATGTGTAATAAGAAACTGCAAGTAATTGGATGGGACTGATGAAAGACAGGAGGCTTCAAATAGGGCATGGGCTACATGAGGGGGTACTTTGAATATCATGCTCAAGAATTAAGTTATGTGGACCAACTATGAGACATCTGAATGAAATTCACTAGGAGTGTGATCAGATTTGTGTTATGAACAGGTCAACCCATGCCAGAGCAAGAATGATGTGCATGAGTAGGAGAGAGAGAGACTAGTGAGAAAGCTATTACAATAGGGGAGCAAAAGGTGCATACCTGTATACAAGACTCTGCAGGGCTAGGTAATTGCTTGGATTGATTATAGAGGAGTGTAAGAGAGATGGAGAATTCCAGGCTAACTCCTAAATCTCTGGTGAGGTGCCTAATTGCTTTTTGGTGACAGTCACCAAAGATGGGGGATACAGAGGGAGAGCTGACCTGAGGAAGAATGGACATTCCATCTGGCTAAGCAGATTTGGGGTTCTTTGCAGCTCCTAAATGGAACAATCTCCTAGGTGGCTGGATATACAGATCTGAAGTTCAAGGAGTCTGGGCTGAGAAAACAGATTTGAGAATCATCCGCATTTGGCTGAATTTTGAGCTACAGTAGAGGGGTCAGTCAGGAGACTGAGGGGGGAAATAAACGCCAAGACAGAGCCCTATATGATGTATCAAAATAAGAAGAAGACCCAGCAAAGGAGCTTACAAACAATGTCAGAGAAAAGAGAAGAGTCAATCAAAAGAGATTTGTAAGCCATAGAAAGAGTGAATCAGGAAGAGTAGCCAATGGTATTGAGCCCATGAGAGAGGAAAGGGATAAAAACTGAAAAGAACCCTATGGATTTGGCAATTACAAAGCCACTGATGACATTTTTATAACGGCGCTTCAGTGGAAGCAAAGCCAAACCACAGATGAGTAAAAATTGATGGGAGTTCAGGAAGTGGGGACAGTGGTTTGGTGGAGCAGCAGGTATGTAAAGGGAAGGAACGTGATGGACTAGAGTCTCTGACAGAATGGAATGTTAAGTAAGGGATCCTTTAAGAGAGATTTGTGATTGTTCATAGTTCAAAACTAGGAGTCAGTGGTTTAAAATAAGGGAGAGAAATGTAATAACTTGGGTGAGTCAGTATTCCAAAGGAATCCAATCTAAAAGTAGTTGTAGCCTTCAGTAGTATCATTGTCTTATTTTCACACTAGACTTTAAGATTTTGGAAATAGAATCATTCAACTCCTTTTACCTTCAGTTACCAGGAACTTCTTAGTCCATAGTATGTATTCAGAAAACATTCAATGAGATTTGAACATTTCATGAGAATTAAACTAAAAAATAAATATAAATGAAACTGAGATATTTAAGTTAATAAAGACAATTGTTTTATGTTCCTGTTATTTTATTGAATGGGATAGGGAAATATATCTACAATTTTTAGAAAGCCCCTATTCTCATATCAGTTTCCTTCACGACAGTTCTATTGTAATTACTGTAGCCACAGCAACGCTGTAATTGTAAGGTTTGTCTACAGATGAAATTGTGTCATTGATCAAATATGTGTACCTCCTTGTAGAGAAATTCCACATGTCTGAAAGGTATATGGGTAGATGGCCATATAGCTGGCATATTCCCAGCTAACACCTTCATAGTCATTTGTATTGGGGAACAGGGCTGTCCTTTAATTTAATTTGAACATTTTCAGAGAAATAATATTTGTCCCTATGTTGGCATTGTTGTGAAATGTGTGATACTTGAATGAAAGGAAAAACAAAAAGCTGACATATCATTAGGAGAAATTTTATTAGTGTCTTCTAGTCTTCTTTTTTCTCAGGCTTCAATAAATTACCGGGTTAGCTCCTTGGGTGCACAAAATGGCTCATTTACGCTCTTTGGAAGCAACATCACCTAGGGCAGGAATCTGGATGGAAATGTGACAGCAGAGACTGATGGGATGAAGTGGGTGTTGTACAAATTTAGGAATCCTAAAAGCTAGTTACCTGAGAAAACAAAGCAGGTAATTGAAAAGTCAAGGGAAGGACTCTGGATATTGAAAGAGTCAGCACCTTGAAGGAAACTTAATTGCAAATAAGTTTCTTTTCCTATACCAGGATGAACTTTGGGAGTCAGAAGACTGCTATTTAGCCTTTGTTTGGCATTAATCATCCATGTGACCTTGGCCATAGTCTCTTCTCTTTTGTAGGTCACTATATAGAGAAATAATTAGTGTACAATAAAAAGATATAAAGAGATTATTTATCCATGTTTTATTATCAGCCTGAATTTATAGCACCTAATGTAGATCAGCACAGACCATTTAAATTCCATATTATTCACATCAACTATACATTTCCTCCGGACATACATACTTGCATACATGGACAAAATCCTTATGTTAAAGCCCTAACACCCAGAAGGACTGTATTTGGAAATAGGGTCTTTAAGGAGGTAATTAAGGTTAAATGAGGTCATAAAGGTGGGGCCCTAATCCAATAAGACTGGTATCCTTATAAGAAAAGAAGGAAGAGACACTAGAGACTCTCTCTCTCTCTTTCTCTCTCTCTCTCTCTCCCTCCCTCCCTCCCTCCCTCCACACACGCATAGAGAAGACATCATGTGAGGACTCAGAGAAAAGGTCTGAGTCTGCAAGCCAGAAAGATGTCTCACCAGAAACTGAATTTTCTAGCACCGTGATCTTGGATTTCTTGCCTCCAGAAATGTGAGAAAATTCATTTTTGTTAAGCCACCCAGCCTGTGGTAATCTGTTATGGCACCTGAGCAGACTAAGGCAAATACTATAACAAAATTCTATTTGATCAATTTAGATATTGGTTTATGATTTATAAGTCAATTATCTCAGCATGTTGTAAAAGACCGTTCATGAACCCAAACCACTTTGTCTAGTTTCATAGCCTCAGCTCCCACCATTGCTCACCATCTTTATAATTTTTTGACCCATTAATGCCAAATTGCTTGCTTACATGCTAAATTGTTCCATGTTTCTGTGTCTTTTTGTACAACATATTTCTTAAATCTGGACCATGTATGTAGAACAACATACAACATAGTACACCTTGTTTAAGTTATAGATCTCCCTTCTTATTAAATGTGTGATTGGGAAAGTTACTGCTCCTCTCTGTCTTAATTTTGTCTTCTGAAAATAGAGATTATCATAGACTATACTTCATAGGGTTTGTCTTAGTAAATTTTTCTACAAAATACAATTTTCTACTAAATCTCAGAGGCTTATGGCAACAAAATTTAGCTCTTTTTCGTATCACATTTTCATCCGTGAGTCAGTTGCAGTTCTGCATGGCTCTCCCCAATTCTGCATGACCCTGTTCCATGTCTTCTCATTCCAATACCCAGGCTGATGGGGCAGACACCGTGTTGGACACACCCATTCTCACTGCCAAGAAAAAACTAACTGAAATGTGCAATTGCTCTTAAAGAGTTTGCTTGGATGGGCATAGTCACATCTGTTCCTATCCCACTGGCCAATGCAAGTCATATGGCTAAGCGTAAAGTTAATGGGATAGGGGACACTTCTTCCAGAAATAGACAAGATACGTAGTAATGGGGAGGGTTGAAGAGTCCTCTTATGAGAAAGGGAAGTAGTGAATATCTGTGAATAATAATACAAACCAGCACAGGGATCATATAAGGATTAACAGAGAAGATATCTGCTCATGGTAAGAGCTAAATTATTGTTATTATTTTAGTTAAAGTCCAGAGCAGATGTTATGTCTTCTCAGAAGTCCCCTGGACACATCTCCACCTACCCTCCACCCCTAAAATGGTCAGTTATCTCCTCTGCACTAAAGTTTTGCATCATATACATGCTACTTTGCAAATCTCTTCTGTCCATGTTTTATTTCTCTTTTATGAAATTGAGGGACTCTGTCATCATTCACTAATTCAACCAATACTTGTTGAAGGGCTATTACTATGCTAAGCGTGGCGAGGGTGGGATAAGGAAAGAGCCATAGTCTTCAACGATAAACCTCAGAGTCCCAAGGGAGCAATAAACAAGTACACAGACAATCCAAATATAGCATAAAAAGTGCAATAATAAGGCAGGCACCTGATAGTAAATATTGATTTAATCTGAATTAATTATATTTCCTCTGTGCTGAGCCAGTTCTACTCTAGCTTCCAGGATCAAGGGCTCCTCTTTGGGACTCTTTATATATCTTGTCTTGTTCTCGGTACAAGCAAATGGCTCCTCAGTACTTAGTGATGTCCAAAATAGGCAGGAGAATCTCTTGAGGCTGAAGTCAGAAGTAGAAAACCAAAATGTAAACAAGAAGCAATACAAAAATAAGAGTCTGGCTCAGGTTTAATGGGAGTCCAGTGGTGCTGCAGGTGCTCATATAGACAAGGGAAGGGATGAACATTTTCAGGAATTCCTTAGTGGCAGGTGTAGCAGAGGAAACAGGACGAACATTACAAAATGTACCATGGAGAAAAGACAGTCTCTTCAACAATGATGCTGAGAAAATTGAACAGCTACATATAAAATAATGAGATTAGAACATTTCCTCACACCAAAATTAATTCAAAGTGGATTAAAGACCTAAATGTAAGACCCGAAACAACAAAACCCCTAGATGAGAACACAGGCAGAACACCTTTTGTCATATATCATAAATAGGTATAATTTAGACCTAGACACTCTTGGAGTTAACAAGCTACCAGGTAGCTTGTGTATCATTGTCAATCTTTATGGCAAAACTCCGGGTAGTTGATGTATTCACATCCATTTAATCTTTCCTAAGGGTTTTCCAACTGTGCTAAAGTGAAACAGATGCGCTGTTTATTTTATTTACTTATTTTTTATAAATGTATTTGTTTATTCTATTTATTTATTTTTGGCTGCATTGGGTCTTCCTTGCTGCGCGGAGCCTCTCTCTAGTTGCGGTGAGCGGGGGCTATTTCTCGCTGCAGTGTGTTGCCTTCTCACCGTGGTGGCCTCTCTTGTTGCAGAGCATGGGCTCTAGGCACGCGAGCTTCAGTAGTCATGGCTTGTGGGCTCCAGTAGTTGTGGCTCGCAGGCTCTAGAGCACAGGCTCAGTAGCTGTGGCGCACGGGCTCAGTTGCTCCACGGCATGTGGGATCTTCCCAGACCAGGGCTCAAACCTGTGTCCCCTGCATTGGCAGGCAGATTCTTAACTACTGCACCCCCAGGGAAGCCCCTGTTTTGTTTTTAAATAAACGTTTTTATTCAGAATAATTTTAGATTTATGGAAGAATTGCGAAGTTAGAACAAAGAGTTTTCGTATACGCTTTACTCAGTCTCCCTTAGTGAAAGCATCTTACATAACCACGGTTTGTATTACCAAAACTAATAAATTAACATTGGCACATTACTATTAACTTAAATACAACCCTTCTTCAGATTTAACCAAATTTCATTTTGACTTCAAAATACTGTTCTAACATATCAAGATATCTCATTTATTGTTTGTTTATTTTTATTAACTCAAGTTCATACTTTATTCAGATTTCCTTAGTTTTTCCCTAATGTCCTTTTTCTTTTCTAGGATCCCAATTAGGATAGCACATTACATCTACTCATCGTGTCTTCTTAGGCTCCTTTTGGCTATGAGCTTCTCTGACTTTCCTTGTTTTTGATAACGTTGATGGCCAGGTATTTTATAGAATGTCCTTCAACTGAGGTTTGTATGATGCTTTTCCCATGATTAGACTGGGGCTATGAGTTTTTGAGAGGAAAACTACAGTGGTAAACTGTCATTCTTATCACGTCGTGTCAAGGGTACATGCTATCTACATGGCTTATCACTGCAGTTGTTTACCCTGATCTCCCAACTGACACAGCATTTATCAGTTTCTCCACTATAAAGTTACTTCTTCCCTTTCTAAACTGTATTCATTGGAGGACGTCTCTATGCACCACCCACACTTAGGAGCTATGTTTCACTTCCTTGAGGGTGGAGTGTCTACATATTTTATTTGGAATTTTCCTGCCATAGGCCAAGTTTTTAAAGAAATAACATAAAATGGAAACGTATACTTTTCAGAAAATGAGCATCTTCTGTTTTCAGGAGGATAAAATCAAGTAAACCCTTGAAAAGGAATCACACTAGGTCACAGTATTTGGGGAAGAGGCTGAAAATGGTGAGCAATAAGGAGGTATCTAACCCCTTCTGTATGAGGTGGGTCACATTACATGCAGTGCAGGAGAAACGATGACAGATGCAGTGGGGTATCTGTCCTCAAGATTTAAATCCACCATATTTGGCTGGGAAGCAGTATTCTCCATGGAATGAATGCCATTTCATGACAGCATTTGGTCAGTCCCAAAAGAATAGTTTATGTTGGAAGAACTCAGATTAGGAAGAAATCAATGTAACCTGGATCTGTCAGAAAAGATTTCCTGAAGGAAGAAGGCTCTAAGTGATTGTGTGTGTGTGTGTGTGTGTGTGTGTGTGTGTAAGTAGGTGCAACAATTCAACCGATGTTTCCCTAACACTGGGTATGAAGCCATGCTGCCAGCTAAGTCTTTGGAGGGAAGGAGTCACCTTTTCCATTGTTTCCTCTTCACTTTGTAAACTATGTGTTATTGTTTTCAGTTTTATTCTGAAACACGAGTGATCTAGAGGCCAGTAACTAAGAATCCCTTCCATTTTCCTCTTTGGGTCTCAAAACAACCCAGTGAAAGGTAGGAGAAGCCCCAGTTTACAGTTGAGGAAATTGATGTTGTTTATTGTCATTTGGCTTGCCAAAGCTACATGGAGGGAAAGTGATGGCAGGGTGAGGACTCCAGTCCAAGGCTAGGCTTTTCCGCCACCTCTCCCTCCATTTTACCATATATCTACCAACAGAATACAAGCCGCAGAGGCACTGTAGCGCTGTTGCCCTCATTTGAGTTGGGCAAAGTTCATATCCATAGTGAAAGAGAAGCCCCATTTCTCAAAACTAAGAAAATAAAAAGCACCTAGTCTCCAAAAGGGTTCCCAGCGACATCTGGTTAGCACAATGCTCACCTATCCTCACAAATTCCACATGGTGGGCATCTACTTCTTGAGGTTTTCTACTACAGGTGTGGCTACTGGTAATATCTCACGTTGCCTGTTAGGAAATAACTAGGGATCAATTTAATGGAATGCCTGGAAAGCATGCACTTCACACAGTTCTTAAAAGGAGTAAAAGAAATAACTGTAAGACACTGAGCATGGTCCTTGGTCATGGTGAGTGTGAAATAATGATTATTCATCTCCAAAACTCTGCTCTCATTTTGAATCCTTACCTGATGCCTCTGCACTCATCCTGATATTATAGCCGAGCATTCAACACAAACTGTGCTAGGATTCTTTTCTCTTGCACACAATTTATTTCTCTTACATGTGTGAGGGATATAGTTTTATTCAATCATTAATTCAACATTTGTTGAGTGCCTAGTACACTCTAAGCACTGAGGAAGGTACATGAGGCCATCACAATCCTATGAGAGTGAGAAGTGAGTACACAGATATGCCAAATATGAAATCTAAGCACAGTAATAGATGAAAATACAGCACTCGCAAGGCTCCTTCTGGACAGCCTTACTCTGGTTTCTTTGAGGTGGAATTGAAAAGAAGGAAGGAAATCTGACTAGAAATATAAACACTTCAAGATTTATCTCTTTCATGGGAGTTCTTCCAATGTTCACGTTTTCCAGGGAGTATTGACCACTGCCTTCAATGCCTCCTGCTATTCTCCTACACTTCCGTCCCTGGACCAGTCATGCTTCACTGTGTGTATAATCTACATATTTACCTCCCTCTAATGATGACATCCTCTCAAGAAGACACTATATTATTACTGGTACCCTGCTCATTGTCTAGAGTATCATAGCACTCAAGAAATAATGGGTAGATGAATAGATGGATGGATGGATGGATGGATGGATGGATGGATGGATAGATGAATCAATGAATGACTTAGTTAATCTTCTCCCTCTTCTTTCTCCTACAAAGGTCACTGGTTGTTTTTTGTTTCTTGTTTTTTTATGAGTGATCCATACTTACCTTCATGTTTTCCACACAAAAAAACCTCTCATGCATTTTTTAAATGCTTTTTGGGAATAATTATAAATTCACATGCAGTTGTAAGAAATAAATACAGAGAGATCCTGTATAACCATTGCCCATGTTTCCTCACAGTGGTAACATCTTCCGTGACTGTAGTACAATAACACGACTAGGAAATTGACTTTGATACAATTCACCAGCGTTTTTCAGGTTTCACCAGTTTTATGTGGACTTGTGTGTATATTTAGTTCCATGAAAATGTATCACACCTGTATATTTGTATGACTGCCACTGTGGTCAAGATACAGAACACTTCCATCACAAAAACCCTCATGTTTTTGTAGACTTTAGGTCTCTCCCTCAGATGAGTCATTTGATTCCTTCTCTTTGCACATCACCCACTGCTCCCATTCTTTGGACCCATGTGTATCACATCTTGGAAATTTCTCTTGTGCATTTCCCTCTACAAAATCTAAAACCTTAGGAAAAATAGAAAACAGGTAAAGTGTGTGATGACCCTGGAGTCACACCCCTTCTTTTCCTCTGTACTGAAGTTTTTAGCACAATGATAGTTTTCTGCTCTAAGAAGAAAAGAAAGACTTTCAAATACTGATACTGATAAGGCATCCTGTCACAGAACTCATGCCATACCTGGTTTCAGTATCCATAAGTGTTTGCAGAAAATTAACTCTCATTTTTATACATTTCTAGTGCTTCAATTTTTCTCTGCTCTCTACTTCTATAAGAAAACAGTTGTAGCTCTTTTTGCAACACAGATGTGATTTTCCAAACTAATTGATTAACCAATGACTTCACTCAGATATGACAAAAAACCAAATTGGCTTTACAGTATATGTCTGCTCAAAATTGGACTTCACTCAAAAAGCAATTGCAATTTACTAAAAAAGTTATTCATAAAAATTTATCTTTTGAGGTAAAATGCTGAAAAGTTCTACCTTAAAATATTTTCAATTGATCTACATATACAAGTATAGAAGGTATTTTTTGAGACCATGTTAAGCACCTGTATGTAACTTTACCATGGAATCTTTATGAGTTGTGTCTAAAATCAATTTTATGAGTCATAATTTGTGTATAGTTAGGAATAAAATATTTTAAGATCTCTAGAACAATTCCTTTAGTATAATAAAGAAACCCTGAGTATATTTAGAAGCAATCATCCATTTATACAAAAGATATTTGGTGGGTGCCTTCTATGTGCCAATAACTGCGAACTTATTTAGGAGTAAAGAGATAATTGAGAGAGAGTTGCTATCCTCAAGGAGTTCATAATCCAGTGAGAAAACAGACATGTACATGGTAATGATAATAAATCTTTGTACATGAAAACAAGAAAAGATACCTAGGAGAGTGGGGATGAAAAACAAGGAGTGGGTACCTCTACTTGGTAGATATTAGGGAAGCATTCATTAATGTGTCACAAGTTGCATCTTGAATTTTGCTTGGCTACATAATAACTACAAATATATCTTTAAACGAAGGATAAAAAATATTAAAATTGTATTTTTTGTATTTGTTTAAATTTCCCTGAAACAGGGAAAATTACTGGTTAAAAATGAAAATAGTTTTCCTTCATCATTCATCACCACCTGCTAGGATTATGTTTTGCAAACTTCTAATAATAATAAATAAGCTAAGACATTTATATAATGCATTGATAATTTTCATATATTTTAATCTTATTTAATCATTACAACAGTTCTGTAAGTTAGATGTTGTGATCCCCTTATCAAAGAAATTTTTGTTCTAGCCATAGGTCTTTCAGCAAAAACCAGAAGTAGGTTTTGAAAGCATTATTGTCCAGCATATGCTATCTCTCCAGTATTATATAATGCTTCTCAATCGGCTTTGAAGCATCCTCAGGATGACCGATGAGAATTATTTAAACTTTCAAACCTTTTGAAATAGAAATGAAAATGCACTCGCCCTTAGTTTCTGAGTGAAGAAAGTGAAGTAGTAAATTTCAATGGATTTACAGTTAAGGAGCACTGATAGCCTCACAAACTTACTTACGTGATCTTTTTAAAATATCCATAATAATTATAATAATAGTAAATTTTCATTAATAATATATTAACATAAAATATTTTATTGTACTTTGGAGATTGCAAGTTGCCCTTACATACATTATCTTATCTGATTCTCATTTTGAGAAGTTGCCAGCATGAGCACTTATACTTTTCATTTGACAGACGAATAAACAAACAGAAGGTAAAGTAGAGACATATATCCAGTTACTATGGCAGAGCTAAGATGGAACCATGATGCTTCCTAAACCTCTGAAATAACTAATGCTTGAATATCTAGAATGTAAAACACCCAACTTCTTTAAGACATGGAGCAGATCAAAGACGGGGGCAGGGATTATCCTTTTATCTGTTTATTCCCAGTGCTTAATGTAATACCCGGCAGGTGCCTAATATTGGTTGATGGCTAATAAATGATTGGGCAGCGAACAATGATAAAAATGAATAAAGGCATGCTCCACTTTTTCTTTTAACTAGATATAAAACAAAGATTCTATGATACCCAGCAGGAGGGTAAGCTAAAAGTCAGCAACCCAAAGTCTGTTTATAATTAGTAGATCTTAGCTGGTAGCAAGTCAGGTGCATAAAACACACACACACGCACGCACGCATGCACACGCAAACACACAGCCACGTAATCAGGTTACTTTACACCAAATCCTATTGTGATCAAATTCTCCAGTAAGGGTTCACTGTACATTCCTGATAATTTACCTCCCTATGAAGTACTGAAGCTTTCCTTTCTTCTTCCAGCATCCTGACTCTGCTCTCTATCACCTGCATTATGACTCTCCAACACCCACGTCATGTCACTTTAAAAACAGCAGAGGAACTCGAAGCTAAGAGATCTGGGTAGTAACAAAAAGCTCCTACTTAAAAAGCTCCTTCAAAGTGTGTGACTTTGAAAATCTCAGTTATGCCATCTGAATGTTAGTTTCCTCACCTGGAAAATGGTGCTTAATATCTACGTTGAAGGATTGTTTTAAAGAATCAAGACAACATTTTAAAATCCCCCAGCATGGTGTATACCTAGAGTAGGAGCTCAGGAAATACTGGTTCTTAATGTGCTACAACTCTTAGAATAGGCTTTTTTCAGCGGAAAACAATAGCCAGCCTTTCTTCCCAGAAGCATTTGGAAACAGAATCACCCAGTGCCCACACTAAGGAGAGCCAACATCCTGCTGAAGAGAGGCCAGAGCTGGGAGTCACTTGGAAGCTGTACCGGAAAGGATGCCCACTTGATGTCGTGACATCGTGCACCAAAAAGGTGAAGCCCCACGGTCCTGCTGACCGAGAGCCACCGTCAGCATCAGTCTGAGCACATCTCTGAGGCAGAATATGAACAGATGGTGGTATTTCTCAGTTACAATCCCACGGCCATGAAATGTGGCATATTCTGGCACCGTTTTCACCCTGAAGACAAGTGACGTTTAAGGAAATGAAATACCAGCTGTATGAATCCCAACCAAGAGATGAAAGAGAGAAAGCAGAGAGAGTGCTCGACTTGGAGAATCACTGTAGTCCCCTCCGCAGAGCACAGCCGGCGCAGATTAAAGACTAAACGCTTGGGTGTTGGAGAGTCAAAATGCAGGTGATAGAGAGCAGAGTCAGCATGCTGGAAGAAGAAAGGAAAGCTTCAGTACTTCATACATATCAATCCTTTCCAAGGAGGAGGCTAATATAGAAAAGCATTTCAGGTGCATAATTAGAATAAATCTGTCTTCCGTGCTAGGATTAACATAGAAAATGCGATTCAAAAAATAATTATTATAAGGCTTCCCTGGTGATGCAGTGGTTGGGAGTCCGCCTGCCGATGCAGGGGACACGGGTTCGTGCCCCGGTCCGGGAAGATTCCACATGCTGCGGAGCGGCTGGGCCCGTGAGCCATGGCTGCTGAGCCTGCGCATCTGGAGCCTGTGCTCCGCAACGGGAGAGGCCACAACAGTGAGAGGCCCGCATACCGCAAAAAGTAATAATAATAATATAACATTATTAAATATTATTATTATTAATGTACTTTTATTAAAATAATAATAATTATTATAAATAACATTCAGAAAGATAGGGAGGAGGAAGAAGTGAGGACAAAATTGTATTCCTAATAAGTGACAAAAATTAAGCTAAGTGTTTGACTAATAGTTGCCCATTTAATCTTCATCAGGTAAGTATTTTATCATCAATAGCTATGCTTTTCTTAACTTATAAAGAGGCTCAGAAAGGTGTATCCCCTCCACCAAGGTTACACTGCTTAACTCCAGATTTCTGGCATTTCAATTGTGGTTCTCAAACTTGAACATGTATCAGAATCACCTGGAGGGCCTGTTGAAACACAGAATGCTGGGCCCCATCCCCAGAAATTCTGGCTCAGTAGGTCTGGAGTGGGGCCCAAGAGCTTACGTTTCTCACCTTTTCCTAGGTGACGCTGCCGCTGGTTCAAGGACCACACTTTGAGAACCACTGTGCGATGCTGTAAAAGGCTAAGGTTCTTTATTTGGTCGTAGGCTCTAGTTTTACCCCAGATTCAACTAGTCAACAAAGGAACAGGCTGGAATCATGACTGAATGATTAATCTCAGGGAAAAAAATCTGCTAGAGGGTGTTGGCAAGTCTCATGCATGCACTGTGAAGTATATTAAACAGCTTGCAGTAAAATGAATGCACAAAGCTTTATGGCTCAGTAAAGACTCTGGGAAGGCAAAGAAGGAGGTATCCCAAGATCAGATGAAAAAGGGAAATTAGAGGCAGAGAAATTCGAGACAGGGAATGGGAGGTGGGGAGGAGAAAACTGAGCGCCTCACAGAGGTGTCAGAGGGAGACAGGATGCAGGTGTTACCACACAGTCAAGGAGCCAGTGAAGGCTCGGGGAAGCGCCAGGAGTAAAGCAGGGCAGGCTGGATTTTGGAATCAGATTCAAAAGCAGTCGAAAGAATCAGCTACGTCTCCTGTTGGGTCAAGTAGCTGTATTTCTATTCTGGAGCTAAAATGGCCTGGCCTGGCAGAAAGTGTGGGTATTTACCTAATATCTAGCCCCCTCCTTTGTCTTGCTACCAGATCCCTGATTCTTTTCAGGTGGGGCTGCACCCAGCCTCCAGGCATACATCAGGATTTGTCTAAGCAGCCATCGTTCACGGGGTAAAAATGTAGCTGAGTTCAAGCCCAAGAGACATAAAAAGTTTACTAGGTGACTTCCAGAAATTATTTTCCCTTGTGATAAAAGAGATACACAAGGAAAAGATGTTGTTCCGGCTTTAGACTCTGCGTGTGAGGGTCGGATGCTCAGATTTACAGCAGCCACCTTGCAGACCTGAGGGGAAGATGGCAGTTCCAAGGTGGAAAGGCAGTTGGGTTCTTGAACTACAGCCCAGATTTCATGTTAAGTAGGATTATTCATGGCTCTGTGTGTGTGTGTTTTAATGGTTAAGAAACTAATTGATACAACTGGGAAATTAGATGTGAGTTTTAATAGGACTTAGCAAAACTATGGCCAGGTCTTTCAATAAGTGCACTGTTTAGGTAGCAAAGACAGACACGTTTTTCTCACAGAATATTTGAGTACACAGTAAGCTTTCTAAATTGTTACTCTTACCATACAAGTTAAACCCTTTCATGAAGCTACTTTATATATAGGGTCCTTCACATTCTTTCCTATGTCTCCAGTCTATTTCCTTACCACTAGGTGCCCCCTCCTTTATATTTTAGTCATTCCAAGTATCCTGTTTTTGGAGGTTACCAAGCTATTATGCAACTCAGTGCCTTGTGTTTCTGTGCCCTCTTCCTTTCCTGTATTGTGTCATCCTTCCCTTCACGTGCACATCCTCACCTGGATAACTTCTATGAATCACTCAAGACTCAGGTCAAGTAACACCTCTTCCAGGAAGCCTTCCCTAACGCTTCTCATGCTGGCTTCGGGGCCCTTCCCTGTGTTCCCACCATATGTCTGCTTTACCTTTCATTGAATTCAGCCATCACACTGTATTGAGATAATCAGGTAATAGGTACATCTCTCCAATTAGATCACAAGATGGCTAAGGGAAGGAGCTGTATGTTTTCATTTTATATTTCTATCTAGTACCTAGACACATAATTGGCCCTCACTGCAATTTTTGACTAGAAATAAACTCAATTAAAATTATAAACACCTATCAATGAAACTATATTCTACTTCTAGTAACTCCCAATAACAGACACCTTTCCAGCAATAAAAACAATGAAAACCCACTACATACACTACCATAATTGTTACATTCCAGGCTGTCACTAACAAATGAATGATCTCCACAAGCAGAAGGAAACTATGAGTTTGATTTAAGCTGTTTCCACTGAGAGTGGAAATCTTTTACCCTTCCAAAGTACATTATTAATGAGAATTAATATTATTAATTAATTACCCTTCCAATATTATTAATTTTACCCTTCCAAAGTACACGTTAATGAGAATAATATCAGCTGTTACTATAATGTGTATTGTCATCCGCAAAGCACTTGGTAAGTGCTTTGTATTATATAATCTTCACACAAACCCTGGGAGATAGGTATCATCATTTTCTTCCAGCAGATATAAAAGCTCAGGACCCCTTTACAGTCTTAAAAATTATTGAGGACCCCTAAAATGTTATTGGGTACGGGTTAGATCTATCAATATGTCTATCATAATGACTAATGATAATTACTGTATTAGAAACTAAAAAATGAGAAAAAATTTAAGTTTTTTTGGTCATTTAAAATCATCATAAATGCATTTCATGTTAACATATTGTTTTAAGGGAAATTAGCGTTTTACAAAACAAAAGTGTAGTAAAAAGACTAACATATTTTGCATTTGGGTAAATCTCTTTCATTCCTGGCTTAATAGAAGACAGCTGGATTCTTACATTGGCTTCATTCAATCTTTGCAATATCACATGTCTTGAAGACTTTGGGAAACTCCACTGTACACTCATGAAAGATGGATGGTGAAATGTCAAATAATGTCAGTGTTAGTGTGGGTATAGTTTTGGCTTTACTTGTGTATCCTCAAGGGAACCCAGAACCATACTTAGAGGACTGATGGATCAGTCTGAGAGAAACTACGTGACTTGATGGAGATCAAACAACCAATCTGTTCATAACCCGGGATTTGAGCCTGAGCCATTTAATATGAAGCCAGCACAGAACCGCGTGGTAGAGACCGAATCCAATGGGCCACAGGCCTTGAATTATTGTGTTCAATGAAGTATGTGCAGATGTCTGAGATGATGATTACATAATTACTAACCAATAACTAACCCGGGACAAATCACTCTGCTTTGCTGTTTTACCAGTTCATCAGCTAAGATAATAACATGGCATGAGGATCACCAGGGTCCGTCAGCTGTGAAATGGCTGTATCTCACAGGCACAGCTAGGCAGAGGTCAAGGCTGCTGTTAGTTGTGAAGTTGAGGACTTTGGTGGACTGTTTCTGGAAAACTAGAGCTTAGTCCATTTCTGGAAAATTGGAGCTTATAATGAAACTGAGAATGAGGTTCCTATAATCCAAATATGGTTGAAATCCAAGAAATCCCACATGAACCAATTATGCAGATATTTTAATTGCATTTGTTGCAAAATCAAGGAGAAGATCCCAAAGCAATAAGAATTTAAATATGAGAAGAAATCTCTAAAACACTCCCCAGGGCATTATGCTGACATGTGTGCAATGCTTCTGATGAAGCAGGAAACCCCACATTCATTCTAAGTTTGAAAGCTGATCTGGAAAATGTAAGCGTCACTAAGACAGACAAGTGGGGACCAAAAAGCTTACGTGAGGATATGTGGTTTATGTTCATATTTACTTAGACTTAGATATGATCTTAAGTCAAAAATATATATCAAGTGGGCTGACTAAAAGAATTAATATCCATTATTTCAATAAATATTTGAGTGACAAATACATTCAGGAACAGGGACATTCCCTGTGGATTTTAGGATAAGACAAGATCCCTCTAGGCACGACTGACAGCTACAGTATGGTGAGACAATTTTGATGGGATTAAATACACATAAGTAGCAGCTAACTGTAGCTGGGTGGGAAAGACATAAGGAATAATGGCTTGCTTTTGGAAAGAGGAAAGCCTCTATTAATCCCTGAAAGATGAATAGGAATTACCTAAATGAAGAAAAAGATGGACATTTAAAAAACCCATATATGTCAAGACAAGTACTAAGTGTTCAAATTAATGTTATCTCATTAAAATTTAATAACGTAAGTTTGATATTATTTTCCCCATCTTATAGGTGGCAAAAAAATGTGGTTTATAGAATTTAAGAGCATTGCCCAAGGTCATGCACTTCGTAAATGGCACAGTTACTCTGCGGCACGCGGGCCTTTCAATGCTGTGGCCTCTCCGGTTGCGGAGCACAGGCTCCGGAGGCGCAGGCCCAGCGGCCATGGCTCACGGGCCCGACTGCTCTGCGGCATGTGGGATCCTCCCGGTCCGGGACACGAACCCGCGTCCCCTGCATCGGCAGGCGGACTCTCAACCACTGTGCCACCAGGGGAGCCTGGCACAGTTACTCTTTGAACATAATCTATTTGAGTTCAAGGCATTTTTCACTGTAGTACAGCAGGATGGCACGGCATAGACACAAAGATATGAAGATGCACAGTATATTCATTGCAATGAAGTGTATTCAGAGCATGTATTCAGAGACAACTGTACATGGAGAAGTGGTAGAAGACACAACTAAAGAGGTTTGTAGGACTAGATCCCAGAAGTGATGGAAACTTTCTCCTGTAGGAATGTGGGAGCTCAAATTCACATTTTCAAAAGGTCTTTCATGCAAAACATTTTTAGAATACTTGTTTTAAAAGGAAGAGGGGGATAGTTATCTACTATTTATTGTTTATTTGAAAATAGAGTTGAATGCTAATAAATGTCCAGAAATTTCAAAAGTAAATATTAGGGTTGTAAACACAGTAAAAGATTATTCCAATGCTCTGTTTATGTTTCAAGAACACCAAAGGGAAAACTGTTCTTATGGTCCAACACCCTGGTTTATGTACGCATATCTCAAGTGGTCATGATTATGGTTGGAATGGAAATATAAAATGTCTAAAGAGACTCCACTCCCAGCATTTTTTAAGAGCTTTTCCTTTAAGATGAGCTCTGTAGGGAGGGGCTCGTGCTAATTTGGGGATGCAGTTAAGATCAGTCGTTCCAAAGGCAAATCCACTACAGAATATGCTAACACTAACCAAAGCCCTCCATGTTGCCATGCTTAAGCTTATAAACCTGGCCCATACCTGCTATAATTCTTACCAAACCAAACTTGGGTCTGCTTCCCCACGGGCAGTAAAACCAATCTACTGACGCCTGGCTGTGATGATGGAAAGTGCGGCATTTACTGCAGGCTGTAAGCAAGGAGTCTAGGGCAGCTGGTGCTTAAAAGACCTGAACTTCCTGAAGGCTTTCAGGGAAAGGTTTCTAAAGACAGGGTGAGTGAGGGGGTTTGTGCAGTGTGTGATCAGCTCGTGGACATTCTTTTGATTGGTTGGCGGTGAGGTCATCAGGAATCAACATCATCAACCTTCTGGTTCCAACCGGTCTACGTACCTGTGGGCAGCATATAGTTCACTTCTTCCACCTGGTGGGAGTTTCAGTATCTACAAAACTGCTCAAAGGACATGGTTCCGAATATGATCTATAGCCCTTGAGGAGGAACTGAAGGTCCTTGACTTTGTTTAACTTTGTTAAACTAAAGTATTATTATTTTGTCTTGCTTGACTGTTTTCCTTTCTTTCTGCATTTTCTCACCTCTCTGATTAAATTTATTCTTTGACTAAAGTTTTTCTACAGACAAAAGGCAGGTGGAGGATTTCGGGGGCAGTTCTGTTCCTCAGAGGGTCCTGCTCAGTTACATAACCTCTTTAGGAGAGCAAAGCCACAGTGGCAAAACGGGATCAGAACTCGAGAAACTGGTGCACTCTTCATAGGAGGAATAAACCAAAGCAGGTTAATAACAAGAAATGGGGTCCATCCACGCTGTGAATTTTGGGTACAAGATTGTAAGCAAAGAGGAAATATTCAAAGATCAGAGAAGCCAATATTTGGTGTTGTTAGAACGGACACACAGACTAGTGTAAAGGAAGCCAATATTGAACAAGAAAAAATGGATAAAAGTGTGGAAAATTTATGAGATATAATCCTAATGTACTTGTATGAGATACCCTGAGTAAGGCTGATCTCTAGCATTCTGTACTTTGCTATCCTTTAGGCGGATTCTGAATGGAAAGGGCAAAGCTGTATATCACCCTGGATTTAATGCTGAGCATTAATTTGGCTGCAGTCAGTTTTATAAAGAAAGCTGACC
Organism: Stenella coeruleoalba; assembly: GCF_951394435.1. Taxonomy (NCBI): domain Eukaryota; kingdom Metazoa; phylum Chordata; class Mammalia; order Artiodactyla; family Delphinidae; genus Stenella; species Stenella coeruleoalba. The sequence continues at coordinate 79,747,166 of NC_137159.1, read as the reverse complement.
AGGCTACAGAAATCTTCACAATGCCAGAACTGGGTTATTTTCTCACCCTTTAACCTCATATGAATTATTTACATATGAAAAGAAAATTCCCTCAGTTATGTAAGAGAACGAAGAAACAACACCCTGTTAGCAACAGGAAGCACCCAGGTCTTGGTTTCAATACTGTTCTCTAATAAAAAGTTAGAACTCCATAGAGAAATGTCTGATTCTAGGGCTGCGGGAGGAAATACACAAGATGAGCCTTGTAACTACCAGAAAATAAGAGCTAAAAAATAAAGAAAACCCACCTTGATGATTGATGGGAATATATCTAAGGGACACAAAAGCCAACGGAAAGAGATCCCAATCTGCAACATTGGAAGAATCTGAGGAGAAATATCAATAAAGTCGTACTGGATTATATGAAATATACATGGAAGATTCTGGGAGGATGGCTGAGCACCAGGAACCTGTCTCCCCACTTAGACAACAGTTGCACTGGTACAATCTGATGTAACTCTTTTGGAACCCTCAGGTCTATTGAAGGTTTGCAACTTCCAGGGGAAGGCTTAGGTGGTAAATCGTGGTTAATTTTTGTCAGTTTCAGTTCTTAGCATTGCAGCGTCACCCATCCCCCACCGTCAGCCCCAAGGCAGACCTAAAAGTATAAAACTCTTAGAAAGAAACATAAGGCAAACTTCACAACATTAGATTTGACAGTGATTTTTTGGATATGACACCAAAGGCACAGGTAACAAAGGAAAAAAATAGACAAACTGGACTTTATGAAAATACAGTTTTGTGCATCAAAAGACACTATCAACAGAGTAAAAAGTCAACCCACAGAATGAAAGAAAATGTATGTAAATCACATATCTGATAAAGGATTAATATCCAGAATACTGAGAGAACTCCTACAACTCAACAAGGACAGAAACAACTGAATTAAAAATGGGCAAGGGACTTGAATATACATTTCTTCAGAGGGATACCAATGGCCAATAAGGAAACGAAAAGATACTCAACGTGTACATGTTCATAGCAGCATTATTCACAATAGCTAGAACAAGGAGATAAACCAAGTGCCCATGGCTGTATGAATGGCTAAGCAAAATTTGGTGTATAAATATAACAGAATATTATTCAGCCCTAAAAAGGAAATTCTGACATATGGTACAACATGAATGAACCTTGAGCACCTTATGCTAAGTGGAATTAGCCAGTCACAAAAACACAAATGCTATATGATTCCATTTATATGAGGTACGTAGAGTAGTCAAAACCATAGAGACAGAAAGCAGAATGTGCTTGCCAGGCGCTGGTGGTTAGTGTGGGTGTAGAGGGAAGGGGAGGGGTGTTATGTTTAATGGGTATAGTGTTAGTTTTACTAAATTAAAGAGTTCTGAAGATGGATGTTGGTGATGGCTGCACCACATTACAAATATATTTCATACTGCTGAACTGTACACTGAAAAATAGTTACGATGGGGGCTTCCCTGGTGGCGCAGTGGTTGAGAGTCCGCCTGCTGATGCAGGGGACATGGGTTCGTGCCCCGGTCTGGGAAGATCCCACATGCTGCGGAGTGGCTGGGCCCGTGAGCCATGGCTGCTGAGCCTGCACGTCCACAACCTGTGCTCCGCAACGGGAGAAGCTGCAGCAGTGAGAGGCCCGCGCACCGCAAAAAAAAAGTAAATAAATAAAAAATAAGATGGGAAGTTCTACGTGTATTTTGCCACAATAAAAAAGTAAAAATAAATAGATAAACATACGTGAGTTTATACTGATAAAAATAAAATATAATAAATAAACAAATAAATGAAGGAAAGAGATAAATCTCCCATGTAGAAGAATTCCAAGTAATTTGTGCAGACACTATGCCCTCAAGGACCTGGAGTATAACTTCCACTCCTTAAGTGTGAATTGGGTACAGTTACTTCCTCTACATGAGCACAGTATGGAAATGGTGGGGGGGGGGGCGAGATATTTTTACCACAGGAAGACCTAACAAGCAGTACCTCAACCAGGTGACCAAGGTCATCATCAACAGGGATGCTCCATGTTGATACTATATACCCTTGATATGATGTGATTAAAATAGCACTTAACCTCTGCGCTCTGTCTTCCAAAGACCCGTAGCCTCAGTCAAACCATGAGGAAAAAAAAAATCAGACAAATTCCAGTGAAACGATATTCTGCAAAATACCTGACTGGTACTGCTCAAAACGGTCAAGGTCTTCAAAAGCAAGGAAAGTCTAAGAAAATCACAAGGAAACATGACTGAGTGTAATGTTGGCATCTTGGATGAGATCCTGGAACAGAAACATGACACTAGGTAAAAACCAAGGTAATCTGAATAAAGTATGGGACTTAGTTAACAGTAATGAATTAATATCGGTTCCTTAATGTCAACAACTGTACCATATGTGTATAAGATGTTAATCATTGAGGAAATTATCATCACTTTCTTTTGTAAATCTAAAACTGTCTCAAAAAATAATGTCTACTTCTAAAAAATAAAGTTTTCCCACTCACACAGGAAACCAATGTTTATTTTCCTTTTTCCATTGACCTCAATTTTTGCCAGATGCAGATAGGCACTTGGTGGAGTTTATAGCTGTAAAGGAAGTACAGTAAGTCGGTAATCTCTTGCCAACTTAATTTTATAGACTGAATACTTCTCCTGCAAATAAAATTAATCTAAAACAGATTACACGTTTACTGTAAATTCAGGGTAAAGAATAAGAATATGAAGTTATCAAGAAATAGTCCCAAAAAAGTGAGAGGAAAAGGCAATACCCCAACTAACTCAGAGCTACCACTAGAGGAAAAGGAAACCTCCCACATTTTTTGCCCAATTAATTTCTCCCCTATGTACCACTACCTATTGCAGCTTCAACAGGATATAGCCCCCTAAATCTTACCATCAAAAGCTAAAGGATAGAGTAGTTGATAATGGAGAAATTATCAAGTACTTTAAAAACTTCAGCCCCTCTACCAGCCCCCTACACCGAATGTGATTAGCTATATAATTTGTTCCAGTCTTCATTTGCTAGGGATGGGGTAAAAGGGACAAGAGGCATGGGGTTCCCTCGGCCTCTGTAATCCCTCCCACTCTTGGAAGGGACTCCTGACAGGAGAAGAGACGTAGTGTCTGCACCACAGCACATAAAGTCTAATTTAATCCTGAGTCTGGTCTTTCCACATCTTTATAAATACGAACCAATAACAACGATGACAAAACACTCAAGAAATATATAAAGAGAAATAGCAACTCAAAAGACAAGAGAAATCTGAGCTAAGAAAATGGAAAATATTATTATAAAATGCTGGACATTAAAAAGTTAAAACATTTAAGCAGATATTGATTAAACTAATAGCTGTCAATTCTGAAAGAGGGGGAGGGGGGAGAGAATGATGAAGAGGAGTTATTGAAAATGAGATTTGATTGCAAAATCAATAAAATCATAACAGTACAGCACATATCAGGATGGACATTGCTGAGAACAAGCTACGTCATTTAGAAAACCACTCAAAGTCCTAGAATATGAAAAACAATGAAGGAAACTATGAGAGAGAAGATCAGAAGACATGGCTGGTAGATTTAAGGAAGTCATCATCCATATACTAGGACACTGTAAGAAGAGAACAGAATAGATGTAGTGAAAGCAATGTTTAAAGG